>NC_051176.1:17358050-17663686 GCF_013339695.2 Rhipicephalus sanguineus | reverse complement strand
AAAGGATGCGCGCGCAGGCTCTGCGTACTGAACAGCAGAAGGCAGATAATCATCACAGCCACGTTTGACGCGATTACAACACTCCCCCACAAACAAAATCACATTCAATGGTACATCAGTCGATCTGGTGGGCGTCACCCGTGTGCTACGTCTAAGTACAGGAGGGGTGTGCGGTGGTTGTGGTGACGACACTGGCGGTTGTGCTGAGCGATTTCCCCTTTCGAAAATATCACTGGCTTGCGGCAAAGACATTTCAGCACCACAGTCTTCCACATACTCTTCATGTTTCAAAGAAGTGCAACGTAGGTGATCGGCATGCACAAAGCGCGTTTGTTTATCTACATTCACCAGGTACGTTACCGGAGATTTCACGGTCACAATATTTCCAGGTCGCCACTTTACAAGTTCACCACTAAGAGTACGCACGAGCACGCGATCGCCCACAGAAAATGCTCTAGGCTTTCCCCTACGTTCATTTGCACTGCGAACTTCCCTCTCGGACTTCGAATTGATCGTAGCTTCCATGTATGGTTTGAGCAGGGTAAGTCTTGTCCGCAGCTTTCTCTTTAAAACCAACTCTGATGGTGTTTTACCAGTGAATGTGTGCGGCGTATTTCTGTACGCGAAAAGGAAGTTGTCAACTCTGTGTTGCAAGGATCTGGAACTGTGGCTCCGTTCATGCTCTAGCAGTTGCTTTAGCGATGACTGCTTAACAATGTGCACTGCTCATTCTGCTGCGCCGTTAGGTTGAGGAGAATAAGGCGGAGTCAAAGTAGGCTCGACCCCGTTTGCCTGCAAGAAATCATGAAACTTTCGCTCGAAACTGTGGCCCATTGTCCGTAACTATCTCCTGAGGCAACCCATAGCTTGCAAACAATGACCTTACTGTTTCAATGGTCTTTTGTGCCGTAGTTGAATTCTTTATTTTGACATCAACCCACTTGGAGTGTGAATCGACTGCGACCAGAAAGATCTCGTTTTCTTTTTCAGCAAAGTCGAGGTGCACTCGCTCCCAACTGTTAGTACACCACCTCCATGGGGTCAGTGGTGCTGGCTGGCCCACTGGCCTTACACTCTGACAGATGTGACATTGTTTTACAGTTTGTTCGAGGCTGCTGTCGATTCCGGGCCACCATACTATTGATCTCGCCAGGGCCTTCATTTTACTGATTCTCATGTGTTGTTCATGTAACAGCAACAGTACTTCCTGTTGAAGAGCGCGGGGTATAACCACTCGGTTCTCCCAAATTAAGCAGGCATCATCTCCCGAAAGTTCAAACCGTCTTACAAAGAACGGTTGATACTGCGTATCTACCGACCGCGGCCAGCCATGCCATGTCATTTCACGCACAGCACTCAAGACAGAGTCCTTAGATGTTTCATGTGCGATGTCCTTTGCAGTTAAGGGCAATTCTCTGGCAGGAGAAAAGTAAAAAATCTTATCTACATCCCCAGTGTTTTCAGACAATAGTAGAGGCGACAAGCCGTCAGCATTGCTAATCTTTGCCCCTGTTTTGTGCACAATGCGGAAACGGTAGTTCGACAGAAAAATGGCCCAGCGGTGGACTCGCGCCGCTGCCACAGCACTGCTGTGATGTCGAGCTTCAAAAATTACCGTGAGTGGTTGATGGTCAGTGATAATGACGAAGCTGCGGCCATAAAGATACTTATAAAATTTCTTTACGCCGAAAATGATGGCGAGTGCTTTTTTCTCAATGTGGGCATAGTTTCTTTCCCCCTGTGACATTGATCTGGAAGCGAATGCGACCGGACGCTCAACGCCATTCACTACGCGCGATAACACCGCGCCCAGCCCGTAAGCAGATGCATCACATGTCAGCTGGATTTTCTTTTTTACGTCGTACAGCTCCAAGACTGTTTCTTTAGTTAGCAACTGCTTACATCGCCTGAAACACTCATCGCACTGACGCGACCACTGCCATATGCTTCCCCTGCGTAGAAGCTGGTGAAGCGGTTCTAGTTGTCCGGCCAAATTGGGCAAAAATTTTGCACAGAAGTTCACTAGGCCCAAAAATGCCCTCAACTGGGTCACATTGCTCGGTTTCGGTGCTTCAAGGATTGCTTTGACTTTATTCGCCGTGGGATGCAGACCGTGTTGGTCTATTTCGTACCCTAGTTATTGTACTCTTTCTTGAAAGAAAACGCATTTCGCCACATTTACTCGGATCCCGTGCTTAGTGAGGCATTTAGCACTTCCTTCGTTCATTTGTAGCACTCTGGTAGGTCTTTCCCAGCAATCAGCACGTCGTCTAAGTAAGAGGCTGTGCCAGGTATGCCCTGCAAAACCTGATCCATGACTGCCTGAAACATAGCAGGCGCACTCGCAACGCCGTACGGCAACCGCCGGTATCTAAAGAGACCCATGTGCGTGTTAACCGTTAGAAGTTCTTCGGCATGCTTGTAAATAAGCTTTTGCCAAGTCTAACACAGTGAACACGGTTCCTCCCACCAGGGACGCAAAGATATCCTCAGGAAGTGGCAATGGATAGTGATCTACCTCGAGGCACTTGTTCACACTGACTCTATAGTCACCACGTATCCTTATTTCTGGTCCATTTTTCTTGGGCACAATTAGTAGTGGCCTTGCCCAGGTGCTGTGCCGCACCCGGTTAATTACTTCAGCCTTTTCTAGTTCCGCCAGTTCTTTTCCACTTGTTCTCGCAAGGCATACGGTACAGGCCTCGCCTTACAGAAAACTGGAACTGCATTCTCTTTCGTTCGAATGCTACCCTTGTATCCTTTTATAGCACCATAGCCTGGTTGAAAAACATCAGCGTGCTGTTGGTTTAATGATTCTACAGCTGCTCGAGTTTTTAGAGGCGCGACTGCTTGTACTTTAAGCGTAACCTCATGCAGTTTCTGCAAGGCATCGGGCAAGTTCACTTGTATCTTTGCGAGCCAGTCACAACCGAGGAGCACCGGCATGCGCACCCCTTCTTCATACTTGGCAATGACGAGCGGTAGGCGGTGGCTTTGCTTCCCGCACTTCACATCGACTTGGGCAACGCCCCTTACATTGATTGCGGTGCCGTTGTACACTCCGAGTTTTACGTCCTCACAGTTGTACGATAGGTCAGGGAAGTTCTCTGCAAAGTCTTTTTCAGACATGATTCTAACGGCAGCCCCCGTGTCCAATTCCATCGGTACTTCGTGACCGTTTATGATTACTTTTACTACTATGGGAGGCGGACTGCCTGCTCTGTTTGTTTGACATATAGTCAGCAAATCCTGCAAATCCTGCTCTGTTGCCGCTACTTCTACAGCATGAACAACTCGCGTTTTGCACATTTTGCGACATGACCACGTTTAGAACACTTAAAAGAAGCACTTTTTAAAAATGGACACCTTGTAGGAGCGTGCTGACCACCGCACCTATGACACTCTACTGCAGTTTTTCGCGTATAGTTTTTTTCCAGTACCTTGCTTGTTGCGTTAGGCTTCCCTTGGCTTCCTTGTCAGTGCAGTTGAGCGTTGCTGGCCCCAGCGCTGTCGCACAGCATGTCCTGGGTGTCCTTCTGTGCAGCCTCCATGGCGGTGGCTACCTTGCACACCCGTTCCCAGGTGACCTCATCGTCGGGCAAGGCGAGAAGACGGCATCGGATGGTGTCGCTCCGTAGTCCGGCAATTAGACGGTCCCGTAGCGCTTCTTGGAGGAAATTTCCGAAAGAACATGTCGCGGCGAGCCTCTTCAACTCTACAAGAAACTGTGCGATGGTTTCATTTGACTCCTGGTTCCGCCGGTAGAAGTGGTATCGCTCGGTGACCACAGACAGCTTCAGGGCGTAGTGCTGTTGCAGCACCTTCTTGGCGTCTTCGTACTTTACTTCGGTGGGCGTTTTCGGCAGCAGTAAGCTACGCAGTGTCACGTAGGCCTTCTCTGCTATTATGGTTAGGAAGACTTCAAGCTTCTTTCCGTCGTCTATTTCATTTGCTTTCGCAAATAGTTCGAACCTTTCTAGTTAGACGTCGATGTTTCCCGAGTCCGGGCAGAACTCCGGCAGCTTGCCGTAAGTGGTGGCCATAGCTTCAGTGCCGCTTATCCCATCTTCGTCGCCAATGTGACAATGAAGACGCCGATATGCGAAAGCCGTTGATTGCAGCTCATGGCAGAAACACATATGACACGACACAGCTTGGTCGCCGCGCTTTTAACACGATAACAGCGCCAACAAAGGATATGCGTGCAGGCTCTGCGCACTGAACAGCAGAGGGCAGATAATCGTCACAGCCACGTTTGACGCGATTACAACATGCATTATTTCTGCTAACAGCAGTCTGAAGTTCGAAGCATTCGTACAATGAAAAATGTTGAGCTCATCAGTTTTTCCATTCACGTTTCTTACTGCTATGATTGATGTTTCATTTATGTCAACCTTCTTGCTATACATAGGAGTTCAAGTGAGCCTCATTATAAAGGGAGAAAGGGGCCTAGAGATTAATATTGACGATGTGCCACTGACATCCCCACCATAAAAGCGACAACGGCAAATCTCTCCTGAGACCAGCTATGTCGCCTCACCTAATTGATCACCTGTCCGGACCAATGTGGACACCACTGGCTCGACATACCAGCCATGCGAGTCAGCTTGGACCCTGGACTGGAGGAGGATGACGACTAAGCGGGCTTTGATTAATTTACGTTAGCCCTTGTGTCGCATAGACGGAATGAATGAAATAGGATTTATAGGGCTGTGCGTATAGTGAAATTTCATCTCGAATCGAATAGTAGCCAAAATTATCGAATATCGAACACAAAATATTTATTGAAAGTTGAAAGAACGAACAAAGAAATGAAATATGCTTATGTGCTCGAACATATAACGTGGTAAGTGACTGCTACCGAAAGCCTACAAATTGCCATGCATAAACACAACCTGTTCCATATGACCTGGCTTCAGGTTCTCTCGCCTTGACGCTAGTGTTCCCTGCAGTTGAAAACATGCGCTCACTGGGCTGCCCTTATTTATATATCTTATTTATACAAAACGTGTACCGCCAGTTATGGTAAGACAAAGGGCAAATTAGGGACTCCACGGTGTGGTGACAGCTTTATTACGCGCTTGTTCAGTAGGTTTTCTTTTTTTAAGCTTTTATGGGCACGCAGGCATGTTGTTAGAAGAGCCGCCATTCCAGTCAGCAGCGGCACTCCTGACCTTCCAACGGCTAATAGAGGAGGGTGCGGTAGCTAGTCCTTTTTTCCCTATGTCGCGTAACATGGCTCATCTGACAACGGCAATGTTGTGTTTCATCGTCATGAGTGCCCCGGGCCCAAAAATCTTCGGCTGCCTGTTCACAGCAGCGTTCTAACTGCGCGATAGAAGGATGGGAGTTTCTGAACTAGTGGTGCGCTGTGGCAGTGACGACTGCACAGCGTGAACAAATTTTCATATGTGAAGCCAATCGCCGAGAGTTTTATGAGCCAAAGTCTGGAAGTTTTACGGCGCTTGAGGCATGCGCAACCAAACTACGCAAGAAGTCCGTGCCATCGTTTCGGAAGCGAAGTTGTGAAGGGCTTCACAGTGCGGAAATGACATAATCTGCTTTATAAATAAACATGCACTCTCTTTTGAACCAGGATATTGGTGAATGTGTTAACAAAAGGCCTGCTGTAATCACCTTAGCGTTAGTTTTAGCCATACGTCGGCGAAAGAATTGGAGCTCACTCAGACTCACTCAAGAAATATATTTTGCTCTGAGGGCTCACTCGGACTCAGGCTCACTAAAATGTTCCTCAGCCGGACTCACTCAGACTCAAGCTCACCCAAATATTAATCACCCGAACTCACTCAGGCTCAGGCTTACGGCTCAACCCGAATCTGAGTGGGTCGACTCGACCTGTGGTTTTAGCCACCCCGCCCTAACCATGTGGTATCATTGGCCTTTGTTGTGTTTTAGATATTCGTCCTGTCTAATTATTCGAAACTTCCAATGCTAGCTATTCAAAAGTCGAATCAAGTTATTCGATTCGAATTTGAAACTCGAACATTCGCACACCTTAAAAATTTCCCAACATAAGTTTGCTTACAGTCTATTGACGTCATACATAGATTAGTTTGAACAGAGCCCTTGCACTCATATTGCAAGACTCAGATGGCACTAAAAAAAGTAAACAGAAGCCGCTGGTTGTAAGGCATTAGTGCATGTTTGGATGGTAAGCAATATTGTCTACGGGAGCATGGCAATCCCACTAGAAGAAATAATTGACTGCACAGCCTTATTATGTAATTTTATGCATTAGGGAGAATTCACATTTTGCACATTCTTTTTCAGACGGTGTGGATACGGAAGACACTCGGCCTTCGAGTGATTACGTCATCTTTCATACATGTCTGATGTTGCTCGTGAACATCTGCCACACATGCCTCTCCACTGCCTGCGCTGTGAAGCTTTGGCACTCCGAGAATCGCATTACAGCAATAGTAGAGTACCCTAACACACACACGTACACATGGTGATGTCAACCTTTCGTTCGCAACAAGCCAAAGGGGAACGTTGACTTGGCCACAGCATTGCTGTTTTCTGGATTGAGTGTTGCCTCCAGCCTACGAATGATGCGTTTGATGGGTCTCCAAGCAGTCACTGAGCAATCCTTCTTCTGAAATCAGTTGGTTCATCAATTTAGAACGTTTAAACTGCACGAAGAAGACGACATGTTAGAAACATATAACACGGACGCACATGAAGTGCAGACTTTCAACTCTGTTTATTTCTTGAAGGTAAAACATTTGTAAGAGTTCATAGAGAGCAATTGCACTGATAATCTAACAGGCTGCGAAAACGTGGCAAGACCACGGGCGCGTTACAATTCCAGAAGGGTCCATCTTAGATCTGACAATCTAAGAAATTTATTTCCTTTTTTATCTTTTTTTTGGCGATGAAGAAAGCCTTGATGACATCTTCCTCTTCTCGTTTTTGCCTTAGACAGGAATTAGTTTTTTTCCACCTGAGGAAAACAGCCCATGCTGTCACAGTTCTTGCATTACAGGGCAAGATTACTGGCCCGAGCCAGTGCGCGTGCATTGCTTGTGTTCCTGTGCGCATTCATTGAAGCAGCGGCCGGTTTGACCACTATGGGCAGCGTGCATACGTTTGGAGCCGCCACAGTCGCGCGCTGCCTTCAGCGCCTAAGCGGCCACGGCAGCAGATTTTGCGGGATAAGGGAGCAGACGACGCAGGCGGCGGCAAGTCACTGCGCCGTGCTTTGATGCTTCGCTTGAGGTGTTTTCTTCCCCGTTTGCTTTCAAAAGACGTCAAATTGTTAGCAGCTGTCAGAGAACGTAGCGTTAGCGCGTGTGCTTCTTTTCGCCAGACCTCGTGTATCCTCAGGCGAACGCGGCAACAAAATGCATGAGCTGGGGGAAGACGACGAGCCCGTTGAGCGAAACTGCGCACGTGTAACGTGGGCCGCCTCGCTCACTAAACAATGACAGCGTATCGCCTTCGGGCACGCGGCAGCGAACTCAGCGGCAGCTTGAAACTGGCGATACCAGCAATTGCGCTGTCACGGCCGCTGAATGAAAAAAAAAACGCTTTCCATCGAACGGCCATGGCACTGCATTTGCTGCGCCGACTTCTCTAAATTGAAACTGGTAAAAACGCGTGCCCGGAGAATTCCTGTAGTTGTTATTGCACCCAACAAAGCAGCAATTATTCCCGGAGTTCAGCATTCCTACGAACAGCGCAACCGCCACAAAACGAACTCCCCGCGAAAATACTTCGTGCCGTCACAGCGGGAGCGTGGAGCGAGTAGGGGTGCAATCGCGGTGCGATGCTTTATGGCTTATGCTATATTGTTCTTATCGTCCACCACCTGCGGCTGACTGATCGCGTTGATAACGCGGACGGACCGTCGCTCTGGTCACTGGCCGAGCGCGAAAAGCACGAAAAGTATAGTCATCGTAAAATGCATAGTTCCTCGATTTCACCCCATTGCGAGCGCGTGAAAGCATCCTGCCAAATCTGCGCTTCTTGCCGCTAGGGACGCCTTCGCTCGGGCAGCGGAGTTACGTCTGCACGGAGCCTATACGACCGGCCACAGGACAAAAGAACTTAATAAATAATATTTGACATGCAATTTGTGTACTCATTCTTGTGGTCCTTTGTGCACGAGCCTTGCTAGTTTTTTCCTTTAGTCAGCAAATTCCGTACCTTTGTGCTACCTTTTTGTTGTTGTGTGAGTGGCAGGGCAAATACGGCATAACTTAAGGTGGTTGTTGAAGCAAGGGTTGCTGTTTCCTTTTTGTAGTTTTTTTTTCTGAAGTAAGCTTTCAGAAGTGCTGTGGATAAGGTGATCTGGGTAACCGGTTGACAGCAGGCACTCAACTTGACTTGGAACTGGCTACAACCGTGTGTGCAGAGGATTTATGTAGGGCTGAGAGGAAGCTAGACGTGATGATGCCTCGTTTCATGAGTTTGGAGTGTGCGCTCTTGTAAGGCAACAGCCTTCTGTTAGACCTTGGATTCTACGACATGCATGGCGAATGCGCATAGGAGTAAGAGCCTCTGTCAGGCAATATGGCTTTTAGCTCTTACTCCTCTTTCTGTGTCAGAAAGAAAGAAAATAAACTTCAAACTTCAAACCAGCAAACGAGGCTGTCGGTGAAATGCAGTTTAAAATGTAGAAACTGGGTGCAGTTATCTTGGACAAGAAACTGTTCAAAGTACGGAGCACAGCGATGTTTAGACTCGAGGTGGAACTCCCGGTGCTCTGTGATGCATCCTTCAGGCGGCGCAGCAGTGACAGGGTCTCGCATCTCTCGACAGCAGAGGCACTCCTCCTCGCTGAAGTTGTCGAGTACCACGCAATGTTCGCAGTCGCACCTGAAACAGCACCAAACAAGCGCTCAAAAATTTCGTGTGGGTCTGCGTTCATAAGATAGTGCACGCAATACATAGCTACTAAAGGCGCCTTTTTGCGTAAGGTATCGTAAAAGGGATCATTCGGTCGAGGTGGAGTCCGATTAAGATCTAATTCCTTGATCAAAATTTAAATAGCTTGCTTGCGGTGTCAATCGTGAGAAATAAGTTCTATCCTGGTCCGGGTGAGTTGGTGTCGTTTGACGTACACTACAGGTGTTGCAAGGCGCGCTTTTGACAGTTATCGAGTCCAATCGGAATCGATATTTTCACTCGCGACTGGCTTCCGGTCGCGGCTCGAATGTGATCGGAAGTGTGACGAAACATTCAGCGCGAATGGCGCATTCGCAGACACGATGGCGTAGACACCGCTGCGGACTGGGCTCAATGACATCGTCCTGATACTGCATAAATAAGAAGCCGCAGGAGAGATTGCACGGCGCACGCGGACGGAATTCGGGCCCTAGAGGTAAACCCTCGCTTCGTCGCGTTGACGCACCATCCTACTTCCGAGGCACATGGCAGAAGCACCATTCCTTTTTCCTGAACAGAAGAAATACGTGGGCAGTTAAACGCTTTAGCACTCAGAAGTCAATACGGGTGAGTGGCGAGTGTAGCTCTTCACCGACGACGTCGCTTGGCCGCCGTCGACGAACACGAGGCTTCGCTCACCGACGGCGTGCGCTGAAATACCAGCCGCTCGAATATCGCGCATCACTTGGCTCAAGTCGCTGAAATATAAACCTTGCGAGATCTTCGTTTCAAGGTTCAGCGGGTGCAGCGTCTGCACCGCTATCCATCGCAGCCATGATCACGGAAAACACGGAAGCAGCCATGAACCAGCGGCAGCGGCCGCTTACGCATGCGGTGACGTATCATGGCGCCCTCTGATTCGCTGAGCGCAATGAAATCAATGACGACACAGCTCCAGCGCCAGATTTGAGGCGAGAGAAATTGAGGAAGAGATATTTGGCCTCTGATTGCGAACTAATAAGTCACCTTTTTGCACCAAACAAAAACCTACACATATTCTCGAACGCCCATTTTTCGTCCCGTATCAACTTCGTGTTGCTCTTTAGTGTCCGTTTGATAAATTACTGAACAAGCTAATCAATGATTTCTTCGTCTCGTCGACTATATACATTGTTGTACGGAATGCTGCAGATGGCACACTTTAGACCGTTGGGCTCGGGTCCACGCGGCACTTGGAGCACAGAATGACTTCGCTTATGTCTTTTTTCCATCAAATCAAAAGTAAACTAAAAGGAAAAGCCTGCAAGCACTCGAGGTGGCCGATTGGTACGGCACGCACATTCAGAATACGCCTTTAGATAACGAACTAGCCAGAGGCGGCGTGCCTCAACGCGCGGAATAAAATCTCGTGCGGAGAAAGCCCGACGGAAAAAAAAAGAACGCGATTCTTTTTCGGACTTCTTTGTATCGTGAACGCACTTCTTTTTACCATTTTTGGGAAGACATTACTCGCAAAGCAGCAGAGATGCTCGTCCACTTGCTTGCGTAAGAGACAGCGTATTGTGGGAACCCACCGCTGTAGACTATCTCGAACATTTCGTACATATCTTAGAGCATATGGGCAAATACTGGGATTGATGCAGAGTGTTATGCATGATACTGCGTGCAACCTTTCCAGCAGCGTGTGCATTTGTAAGTTTCGCATTGTTCAAAACGACACTGAGTGGAACCGGCTTTATTGAACTAAATCCTAAAATGGACAGTTGGGCGAGTTGATGTCTTTTCATAGTATGAGAATGAAAGGCACAGGACGACGCGCTACTAGCAACTGAAGTTTAATGCAAACCACAGAAAGATATATACACACACACTACGATAAAATAAAAAAATAAAGAATCACGCAGTCGCAGAAAGAATACAAACATGTATAAAAAACCCAAACACGTGTTAAACTTCCGTTGCTAGTACCGCGTCGTCCTGTCCCCTTGATTTCTATGTGTGTTGCAGTTTTGTTTTCCGCTTTCTTTAACTATGAACCAGAACCAGAACTTTAACTAAAACCAGAACATGCCTATCTGCATGGTTGCATATTTCTCAAAAGTAATGCGAGCCTTATTGTGCCAATTCAGTTGCCGTCATGTGTAGGCTGACACCAAGTCCCTTGTGCATCCCATTTCTTTGGATTGAGCTTAGATACTGGCACTGTGAATTGCACATGTCAGTAGGCATTAGGATGAGATTTCACGCACTACTTTCATGTTGCTTTACTGCTGTGAATTATATACAGTGCTTGGGCTGTGCTGTATATGTTGTACCACGTGTTCAGTACTGTATGTAGGTTCTATAAACAAAGAAGGAAATACATATATGCTTACACTGATATGAAACCTGCTACTGTTTTGATTCCAATAAAATAGTGCAAACACAGTTTCTTGTATCAATTGAGGTATGACTACTTGTCGTGTATGCAAATGGAAGAAATTAACTTCCGCATGCAATACAAATTGGTGAAACACTGCTCGCTTAATGTAACCACTTGTGTTTTATTAACAAACAAGAACAGATAATTTACAGATTATAACACATCCTGGAAGAGAAATAGGCGACAGGCATTTAGGCAGCAAGCCATCACTGTGTTCTAACGTAGATTGTGTGATAGTTCATCAATCGTAGAATAATTGAAGGTGCCTGTTGTATAAATGAACATCAACATAATGTGCAGGCGGACGAGGGAATGCACATGTGACCGAGCCTTTCCAGTTTTGGGCCTGTTTGCTACAGTCTACATGTTTCTGTGTAAAATTATAAATTGCGAACAATGCAACCTGTCTACATCTGTGAATTGATTATACTAACAAATAAAAAAACACTATTTTCTGAAGAACTGCTGTTTCATTGAGGAAGACTGTAATACCTGTTTTTTTTTATTCGTACTGCGTCATCTGTGCAAGAAAAGCGCCAAGTACACAAGGGAGAAGCGCAAGTGCATTAACGTTTATTCTTTTATGGGAGACATGTCAATGGTAAATTTGTGGATGTTGTGCTTGACCAACGTTACTAGATTAGCTTGACATCGGGGTGGCATTCGTCTTAACTCGGTGGCGTGATGCTTAACAATAACGGTTTGCCACTTGTCCCATTAATGGTGAGGCAATCGCCGGGCAGATTCCAAGGGCTGGCGTATCGGCCTCCCGAAACGCACTACGAAAGCGCGGGCAATTTAGAGTAGGTCCCTTTAGTGCGCCAGCGAACGCCGGTTGTGGTCCAAAGACCGAGTCAGAGCCAAGAGTTGATAACACGAATGAAATATATTCTCAGTTAAGGTAGTAAAAGCATCACACAAATATGCATACTCGCTGGCATCAACTACAACTCACAATATAACAGAGATGACGTTCAAAACAACTAGAACAAAACAAACAGATCGCGGGCTACAAATGCAATCTCATGCTTTACAAACTATTCAAGAACAGTTAGAGTCCTGAATATTCACCAAACATATCCAGTGCACTATACTTGGACGTAACTTGAATGCTTTTTTTTGCAGGAAACACTCACGCAAATTCCAGCGCTGATCGTCTTTGTTACCTCCCGCCGTCGGTACCGAATGTTTCTCTTCCAGGAAACACTCACGCAACTTTCACTGCTCACACGGCGTCCAGATCAGCGATCGACTGACCGCACTACATCATAAAACACGTCTTCTTTGGCCGACGGAACCACACTCAACATATTTCTTCGCCATCTCTGGACCGACTACTGCGTGCTTATATCTTCTCGCTACCGGGTTCCAGTAGCTTCGGATGTTTTCGTTATCGTGGAGCACAGCCAAAGCTAGACAAAGGGCTAGATTCTTCTCGCCAGTTCCACTCGCCGTGGCGTCACCAGAGAACATCTACCACTTTAGAGAACGGAAACTGTACCTTTGTATGTAGTACGGAAATAAGGGTAGCGGCGGCGTACTGAACTGCAATAGAGCGAGGCGAGATGGCGCTGCAAGTACTAGTATCATCATTAGACAAACGCGTTTTTGCGATTGGTTAGCTGGTCGCGCTACTGCGCTTTTTGCTCCCTGTAGTATTTTGTTCTTTGTCGTTGCTACAGTGTACTAGAATGAGTCGTTGCTAAATCGCTGCTCGCGTGTGTAATATTTATCGCCAGGTGACCAAACTGGCCTCGACTGGCAAAAACAACGTCAATCAAGTAAGGTTTGCATCGTTTATTGTGAGTGCCCAAGCTGGTACAAGCAATGTATACAGTCAGGTCCAAGCAAAACAAGTCACTCATACACGTCGAAAGCTTTCAACCCGTACGTGTCTAATGAGTCTAAAAGCTGACAAATATGTGCATATAACTTAACACCGAGATCGCTGAAAGAACGTTGCTCTCATTGTGTAGCAGCGTCCGAGTTTTAACAGCATAGCTTTAGGGCAAGGGTCTTAACCTTCCGTTAGTTATGCGGCTCTTGCCAGGTTGTGTTGACCTTTGAGTGCATGGTGTGGAGTCGGAAACGAAACATGCGCTGCACCGACAGATAGTTGGCGCTGTGCGAGCAATGTAGTTTTGATTAATCTTTTACGTAAACAATCGCGGATGCGTACAGTTCTGCATCTTTCTCGCTCTGCGATGTAACCTTGAATGCGTTACAAATAAGGAATATCGCGTTGTGTCTACAGGGTAGGCACGAATTTCTTGGCTAAATTCTTGGCCGTGAAGCCATACCATAGGTATTACGTATTCAGGTAATAGGTGGAATAAAATATTTCAGGCTCGTTTTGTTCCTCGGTATAGTTCAGTTACACAGTTTCTACAGCTAGAATTTCTTGGTGCTAGTAGTAATCGGACTGCTGAGTATGCAGCGTAGATGAATGCTAAAGAAACAGAGACATAAGGCGAGTGCTTACAGATTCCAGAAGCACAATTCTAAGAAAATAAGCTTTAGGCATGCAGTGCACATTTTTGTTGGTGTTCGCACAGAACACTAAACAACTGCTCAGCCACGAGCACAATATCTATATCACATAGACATGTCGATAGAACTTGAGCAGCACTATATTGCAAGCACACTCATGAAATCAACTGGTAGGTCATGATGTGAACCTGTGCGAATGCTGGATAAATAAAGGTCATATATATATTGCATACTTGTTATTGTGTTATTTACTTTTTCAATATATTTGGGCTTGGAAGCTCAAATATGTATTCTCCCTGCTACTTTTAGAATATAAGCTCCGGCTTGAAATACTGCCACATGCGCTTCTTTCTTTCTATGTTTTATGTTATTGGCCTATATTGCACGTGTAGTTACTGCGTTGCACAAACCGTGCCAGAATGTCGGGGAACATTCCAGATTATTTTAGGATCTTCTGTTAGGCTGGAGCGCGCAATCGCGAACAGCTGAGTGTATTCTCCAACTAACGCAGTAATAATGCTCGAATGTTCGATGCCGCAGGTATAAATGCCGACGCGCCTTGCCACAGATCAGTTTATCGACGGCCAACGCTCTGTTCGCCGCTATCAGTGTGAATTGCTGTAGTTTGACTTTTTCGTTTCCCGGCCACAAGTTCGGCGAAATAAAAAGTTTTATCTTGGACACACCGACTGCTGCTTTCGTCGACGTCACGACCCTGTGACAATACCTAAAATCTTCTAGTGTGGCTGTATGTATGTATGTATGTTCATGTATGTTTTAAATTACCTCTTCGATTTCCTAGGTTTTTTTCGTGACAGTAGTTCACAGACTATCACTTCATAGTGGTAGGTGCTATAACTGTGACATGTTAATTTAATCAAACAGCAGAAGTAGGTGTGTTCAAACAAATTTGGGACTTAGAATAACAGAGAGCTGAGCTAGTTGGTAAGTATTCATTCCAAAAAGACAGGGCGTGCAAACAAGGACACAAGAAAGAAGTCAGGACACCACAAACGCCGACTAACAACTGAAGAGACGCCCAACGGCTGAAAAGAAAGAAGGCACGAAAACTTATCTGCGCATGCCCATGCAACAGGCGAACCTATCAATCCGGCACGCGTTGCGGTCTACGTTGAAGATAACTGTTAAGGCATTTGATTTCATCTTTATGCAAGTTAATCGACGGTTGGCTCACGCATGCGTTACCACTATTCTCGATATGCCATGCTTCTATCATCAGGCGCGTTTCTTCATTTCTATGACGGTACAACACTGCGCATTCATCGAATTTTGGCGTGCACTTACAATCTCGACAATGTAAAGATAGATTAGAAGGTGAGCCTCCTGTTAGCGATCTCTTATGTTCTAATAATCTCTGGTTGATGCATCGGCCCGTCTGTCCTACGTAGAAGCGGCCGCAGCTGAAAGGGATCTTATACACCACGCTCGTACGGCAATCAGTGAATTTGTTGGTGTGTTTTACGAAACAAATATCGGTCCGCTTCTTGTCTTTTACTCGCTCATTCTTCCTCTGCACAGCGGCGCAAATCTTACCTAGCTTATTGGCAGCCGTGAAAACAACATTAACGCCGTATCTACTTCCTACTTTCTTTAGCCTGTGAGACACGCAATGAATGTACGGTATACCTACGACACGTTTCTTCTTATCGTTTTCTGCAACCATGCTCGGACTTAACACAATAGACTTCTTTAAACGTTCAGCGACCGTGGCCACTGCATCACGAGGATACCCTACATCTACAAGACGCGTAACCTGTGCGTTAAAGCTATCACTCATTTTGTGCTCACACGACTTGGTGAGGGCTGATTTAAGGCAAGACATGGCGATACCGTTTTTTACAACCTTCGAGTGCTTCGACGAAAAATTTAACAGCGGTTTCGAAGATCTAGGAGAATACTGCCAGCACACGTGGTTCTTCTGGAACGTTAAAGAAATGTCTAGAAATTGTATTCCATTATTCTGAGGCACCTCTTTAGTAAATCTCAGCCCACCTCCATTAATTTCAAATTTTTCGCTCACGGAAGTTACCACCTTTTCAAAGTCCTCACCACTACAAAAGATCAAGTAATCGTCCACATAACGAAACACCTTAATAACCGAATTACCTAAGGCGCCTTCCAAAAGATTGTCAATCTTGCTAAGGTATAAATCACTAAGAACCGGAGCAACCTTAGAACCAATACATATCCCTGATTTCTGCACATAAACGCCTTCCTTCCAACCTACAAGCGTCGACTTTAAATACATGGAAAGGATTTCTAGAAAGGCCCCGGTAGAAACACCACATTTATCGGTGAAAACGGTCTGGTGCGCTTGTTCGTTAATACATTCACTAACACAATTTAACAACTCCCCATGCGGCAAAGAATAATACAGGTCTTCAATATCCATACTAAAAGCCTTACAACAGCCGGGGTTCTCCTCGGAGAGGAACTGCACTAGTGCCTGAGAATTACGCATACGAAAAGGGTCTGAAAAACTCAAAGAGGTTAAGCACTTCTGCAAATAACTAGATACAGCGACTTGCCAGGTGCCTTGCTCTGAAACGATTGCTCGAAATGGGATCTCGTTCTTATGTGTTTTGGCTGAAAAAAACAATTCTAAAGTAAGTGATTTTGCCTTCTTGACATTACAAGCTATTCTCTCAAGATTATGTCTTAACAAAAGGTCGACAGCACGTTGCCTGACTACCGATGGCTTAAGTTTTACCGTCCTAAAATTCTTTTCTATGGCTGTTAATGCTTTTTCTGAGAACAAACTGTCCGGCATAATTACAAAATACCCTTCCTTATCTGAAATTACTGGCCTGAGTTTCTTTTCGACACAGTAATTAACCAAAGGCTGGACAGGATCAGAACACTTGAGATGCATATTTGAACCTTTGATGCTAGCAACGCAGTCTGAAATGCAGTGGGAACGCTCTTCTTCAGGAACAAGTCTAGTGATTGTACGCGGCAAACTTAAAACGTCTATTGGTTTCAGGTTCGGCTTAAAACAGTATTTAGGACCTAAGGCTAGGGTTTTACGGTGACTATCATCTAAGGCAGCTCCTCCAAGGACTAGCAAGTTATTTTGCGATGAAACAGTAGAAATAATCTTCCTCTTACATGGTTGAAGTTCTCGAAGTTTTACCCTCCATATGAATTCCGCATGCTGGTTAGCTACCCTCATCCAGTCGGCGTACATCTGCTTCTGGCGGCGATCGTCACGCGAAGTCGAACAACGGACCTTGAGGCATTCCTGGTAAAATCTCACTTGACGCCATGATTCCGCGGTCAATATGGCACATATCCTCCTGGCATGTCCGGTAGATGGTTGCAGAAACCCGCACAACAGTTGAACTTCAACTGGGCAAACTCTATTCTTAGAAAACCATGAAAAAGTTCTAGCACGGACCAAGCAAATAGCAATTAAAGACGCCAAAGAGGCAGGATTGTTCAGATAAGTAGGAGAACACGGAAAAGGGCTCAGAGTACTAGAAATGAAGCTTAGAATAACAGAGAGCTGAGCTAGTTGGTAAGTATTCATTCCAAAAAGACAGGGCGTGCAAACAAGGACACAAGAAAGAAGTCAGGACACCACAAACGCCGACTAACAACTGAAGAGACGCCCAACGGCTGAAAAGAAAGAAGGCACGAAAACTTATCTGCGCATGCCCATGCAACAGGCGAACCTATCAATCCGGCACGCGTTGCGGTCTACGTTGAAGATAACTGTTAAGGCATTTGATTTCATCTTTATGCAAGTTAATCGACGGTTGGCTCACGCATGCGTTACCACTATTCTCGATATGCCATGCTTCTATCATCAGGCGCATTTGGGACGTTTCTTTGCTATGTAAAAAAAAACACTACCATACTCACTGAACACAATCTCACTCATCACGACAACGTAAATGTGCTTGGTGAAGCTGCGCTGGAAGAAGTGCTCGTCACACTTACAATTTGTTTATTAGCTGTAAATGATTTGAAGGAGCTGATTGAACATATGTGCAAAGGCTAATGTAATTGAGCACAGCCTTGTAAAGCTTTGTCGTATCTTTTTGTAAACTTCTATGATCTAAACACAGTTAATTAAGGCAAAACAGTTTTTAGCGTAGTTTTGTAAACTGTCTCATAAGGCACAACTAAATGTTGCATTTACGTTGCGCGGCAGCTGTATTTTCGATGGAGGCGAAAATGTTTGAGGCCCGTGTACTTACGTTTAGGTGCACGTCAAAGAACCCCAGCTGGTCGAAATTTCCGAAGCCCTCCACTACATAATCATATCGTGATTTTGGGACCCCAGATATTATTAATGTTGGAAAGTGTTAATTCCCCTCACTGCCGTGATGTTCGTTTTGTAATGTGATTTATAATTTTAAAAAAAACTGACCCTACGTTTAGAGACCCGTTTGGTCTCTTAGTTTTTTTCAATTAAGAAGACTAATGATTAAATGTGGCTGGAGAGTCTTTTTATTCTTATAATCTTGCCCAGCCAGACAGACTTCTATATATTTACCCTTAAATTTATAATTTCTGATGATTCACATGCAAACCATGATATGATTATGAGTCATACAGTAGTGGGCAACTCTAGATTGATTCTAACTGACTGGAGTTAAACAAACGCACTTGTAGCCTTGAAGAAGACAAGACTGCTTGTCGAAACATTTGCTCCAGCGACACCTCTTGTTCACAAATGTTTCGTCTCTTCAAGCTTCCTTCTTTCCCTGAACTTCAGACGCAGATCTAAGCACACGAGTGTCTTTGCATTTCGCACCCAATGAAATGTGACCGCCGTGGCTGGGTATAAAACCTGCGGCGTTGAGCTCAGCAGTGCCAGGTAACGTAACTAATGCACGGAGCTAGTGCTCAATTTCAACGCTATTGCAGTGTAGATTGCATGACACAGTAGACAGCTAATACTTGTGGACGATTGTAGGTACACCTCCATGAGATGCCTGGTAAACCATTCACAAATAGAGCATTGCAAGTGTGAGGTTCAAGATGACCTGTTGTAGCAGACGTTCACATGTTTCGCCGCACTTGCAGAGTGGACATTTGGGGGTAGTCACTCTGTCGTTGCCTGGCAATCCTGGAAAAACAAGTAATAACGTCACCAGATATTGATAAGCATAATCAATGAATATTAAATTTTGCAAAAGTAAACATATAAACGTAGTGAACAAAAAAAAGTCACAGTTTCGCCGCAAGGGCGAAGCAATGAATGCGATAGCAAGAAACTAATGCTCTACGAAGTGAGGCTCGCCAATAGATACTCTCAGTTTGAACAGCACTCCTGTTGCAAAGGCGGCCGAAGCAGCGAAGGAAACTAGCGTGCTTCAAGTGTCGAGCTGTGACACTTGATAGTTCGCGCTCATCGTCTGTTTGTTCGTTTAGCGGCGTCTCTTGAGCTCGAGTGACTTTCGTACGCTCCGTAACATGAGCGCGGACACCACGGCGAGAGCTTGAAACAACCCTCTTCCCCTCACCACCAGAAAACCGCGCGAGCAGACGGCGGAAGGGCGAGGTTCTCCCTGCGCAAATATAAGAAGAAGCGAGCGAGTGAGCCGACGACTTTTAAATGCGCCCGTCTAAAGTCCCTCTATATTAAAATATAGGGACCTTACGCCCGTCGTGCTCCTAGCGCCATCTCGCTAGTAATGAAGAAACTCTTATAAGCGCCGGCCGTCTCCGAGTCCGTCCAGCGGTAATGGGTGTGTATATAACGCTCGCCGTTAGCTATGTGGAGGAGCTGCGTTTCGTGGCGTAGCGGTTAGCGCAGCTCGCTGCGGAGCAAGAGGTCCCTGGTTCGATTCCGCACTTCGGAAGCATTTTTCTGAATTATTTTTCTTTGGGGGCTTTTATATATATACACATACTTATACATATACGGTGCATGACGGTGACGGCGACGGCAAAATTCACACGAGACTGTCCATATAATTGCTATCGCAATAAAACAGCGGTTTGTTATGCATATATGTAAACGTACCTTATAATGCATGTTGTATCACTCGGGCTAGCTTCTTTACAAGGCGTGTCATGTAACAGGTGCCTTGCTCATTGCACACAGCTGTTTCCTTGTCAGGCCAGGAGGCTACAGCAGAAAAAAAAATATTTCTGATTATAGTGATGGTTTTTTATCACACTAAAGTGAAAGTACACTCATAATTATGTGAAGCTTTCGTTGCACTAAATGTGTAGTAAAGATAACTTAAACTGACAGCAGGAGAAATGAGACCTCTAAACCTGGCTTCTCAAATGCGATCCGGCAAACTATAACTCATATGTTTTTTCCACTGATATACGGGCTAGTTACGAAGATACATGCGAGGCATTGGTGATGCAATTGCCTCCCTTTATTTATTGCAGTGGCCTGGTTAATGTTAACCGAACGATAAACTCAGCAACTCGCTCCCACGTGAAGCCACGCCGCAAGGAACGCACGTTTTCTCATTGACAGAGTATGACGTTGAAAAATTGAATATTGCAGTGTGTCGCCTGCGTGTGACACCCATACAAAGCCATTGGTTAAAAAAAAACTGAAGCAAACGGTTTTTACTCACCGGTCCGTATATTCTCGGGCTTGAAACGAGTACCATCCGGTGAAAGCTTCAACGGTCCCCTGAAGTCAACTTCGTTCCCCTGAAGTCAGCTGAATGCACTTCGCGAAAGGATTTTAACGAGTCAAAACGAGCAGAACAAAAGCGAGTGTGTCGGCTGGCAGTGGCTCGAAACATTTACAGCGAAACGAAACAGCGCGAGACGCATCCCAATGCACCGCGAACCGTTACCTGTCGTTGCGCCGCCGTATATTTTGAAATGAAAATAATGATGCCGATAGGCTGCTTACAACTACGAGTCTGTTGGAGCAAAAACTATTACAAAATATTGATGATGTGGTACCTGGAAAGGCAAGGCCACTTCGTATAAACGGCAATTTGTTTATTGAATTAAGTCTAGCAGTAAGCAAACAACTAAACTTCCTTATTTCAAGAATATTTTAATTAGTGAAGTTTGGGCCTGACGAGGGCGCCCCTACATAAAAAGTCAAATAGCGCGAATGGCGGCCACCACATGGTCGCCATGTTATCCTAACGTAAAGGTTAGTAGATCCACTCCCGCTGTTTGAAGCTGGAACTCGCCGCGGTTGATTTTTTCGCTTTCTGCGGCGATCGCTGGAACTTGAGAGTTTCCGGTGCATGGAGGAAGGAAAAATAAGGAGAGGCCCTGACGTCACATTCGTGAAGCCTCCACATCGCAAACACCCGCATCGCCTCCTGGCGAAGGAGCCTCGAAACATTTCGCGATTTCCGTCGTGTCGTTTGCAAGCGCATGCGTGATTCGAGCCTTTTTTTTTTTTTTCGCCGTGCAAGCGGCGCCGCGGCGCAGTCGATTCACGCATGCTGCTCCTTGTGTGTGTTCTTTAGGAAAGCTACGCAATGCCCAGCTGTTGCGTACGGTTGCGTATACCCGGCGCAAATCGCGTGCGCTGCGGAAAGTACCGGATGTTACTTTTCATGTGTACGTACACATTGGCTTCATTGCTGATCACTAATGCATGGTATTTGCATGCGAAGCTCTCGGATGTGCGCTCTGTTGCTTCTTACTCATTGTGTCAACTCAGAACACACGTGAACTTTTGTTTTTGCCGTCTGACGCGCCGTACATAACATGCGCCCATAGGCGGAGAGTTTTCATTTTACCGGAGGGGGCGGGGGCCCGACTTGCTCTTCCACATTTTTCTCATTCTCCTTATATATATATTGTGGGCATTTATATGCACATCTTCTTCATGTGTACGTTATCACCATCATGATGCATTTGGTTATGCATCCTCATCTTCGTCGTGTATCATCATCATCAGTGTGGGTTGATCGTGCCTGTTCGCTGCCGGGTCTTCGGGCCAAATAAACGTCTGCCCTACCAAGACCTCATACGTGGTGGAGGTTGCTTCTGGATCCCCCGTCCTCTACTCGTCCGCTCTACCTCCTGGAGCTTCGCTCAGGTCGCCGTTTGCGCCAGCTGTGCAGCAATATGTCACAGCACGAGCAGGTCGCTGCTGCTGCCGTCCCCACTCTGGCACCGCAAGCCACGCCTTCACACGTCGTAAACAGCCCCCAGCGCGAACCTCATCTCTTCGCTGGTCTGCGCGGAGAAGATGTGGAG
Organism: Rhipicephalus sanguineus; assembly: GCF_013339695.2. Lineage (NCBI taxonomy): Eukaryota > Metazoa > Arthropoda > Arachnida > Ixodida > Ixodidae > Rhipicephalus > Rhipicephalus sanguineus. Next base: position 17,641,749 of record NC_051176.1, on the reverse strand, counting down.
GACTGGCTGGACGATTTCGAGCGTGTCAGTTCTGCTAATCGGTGGGACGACACGTACAACCTAACTCACGTCTCCTTCTACCTTACCGGTGTGGCGAAGACGTGGTTCTTCAACCACCTGATTGACATCCCCGACTGGGCTACGTTCAAAGAACATCTGCGCCAAGTCTTTGGCACACCGGCCGTTCGGTCGGCTCTCGCCAAGAAAACACTCGAGGCTCGGAAACAACATCACGGCGAGTCGTACACGTCCTACATCGAGGATGTTCTTGCGCTCTGCCGACGTGTCAATCCATCAATGTCAGAGTCGGACAGGGTGCGCCACATTCTCAAGGGCATTACAACTGTCGCATTCAATGCTCTTGCCATCAAGAATCCGGCTACCGTTGCTGAAGTTGTGACAACGTGTCAGCGCCTCGACGAACTCGAGTCTGTTCGCCTCCCACCGGACAGTGACGAAACACGGTCTACAACGGACGCAGACCTACGAGGCATGATAAGGGCACTGATACGTGACGAATTGCGATCCATGGGATTCTCAGTGCCTACACTGTGTCCCAGTCAGCCTTCCGGCACGGCCTTGCGTGATGTCATCAGGGAGGAGCTAGCGTCCTTGACTCACTCGGCGCACATTCAACCCGCTGCGTCTCGCCTCCTACCAACATTCGCGCAAGTTGCTGCCACACCTCTAGGGAACGCCAACTCGACGTTGCAGCCATCAACATACGCGTCGGTTGCTGCCGCGCCCCCTGCGAGCTTCCCGTCACCGCCGGCTGAGCCCTCCTCTGCCCATCTGACTGCGCTATCACCCGGTGCCCCAAACCCTGCCTACTACCCGCCTTGGCGATCATCTCGCCCTACGTGCTACTATTGCGGCTATCGCGGCCACATCTCGCGCTTTTGCCGCAAGCGCCAGCAAGGTGAGCGTCGAGGATACGACATGTGCGAGCGTGACTTCCCCGGAGGAGCCTTTTACCAAGGCCGCCGTTATTCGTCACCTCCGCGTCGATCACCATCTCCGCCCGCATCGAGTGAAGTGCGCAATAGTTATCGGCCAACCAGACGCCGTTCACCTTCGCCCTTCCGTCGCTCCTCGTCTCCGCTTCGGCCTGCCTCCCTCACCTCTGACCACCGTCCGGAAAACTAAGCGATGCAGTTTTTGGAGGAAAAACTGCATTCACACACAGGACTCAAATTCCTCCAGCACGCCCTTGCAATATGATTTCTGTAATAGTTGAAGGAGTGCACGTCGATGCCTTGGTGGACACTGGTGCTACGTTTTCTGTTCTTCGAGCTGATTTGTGTGCCCGTCTCAGGAAAGTGATGACGCCTTACGATGGACCTACACTGGTTGCAGCCCAGGGGAACACAATTCGCCCTTCCGCTCTGTGTACTGCCCGCGTACTAATCGATGACATTCTTCACCACATAGAGTTCGCTGTGCTGTACCCGTGCTCTCACCAACTCATTTTAGGATGGGATTTTCTGTCGTCTGCTTCCGCGGCTATTTGTTGTGGCCAACGTGTCGTCCACCTTACCGGCACAGACTACTCGCTCGGCGACGACATCTACAAGCCACTTCGCCTCGTCGCTGCTACAGATACCGAGCTGCCACCACGTGAACAGCGAATCGTAACGGTTGTGTCCAACGACGTCGACTCTGGTGACGTATTGGTCACCCCGTCACCCCGCTGCCTTAGTAAAGGCATAGCTCTTGCATCGGGTGTCGTTCGCTTCCATAATGGTTCAGCTCTTGTCGCCGCCACGAACGCAACATCGGAAAAGATTTTACTTCCGCGGGGCACCACGGTAGCCTGCGTTGCCGATCCGGAGCCTGTATGCGTCGTGCCCCTTAGGCCTGTCTGCTCCAAAGGCCACTCTACTGCTGATCGTACTTCTTCCTCCGCCCTTACAGCAGTCATCAGCAGTGACTTGACAGATTCGCAGAAGCAGCAGCTGGTTGCTTTGTTGAACAAGCACGCAACCTCTTTCGATGCCTATTCGTCCACCTTGGGCCAAACTACCGCTGCAGCACATCGCATTCAGACCGACGGAACATCGATTGTGCACCGCCGCCCGTACCGCGTGTCTCTAGCCGAGCGAAAAATCATCGAAGAAAACGTAGCCGACATGCTGCAACGGGACATAATCCGCCCCTCAGCCAGCCCTTGGTCGTCTCCCGTTGTTCTGGTGCGGAAAAAGGATGGTTCCGTACGCTTTTGCGTCGATTACCGGGCGCTCAATAAGATCACTAGGAAGGACGTATACCCTATGCCACGGATTGACGACGCCCTTGATTCCCTACAAGGCGCGGAATACTTTTCGAGCCTCGACTTGCGTTCCGGCTACTGGCAAATCCCCATGCACGAAGATGACAAAGAAAAAACAGCGTTTGCCACTCCGGACGGCCTATATGAGTTCAACGTGATGCCTTTCGGGCTATGCAACGCACCCGCAACTTTTGAGCGTATGATTGACACCGTGCTGCGTGGCCTGAAATGGAAGACTTGCCTGTGCTACCTAGATGACATTGTTGTCTTTTCATCAACGTTTTCTCAACACCTGCAACGCTTGGATGAAGTTCTGACGTGCCTTGCGGGCGCTGGTCTTCAAATTAACACCAAGAAATGCCATTTCGCCAGCAAGTCCATTAAAGTCCTCGGTCATGTCGTGAGCAAGGACGGAATACGCCCTGACCCCGACAAAACCGCTGCGGTGCTTCGCTTTCCTCGCCCTGAGAAACCTAAAGACTTGCGAAGTTTCCTTGGCCTCGCGTCTTACTTTCGTCGATTTATACGAAACTTTGCCTCCATAGCTGCACCACTACACAAGCTACTTGTCTCCGGTACGCCCTTTGAGTGGTCTCAGGAATGTGAATCGGCTTTTGACATGTTGAAGGATGCCCTCACGACCGATCCTGTTCTTTCCCATTTTGACGAGGCTGCTCCGACTCTCCTGCACACAGACGCTAGCGGCCGCGGTTTAGGCGCCGTTCTTCTGCAGCGCGACAACTCTTCGCGAGAGCGAGTCGTTGCATACGCCAGCCGCGTACTCTCTCCAGCCGAGAGGAACTACACGATCACCGAGCAGGAATGTCTGGCCGTCATCTGGTCGGTGCAGAAGTTTCGTCCCTATCTGCACGGCCGTCATTTTACTATTGTTACTGACCACCACGCGTTATGTTGGCTTTCCACACTCAAGAACTTATCGGGACGCCTCGGTCGCTGGATTCTGCGTCTTCAGGAGTATGAGTTCGATATCATCTACAAGTGTGGCAAAAAACATCAAGACGCCGACGATCTTTCTCGCTGCCCGCTACCTACGGCCCCGCTCGGCGCTTCCGCAACCGCCTCGCATACCAAACACTGCGAGCCCACTTTTACATCGGTCCCCTCTCTGGCCTCTATAGACCACCTGCCTCCGGACAACGACCAAGAATTTGCCTCTCGCCAGCTAGCTGACCCGTACTGTCGACGGATCATGGGCCATCTCTCTGGAACTTCCTGTCCACTTAACGCACGGCTACGTCGCCAACTCTCGCAGTTTAAGCTCGACAACTCCGTGCTGTACCGCCGAATTTACCATCCTGACGGTCAGCGCTGGGTGGCCGTTCTACCTCGCTCTCTCCGCTCTCACGTCCTCACAGCCTTCCACGATGATCCGACTGCAGGTCATCTCGGTTTTCATAAAACCTACGACCGCCTTAGAAGTCGTTTTTACTGGCCTGGCATTACTACTAGCGTAGCCAGGTACGTCGGGTCCTGCACTATCTGTCAGAGTCGAAAACTCCCAACATCTGGTCCTGCCGGTAAACTGCAGCCTCTTCCGTGTCCCGCGACACCATTTGAAGTTGTAGGTGTCGATCTTTTCGGCCCCCTTCCAGTCACTGCCGCCGGCAAACGATGGATCGTGACAGCTGTGGACCATTTGACCCGCTACGCTGAGACATCTTCTGTGGCTACTGGTTCTGCTTCTGAAGTTGCCGATTTCGTTCTCCAAGCCATTATACTCCGCCATGGCGCTCCGCGTGTTCTGATCAGTGACCGTGGAAAGGCTTTCCTCTCTCAGCTATTGAACGAACTTCTCCGATCCTCCGGCACCACTCACAAGACCGCTTCCAGCTACCATCCTCAGACTAACGGCCTGACCGAGCGATTTCATCGCACACTTGCCGATATGATCTCCGCCTATATTCAACCAGACCACAAAAACTGGGACGCGATTTTACCATTCGTCACTTTGGCCTATAACACAGCCATTCAGCGGACAACCGGCTATTCACCGTTTTACCTGGTTTACGGACGTTCCCCTACTTCCCTTCTGGACGTTTCTTTCTTTACCTCCAACGTAAATCCGTCGCCATCCTCTGCCGAGGAATACGTTTCACGACTCGCCCAGTGCCGCCAGCGTGCTCGCCTGAATACCGAAGCCAGACAGCAAGACAGGAAGATTGTTTATGATGCAGCGCATCGTGCTGTCTCTTTCCGACCCGGTGACGAGGTCCTGCTCTTGACGCCTCTTCGCACGCCTGGTTTGTGTGAGAAGTTTCAGCCACGGTTTATCGGGCCGTACACAGTTCTGGAACAGACTTCACCTGTGAATTATCGCGTGACGCCACTTGTAACCCCAGAAGACCGCCGTTACCGTACTACCGAGATTGTCCACGTCTCCCGCATCAAGCCCTTCATACGACGTTCCTCCTCTCCTTGACCTCCAGCGGCCAGGCTGGCCGCTTTCACGTGGGGGGAATTAGTGTGGGCATTTATATGCACATCTTCTTCATGTGTACGTTATCACCATCATGATGCATTTGGTTATGCATCCTCATCTTCGTCGTGTATCATCATCATCAGTGTGGGTTGATCGTGCCTGTTCGCTGCCGGGTCTTCGGGCCAAATAAACGTCTGCCCTACCAAGACCTCATAATATATATATATATATATATATATATATATATATATATATATATATATATATATATATATATATATATATATATATATATATATATATATATATATAGGGAGAGTGAGAGAGAGGAGTCCAATTTCCAACTTAAAGAATTTAATGTAACTTTAGTCTTTTAGGTGCCCGCGATATCATAATGAAGATCTGTAAGTGGGAGACCCTAGATTTATTTTTCAATTTACACAAAGACATAGATCCACCTCGTAACTCTTGGCTCAAAGCGAAAAAGGTCGCGCAGGCTGCTACTCGTTTACTGCGTCGTGTAAAATCGATTCACGCAATGCGTGGGGTTTATTAATAGGCTTTACTTTGTTAAAACATGCGCCACACAGGAGAGAGTAGGCTGACGCTATCACGGGAACTTTTAATTATGGCAGTGAATTCAATTCAAGATGCCCGAAAGTAATTCTGAGATGGTAGCAAATACCCTACCACTACACCTTGTGCGAAGCTGCGGTTACGAATCTTTCTGCCAAAGGTTGTTTTCTGGACAAGTGATGGAGTTGCTCACTGGTGACCGAACTTTTAGTAAAATCCTTTACTGATAAATCAAAACTGCGTACCATCTTTTCTCGGCACTTTTATAAGCAGGCATGTCGAAGGGTACCACTATGTAGGCAACCAAGAAATTACCCGTTTTTTATTGGCGAGTAAGTTTGTGCGAAAGCGTTCACTGACTGACTGTGTCGGGATTGCTTTGTATTCTCAGTATCATTTTTGTGTTCTCAAAACCATTCACTACGGGGTTCAAGACAATTAGAGCGCAGCTCTTAGGCGTCCGTTCCTGCGTTGAGCGGCATCGCCGTTGGCGTCGGCGGTGTAACCGATAGCGCGCACGAGGACGAAAGAGAGCGAACGCGAAGTCTGTCGATATCACGAGATACAGGCCTCTAACCTCGCTTTCTTCCGCTGTCGCGCGCGCTGGCCCCTCGGTCGGAGCTCGTGCGCATGCAGGGCTGGCACGTGCACTGCGGCTGGCTTCGCTTGTTGTAACGGGGCTGTGGGCGTTTCACTTGGTTCGCGACATCTGCAATGCACAGAGTATATAGTGTGCGTAGCACTCGAGCGCTGGCAGTTTCTGTGACAATATGTAACGAATGTTACATTGCTACAACTGCGGATAGTCAAAACTTCAAACACAGCTGGCGTTGATCGAATACGAGGCTGCGCTGAGCGAATTAGGCAGTATGGTAATCGCCGGTGAATTTTTTTAATTTGTCTTAAGTCGTCGCTTCAGTTGTTCATCAACACAACATATTCTGCACATATCCCAATAAAACTTTTTGTTGGGCTAGTTGGTTATTCGACATAGTGTAGGATGATCAGCGCAACCTTGACTCCCGCAAACACTCACACAAACACTCACTCATCCACCCGAGGAACACACACGACACTCAGCGCTCGTGTCGTGTGTGTTCCTCGGGTGGATTGTGTGTTCCTCGTGTGTGTTCCTCAGCGCTCGTGTCGTGAGCGCTGAGTGTCGTGTGTGTTCCTCGGGTGGATGAGTGAGTGTTTGTGTGAGTGTTTGCGGGAGTCAAGGTTGCGCTGAACATCCTACACTATGCTGCACATATCCGTTTGAGGGGCATTTTTCCACTGAATGTTTGACTTGTCACTGGCCCATGAGCCGAACTTTAAATGGCTGAAATGAAAAAGAAGCGGGCATAAAAAGCCTCCTGTGAAATAGCTGCCAGACAGGACGACCCGGGGACCTAAGCCAAGCTCTTAAAAAATATCCTGGGCGGGCGCCAGGGGGGGGGGGGGGGCTCTGCCTCCCAATGAGGCAGTCCGGGGGGGGGCCCAAGCCCCCCAGCCCCCCCCCCCGTACTCTCCGCCTATGCATGCGCCGAAGGCATCGTACGTTTTTAGAGGCTGTGTCGTTCAACGAAAGGCCAATAAACTTATGTTGTTGTTATCGGACTACGTGATGTATGTATTGTGCGGTGTGCGCTCGCTGCGTGCTTGTTGTTGTGTGCGTACTGGAATTACAAACTTTACGTGCACGATCGCGTATACAATACAGCGGTGTCCTCTTTTCGACGTGAAGTTACGTCAACTATAGGTTGGCGTTGCGCCGAATAGCTACTACACTCACTCCATATACACGAACAAAGAACCGCTAATCCGGCAACAGATCGGGAAATCGGGCTACGAGAAAGGGAAGGCCTAACGCCCAGACGCCCAGCAGAACGCGTAAGTCACCGCTTGGTGAGTTCGAATACGATGATGCAGGGGCTGAACGTTTTTGATCACGTACGGCACGTAGCGGTATTCTGTACTGTTGCACAAAAACGCTCCACGAAGAATTTCAGCACGCAGCGCTCGGGCCTGCCACGCACGAACAGCCTGGTAAACGTCTGCTTGCAACATTTTACTGCATGCGAACCGCACAATACGCGCTAATTAAGTTTACGCCGGGACTACAAATCTGCGCAGAAGCTAACCACCGCGGAGAGCACGCCGCGGGGCGTCTGCTGTTTTGTTTGCCCCATACCGGTTTGTTTGCCCCATAAATCTGACGTCACTTCCGCCACACTTTTCGCAATGCATTGAAATACGATAGGGCCTCTCCTTAGTATTACTTCCTACATGTTCCGGGGCCTGGCGTCACTCGGCGTTGCATCTCGCTTTCTTTCGCGATGTTTCCAGACTTTCCGGGCGTATGATCCGAGAGTCCTGGTCGACGGTGACCGTTTTGAGGGGGGAGGAGGCGGCGTCTTTTCATACTTGTTTTTTCGTGTCGCGCGCCTGTTGAGCGAACGGCTGGCGCCGTGATTTGCCGTTGTCGTCTGAAAGCGGCCGTGCGCGCCTTATTAACGCGATCGTTTGTGGCATTATATACAGCGTCAACCGGAACAATGCATGATCCAAACGCCGCTCTTTATTTATGTCGGCTATTGGCCAAAAGGATGATATGTCTTTTGCGACGCGGAGAAACAGAAACGTGGCGTCAGGTGACAGGCTTCCGCCCACGACGACAGTGAGAACCGGTTCTGCTTGAAAAAAGGGCGCCTGAGAAAATAGCGACTTCGCGCTCCTCTTGTAACCTTTACGCGGCGCGCACGACTGCAATATTCGGCTGAGCACTTCATAGCCGTGTCTTTTTCCCGCAGGATGTGTTTTTTCAACAAGCCCGAGGGGTGCTTCATGATCCCTTCAAAGGAGAAGCGTCAGCCCCCCCCCCCCCCCCCCCTCCCCCAGCCCCTTTCTTTTGTCGGGCTTTCTGCTCTCAGCATTTTATTTAGTAAACTGCGGTGCGCAGCCTCTAGTCAGTTTATAACTAGTACCTGACTGAGAGTGTGCGTACGTGTGAACATAATCGCGTGTATTTATTATCGCGGATTCTTCGTGCATGTCAGCCGTTTTCGACGCGATAAGTTGACGAGGCATGTTTCGCCGTCACTTCATCGACAGAGCGACAGCCGGAGCTTTAAGACTGCGCGAACTTTTCTTTACAGCTCCTTATACTCGGAGAGGTGCAAGACTAGAACAAGCTCTGAGACAAGCTGTGATATGGTAAGAGAGTAACACAACCTTTTACTCTCTCGTGGGACGCAGGAGTGGAACAGGCACTTTTCTCTGTTTTGCCAGGAGGCGTACACATCCCTTTCACTCTCTTCTCGCCTGCAGAGAGTGGTAGAGAGAGTTGAACGTGATCTACAGGAATGACGAAGCTCTTTAACTCTTGCTTCAGGAGTTCCAGTTTTTAGAGTGTATGTATAACGCACTTCGCACACGAGGAGTTCTAATAGCACGCTTTCTTATTTTTTTTTTTGCGCAGTTTTCTGCAAGAGTCTCCACGCTGGCTGCTTACGAAAGGTCGCATCGACCGTGCCGAGCAGTCTCTGGTTCGCATTTTGAGGATTAATCGATGCCCTGTGCCTGACATGACGCAGACAATGAGCAGCCTCGTACTCTTGGCGAAATCGGTGAGCTAGAATTTGTCTCCGCTAGCACGCACCTGTCTCAGGCGTTACTTGCTACGAGAAAAAAAAATGAAAGAAAAAAATTCGGCAAATCCCACGCCTTGTGAGAATCGATTTCATGCGAAGCAATCAGCGAGTAGTTGTCAGTGCTGCATTTATTGCCTTTGAGCTAAGCGTTACGACGTGGATCGGCACGTTTTTGCAAGCGTAGTAGCTGTGTGTACATCGTTGCTTTACTAGCCACGTCGACTACGCTGGCGTTTAAAGGGTAACTTATAGTCTGGCGTAATGACAGCACTCGCTCTAGATCACAGACGTCAGTATTATCGAAACGAAGTGCACTTCACGGTGCAACAGGGGCGTAGCCAGGGTGGGGGGGGGGGGGGGGGGGCGTTGGGGGGTTCAAATTCCCCCCCGAAATTTTTCAGTTTTGCTTGCGTATATATGTGTGCGTATATAGTACACGCACACATACAAACGCAAGCACGAACATACATAAAGTATGGTTGAACCCCCCCCCCCCCCGAAAAAAATTTCTGGCTAGCCCCTGCGGTGCAGTCATGTGAATGTCCTAGTAACTTTCGTTATGTATTGTTACGGGGTCGAGCAATGCTTCAATATAGCTTGCTGATTCATAGAAATATAATTGTGATGTTTATTGGACTTTTATAAAAGCGGAGCCAACACTGGAACTGCAATTGACGTTAACCCGGCATGACGCCTGTATCAGAGGAGAACATATGTAATGTTTATTGCTTTGTTATAAAATTAGATAGCCAGAACTGCAACCACGAGTGACGTTGCACCGACGTTACGCCTGCATATGGCATTTTTTGGAAAGCAGCTTCTAGACGCGGCGTCGCTCTATGGTAGACTATCTGACTGCCACACAGAACGCGTGGGTTCAATTCCTGCTGGGGTCCTGATTTTTATTATTTGCATTTGCCGGGTCAGTGCTGCCAATAGGCTTCCCAAGCAACGCTTAGCGGCGCTGCTGCTCTTGACAGGCAGCGCCATCTCTGGCAGAAAAAGAGAAACTGGGGTGTTAGCAGCGCGCGTTTTCCCTTCTCTCCACCGCGTTGCCACTCGCTTTGCACGTGCAGAGCTCTCGCGGTGCACTTGCGCCGCCTCACAATGTACCGCTTGCAGTGCGGCTTCAAAAGGATTTTCAAGCTTGACTGGCACTTCCGAAAAGCGAACTTGATAAAATGACAGAGGCTCGTCAATCACGTTAGCGGTGAGGAGCAGACGATCGACAACAACGACGCCCGACTCAAAGCGAAATGCATTTCCCAAGTCGCGATTACACCGTGTAGGACGTATACCTCGAGGCAAGTCTCATTCTGTCATGTTAAAGATGAATAATGGTCCACATGCACTCCGAAATGAAGCCGTACACGCTATCGATGTTCTGCGGCGTGGACTACGAATCATATGATTGTTGCTTTGATATGGCATGCTTACAGTAGCAGCCGTGTACTTTCGTGAACAAACGTTTGCGGCGTGCGAAAAAAAGATTATACGGCCATGGCACTGCTTCCTGAGAAGGTTAGAGTCAAGTCCTCTGTGCCGCTGGAGAATCACCCGCCGATTAACACGCGAGGCAGCTAGCTGAGCTTTAACCGCTGTGAAGCAAGATGAACTGCTTGCCTCGTTTTTTCGGCTCTCGCGTCATGCTTGCAGTCTCTTTTTATGATATCGACTTGACAGGCGTATAAAACCTGTTCCGTGAACGCGGCTAGAAAATCGCACAAAGTCAAAAGGTGGTTACTTCAAGGTTGCAGTTGCAAAGCATGTATTAGGTGCCAGATATATTTAGCGGCTTAAATATATATCACCATAATAAAGTGACAAAAACAAAGCAAACCTGCAGAACTATGTCAAAGCTTGCTGAAAATGCACAGACGTTCCTTCCGGCGTGATAAAGCAGCCTTCCCGACGCGTGAAATGCAGGCGCCGAACTTCTGACGATGTGCCGAGTTCAGTTGAATTCAACCAACCGCGCAATGCTAACGGTATAACGCGAATGTGAACGTTCAACAACGACGGGTAGGTCTCACGAACACGGGGAGTAAATACACAAAGTTGCTTCACCTACAACCGTAACTGGACTTTAACAATACGAGAAGACAGCGAGTAATCATTAATGTAGTCGCTGCGTGCATGCGCCGCGTTACTTACCGATTCAGGTAGTCGGAACGAACGAAAGACAGCCAAAATAGAAGGTGAGACAGCGCTGTCAGCTATCCACGCTTGCTGCCTTTATTTCTCGTACGACACGCCCGGGAAACGATACAGTTTAACACGTGAATCGTGTGCCTTGATGTGGTCTGCACTGTTGTGGCTGCACGCTAAACCGCAATACTTGGGACCACGCTTGCGCTTCCGCGGGGTCGCTTCCGCCATCGCGGAAATGCGCAGCTTCGCACAGCAAGCCTCTCGGTTCAACGTGCCCAGCTGACGGCCCCTCAGTTACCCGCACCGAGAGAAGAACGCGTGCGCTACCGCTACCGTGAAAGGGGCTGAGTCGGCCGCGCAGAAGGTTCAGAGCTTTTCGACAGAGCCGAAGCGCCGCAAACTTGAGCTTGGGTTCCCTATGTGGGTTTTTCTTTGCGCCTTCAAATTACCAATGTCTCGCCTTTCCCGGGAAGATGTCAATCGCCTGTGGCGCTTACCGTGGTATGTGCCACTTGTGTCTGGAGGAAAGGGTTTGACGCGACAGGATTTTCACGTTGTTCATGTCATGACCAGACAGTCATATTCGTCAAACCCTCTCACCCTCCCAATTTTCGTCTACACCAAGCTGAGGAGGCGGTCACATGAGCACCGAGACGTTAGCGGCTAGATAGATACATGGATAGAAACACTCAAAGTGCCTTAGGTTCGCTAAAAATGTTTCGCATTTAAAACCGCGGTAAATACCGCTTACAGCCATGTTTAATTCACGATTTGGCCATAGAAAAACATGTCACGCATGCTACATACACTCTAAAAAGAAAAGCGAGTAAGAAGGTTGAATTGTCTCACAAGAATAATCTACCTCGCGTGCCTCATAATAATTGCTGGGGTTTAACGTCCCAAAAGCACGATATGATTAGGTGGGAGGCCGTAGTGGAGGGCTCCATGAATCGAAGCACGCGGGCCTCAAGCATTTTCGCCAGCATCGAAATACGGCCATCGCGGCTGGGATTCGAGCAGTTGAGCGCCATGACCACCAGACCGCCGTGGTGTGTTATCTCGCGTGCCCTTCCTTGCACTATGGCCGTGAGCCCGGTACTTCCAAGACGCGAAAAGGCATGCGCGTGACAAAGCGCTCTTGACAGGAAAGTGGCGAGCGCCGAGTTTTCAAGTAAGGAAACGCAAGCCAGCCCTATGGCGATTATTCTTGAGGAACAAAAATACGGCCCTTTTTACTCCATCTTTTCTTAGAGAGTAGCAAACAGAATAATGTGAAATTTTACAGCATTTTGTGCCTCCCCGTTAATTGTCTATGTTACCGCATACGTGGTAGCGTCCAACTACACATCCTTCATTCGTTTCTAAATCTGACTGTGCTTCTTATGCGCTTCATTTGTTGGCGGCCTGCTCTTCGGCTAAATGGTATGAGTAAACTACGCTCTATGCTGGGCTGGGCAAAGATACTTTGAAATGGTATCGCGATGTGATACAGGATACTACCGCAATTACTGTATCCATACGGTACTTTCTGTATCCATACGATGGCGCAAATTACTGTGTCGAGTTTTACCTTGTCCATAATAATATTACCCTTTACGCTATGCCGAATCACCGGACAGGTACAAAACAGCAACAGAGGTAGTAGCCAAATTTTTTTGTTGCGCATCGTGTTACAGAGAACATATAAAACTCCAATGACTTTCCATATTCTGCCCATCTGCTGGCTTAAAGCGTTAGTTAGCGACATATTCCTTAACGTGCAACGTTTTAACAATTTTTCTTTTGCGCGAGAACTTCTGAAGCCCTGAAACGACTTGGACGAATTATATAGTTTCTCAAAGCATCGCAAGACACCGCCGCTATTCGAGCTATTGCCACTTATACCTCCGATTACCTGATGATTACTAACAGTAAAAAAGTATGTATATTTAGAGGGGCCTAAAAAAGGAAAACATAAATAAAATAAAAAGGCGGTTCCGTGTCAAACATTCACAGTAGATAACTATAAAAACACGATACAGACGGCACCCCTAATAGCTATGACAATTAGGAATGAAGTATCGTCAACTTACCCATTAAGGTAAGACAATAGAAAATTCAGTTCCTATGGAAAAATACCTGAAACAGCTCGTTCGGGCGCTCATGAGAAAAAAGTCATAGTTTCGCCGCAACGGCGAAGCAATTAATCCGATAGCAACAAATTGGAATGTAACGCGAAGAACGGAAAGCAGCTCGAAATTGCCAGCGCGTCGCTCGAGCCCAAGGACGCACGAAAAGAACGCACACAGGACGAGCGCGAACTATCATGCGTCACAGCTCGATACTGGAAGCGCACTGCTGAAACATAAAGCAGGGCGCACGAAACGAACGAACAGGTACACACAGGACGAGCGCGAACTTAATGTCGCAGTTGTTATTTATTTCTCTTTGAACAGCGCGCTCCTTTCGCAAACGCGGCCGCTGCAGCGAGCGAAGTCACTTCGTTGCGCTCCTCGCGCCACCTCGCTGGCAATGAAGGGACGCTTATAAGCGCCTGCCGTCTCTGAGTCCGGCCAAGATTGTAATGTTAAAGGCATTGGTAGTACTTTTCATGAAATATTTCAGCTCTTCTTCGTCTTCTTCTGTGCTGGTTTTATGGCGTGCCATTTAGAATCACTTCTTCCTTTTCATGGGATAGATCGGTGGTCAATATCTTCAGTTTTGTTGTCTTCCATTTCAAATACGCCGTCTTGGAGCGAAAGAACATGATACCGTAGTACAAAACTCGAACACTCAGAGGCAGAACGAAGTAGGAAAGCCGGCCTCTTTGTTTTTCTATTTGGGTTTTGCGCTACAATATCATGCCCTTCAGTATGTACCGACTCGCCCAAGAGAAAGTAATTGTGGAGCGAATCAACTAGGGCACAGATGGGACGAGGCCATGTTCGTGGCTTTGGTCACGAGGTGCTTGGCCAGATCTGAGTGACTGTGATTCAAACAAGTGCAGGATTCGGCATCTTTTGTTTTATTCGTGACTGCTTTTTTTAGTCCACGTTACTACGATGAATGACCCCATTTTGATTACAAATGTTCCTAATATGAAAGACACTTGGGCACGCTTTACGTTCCCGTGAAATTTAGCCCAGTTTCGTTTTCTGTATTTCGCTCTACTAGAAAAAAAAAAGCCTTCATATTTGTTTTTGACACTCAATAACACCAAAATACAGTCACACAAATTTCATTAAAAGCCAGCAGTGATCTAACTTTGTGCTGAATTAGCAGGGACAGTTGGGCGAGTTGGTTGAAGTTCATCTTTAAAAGGCGCGAAAAAAACCACAACGGACAGGTAGGAAGGAGACAGGACGACGCGCTTCTAGCAACTGCTAGAAGTTGCAGTTGCTAGAAGTTGCAACTGCAGTTGCTAGAAGCGCGTCGTCCTGTCTCCTTCCTACCTGTCCGTTGTGGTTTTTTTCGCGCCTTTTAAAGATTAACTTTGTGCTTTTTATTACGCAAGCGACAACAAATACTGTCCCGTACGCTTTCTCTGGCCTAATATTCTGTTGCACTCAACTGCTTGTGTCTAACAAAACAACGAGCCCCTCAAAAATTCAACCAGCTCCAGACACCGATCAAACAGCGAAGCTGACAGCGTTCCCTTCGTTAGCCTAATGCATTTCTATGTTTTCTTTCAGATATGTTTTGTCACTGTTCTGGATTAAACACCCTTTCTTAAGCTTTGAAGTTTTAGTATAGCCACCTCCTGTTATAACCACAAAGTATCACGTGACAGTAGTGTGGCTATGGTAACGCGCACGCCATTTCTTGGGCTAACTGTTGCCTTCTTCCTTTTTGGTGGAGGTTGTGCGTAGCGGAATTTACCCAATTTCTGTGGCACGTACGTATTTATGATGGTGATAGTTTTCCGATAGGCTGCACAGATTTCTATGGCACATGCCCGTTTGTTGGGCTAACTGTTGCCTTCATTTTTAGTGGACTAGTGGGCGCGGCCAGCAACTTCGGCGGACCCCCCTTCGGGGATTGTCTGATCGTGGTTCTCCAGGACTAAATAAAGTTCATTTCATCATCATCAGTGGCGAGCAGTGCGATTTACCCAACGTCTGTGGCGCATATCCATATCTGATGCCCCCAAGCGTTACCACGGATTCCGGACATGAAAGGCTCGACCAAGAACAGCTTCGCTGCTAATAAAATTCCCCTTCTTCGTTCATTGATGGCGAGGACCTCGCCCAGGCAGATTTAATGTGTTAGGTTAGCATCCGAGGGTTTATTGGTTAGCGGCCGCCTCGTTCAAAGATCACTTGCCATGTAATGCCCTCTGGCAAAAGGAGTGTTCCACACTCACCGCCTCAGCTACCAGTAGCGCTGGCTAACACTCCCAGGGATTGCACGCACAGAAATAGCCAACAAAGTAGGCGGGGAAGGTTCTTCCATAGTAGCTCAGTTGCTAGAGCATCGGACTGGTAATTCGAAGGTTGTGGGTTCAGATCCCACTGAAGGAAAGGGTAATTTTTCGTCAACATTACTTCATTTCAATTTGCATCATAGTTACTATACTGCTCTAAAAATTCAACAATTAATGTCCCCGATGCTTTCTTTTGCCTAATTGTCTTTTGGATTAATTTGGCTGTGTCTAACAAAAAAGGAAGCGCTTCAGTAGCGGGAAGCAAGGCTGCTCTGCCTCGCATGGGCTCCTCATTTTCGCAGTTTTTCGTGAACCGAGACTGCTTTTTTGGTGCCAACAGTGGTCTTTATTGAACTTGCCGACGCTGCTGGTGAGTGCAACAAACCTCTTCGTTCTTGCGGTAGTTTACAAACTTCGACTCCTGCTGAGCGGGGGAACGCCGCCTCGTTAGCCCTAACGCCACCGGCACCGGCGTCGGGCTCGCGCTTCGTCGCGCGTGCACAAGTCTATTCGGCAACGCAATGGCGTACAAAGTGAGCGGCATGGATCTACCTGCCACAGAATTCAACCCAGAAGAATGGAGTGTAGTCCTGAATGCCCGAACACGCTCGCCTCGACAGCAGTCGAAAGAAACCGAAGGAACGCGGTCAAGTAACGCGGCGTCAGCTGACGGAACGCAAGCAAGCAAAACGGAGTCGGCAGCAAGCGTTTCCTCAACGCTCGATGACACAGCTGTGATGCGTCTTCGCTCAAAACGCCTGCCGCGGTTGCCAGTCGATGACTTCAAAATCGTCTTTCGCCCGAGTGCGGGCGTCAATCTGGCCCAATACAACGATGGAGAGTTAAGGGCGGCTGTAGTCGCCAACAGCGGACTGCACTCTGCGGTTGCCGAGGAGGATCTTGTGTGCACCAACCTGCCCAAGAATATTTTCGCTGTGTCCACTTGTTGCGCAGACCGAGTTGCCAACTATGCCAAAATACGAGAACTCACGCTACGCTGCAACGAACTGGCATTTCATGCATACATAGCTCCCCCGGACGAGGCACGGCCAGGAATCATCTACCGCGCCTGGGATGGTGAATCGCCTCAGGACTTGCTCCGAGATTACGCCGGGCGAATCCTTTACGCCCTGGGCGAAATTCGTCACAAAGCCGCGACCTCGACACCAAATCAGGAAAGGTGAGCTGAGTAGAGCAAACCTCCTGCTCCTGTGGCACGAGCTTCGATTCTAAAGAAAGGTTTAAAACTCAGGAGACTATCGACCGCCTAATTCGAGAGAATCTAGAGTTAAAGCAACAGTTGGCTCTGGTGCTAGAACGCTTAAGTACACTTGCAGCCGTCCCGCCTGCGTCCTCTCCACCCCTATCCATCTCCTCTTCTATCACGGAGCCTGATATGGCAGCCCAACCAGGAACCGATTTTACAGATTCCTCCCCCCAACCCGCCAAAAAGAAAAGGACGGAACAGCCCGAATCGTCGGAGGATGATCTTAAGTGCACGAGTCAAAAAATTTGGAAAGAACACCGGGAACTCAGACAAAAGGTTTATTTAGGCTTTACCCAAATCGCAGAACACTTCACTAAGATTGAGAATATTCTAGACATGTTAGTTGCTCGGGTCCCCTCTTTGGAAGCTCTACCACAATCCCTCCCCTCTCAAGCACCTTCGCAGCCATAACCCCCTCCTGCACCCTTGCCCCATCCCCACCCTCTTCACTCAGCATGTGGCAATGGAACTGCCGTGGATTAAAAAATAAGAGAGACAATCTCTCACTTTACATACAGCAGTCTATACCCGCCTCTGATGTCATCTCCGTACAGGAGCCTTTAAAAGCCTGCGAATTTCTAGGCTATCAGGCTGTACATTCGCATCCTATTTCCCCGTGGGCCACCACATATATACACAGGAATATCTCGTTTATAGCACACGATCTCTCCGATCTTTGCTCTGACTGCATTCTTCTTGAACTTCTCCCGCGTCGTACAGGACAAGGTACATATTTTATCTTAAATAGTTATTCTCATCCTCGAGATGGCCTCACTGCGGTATACGAAGCAATCGACAGGGCCATCGAAATAGAAAGCTCTGCTCCCATCGTTGTAACCGGTGATTTTAATGCCCCGCACATAGATTGGGGTTAGAGGAAAACACTCGGAAAGGCACCAGCCTATTTCAATACATTAAGAGAAACAGGTGCATCCTAGCCACTGATTGCATGCTAGCCACACGCACTGGCAACAGTGTGAGCAGAAATACAACCCCGGACCTTACTTGCACTAAAAACGTGCGACAAGCTAACTGGACACACACTGGAGTCAACCACGGCAGTGATCATTACATCTTAACAATTACACTGCCTAGTGCCAATTTCCGTCCGCAGTTTCACTTGAAACCTATTGTCGACTGGGATAAATTCCGCGAAATCCGAGACCGAAACCCGACAAAAGAAATTCAGGACTACAAAGACTGGGCGTCTAAGCTCAACCGAGACGTAGCTCTTAGCCACAAAGTAGCCCCGGCAAAACATATCCGCGATCCAGTAGACAGCAGGCTGCTCCACCTATGGGAGGCCTATCAGAACTTGGAGAAGCGATGGCTCAGGCAAAAATATAACAGGAAATTAAAACGGAAAATGACACAAATGCTCCACCTCATAACTGAACACGCGGCCGAACTTTTATCACAGCAGTGGAACGAGATATGCAACCGACATGACGGCAATCTACATATGAAGAACTCGTGGTCCCTGCTTCGTCATACGTTAGATCCATGCTCCTCGCGCTCTGAAAGTACTAAGCAAATTATGAAGCTCTTGTTTGAGGTAGAGAAACAAGGGCAAGACCTTGAAGCTGCTCTTAAAACCACGTATTTCCCTGACCTAAAGCAAGAATCGTTACCTACCTATACAGGAGCTCCGAATCCAGGCTTGGATGCACCGGTTGCAGAGACGGAAGCGTGGGAAGTGAATTTCACCTGTGAATCACCAAGTAACAATTGTTTGCAGTTTTTGGACCTCCATTTGTTTTTGCTCAGTGACCATGTTTGCTGGTGTTACTCACTGCGTTCCAAGATATTTCTGCTTTTTTATACATCCAGTCATTCTAAGATTATTAAAAGTGCCATAACAATGAATTCCTTACATTCTGCCTTGGAAAAGTCCTGCACACACAGATTTCAAGTAAGCTTTCTGCAGCAAGTTGATCGTCTAAAGAATGCTGGGTTCCCTGCGCATGTTCTAGTCTCAGCCTCGGAAAGATAAATTAAGAAGTGCAAATCCCGCCAAGTTGTAACCAGTGAACCAGGCGATAAGCCCAGGAGATACGCGGTTATGCCTTACGTGCACCGGCTGTCTCATCGTTTTAAGATAGGAAAAAGTTTTGATGTCGATGTTCTCCTTTCATCAAACCTAAAAGTTGGTAAAGCTTGTGCCGCGATTGAAAACAAGGCTAGAGGAACTTCGGGTGTGGGTTGCACGGTGAAGCATCGCAACCCCCCTGTTTCATGCTCTGTTGGAGTGGTACATAGGATTCCCCTCTCCTGCGGCAATTTGTATATAGGCCAGTTGGGTAAATGCATAAATGAAAGACTCCGCCAGCACAATAGCACCTTAAAGGGAACGCCGACGTCACACCTTTCGACACATTGTAGGGCGTGTGGATGTAAACCGTTCTTCGACAACACTGTCATCTTGCACAAGCATAGAGATAAAAGGGCACGTGAACTTGCGGAAGCGTACTTCATTAAAGATGCGGGACATGACTGCATATCTGAGCCGTCCGTCTGCCTTTTAGACTGTGAGCTACGTAAGCTTAACGAGTTCTTTGACTACAGGTAACTTCCGCGCATGCGTTGTTGGTTTTCTGGTGTTTGATGTTTCTTTCAATAAACTTCAGTTGTTAGACAGCGCTCGTCTTGTGTCCTCTTTGTGCTCCGTCCAGTTCGCGCTGAAAAGGTTTCAAGGAAGTGTGGGCTGCACTAAGCAAGCTTCGCACCACATCCGCTCCAGGACTAGATGGAGTTACAAACAAAACACTCCGAAATTTAGACTCTCAATGATTGGCCGCTCTTACCAATTACATGAATCAACAATGGGAGCAGGGCACGCCGCCCCAGGAATGGAAATCAGCTAAGGTGACTTTCATCCCCAAAAATAATAAGCCGTTAGACCTTAAGAATATGAGACCGATCTCTTTTACCTCATTTACAGGAAAGCTGATGGAGCATGTAATTCTAAATCGCCTCAACCGCTACATGGAGAAGGAAAACTCTTTCCCTCCACCATGCATGGCTTCCGAGCGGGACTCTCAACTCAGGATGTCATGTTACAGCTTAAGGAGGATGTGCTCAATCGAAGTTTCCCACACATCACCAGAGCCATCCTCGCATTAGACCTGACCAAGGCCTTCGATAATGTTCCACACTTCTCCGTTTTACAGTCTCTTAGCGAACTAAACGTGGGCTCCCGCACGCACAGGTATGACACTGCCTTTCTCAGCAGCAGGTCCGTCCGCCTACAATTAGGCACATTCAAAACCGATCTCTTCACGCTAGGAAGCAAGGGAAGGCCCCAGGGAGCGGTTTTGTCCCCATTTCTTTTTAACGTTACTCTAATCCCGCTAGCACGGAAAGTTGCCCAACTTCGTTCCATCAATCACTCCTTGTACGCGGATGACATCACCATCTGGGTCAATGCCGGCAACCGTGGTGAAATTGAATCGAAACTACAGTTGGCCGCTGACACTGTTGTTAAGCGCGCCAATAGTAATGGGCTCACCTGCTCGGCGGCTAAATCGGAACGCCTAGTTATTGACCTTAAAATGCGGGATACCTGTAAGATTCAAGTCATAACAGATGACACCCCCATTCGATGGGTTAAAAAAATCAAAATCTTAGGGCTTAATATTTCTCACAATGGCTCCCACGCTGAGACCATAAAGTTAATCCGCACTTCGGTTCATAATGCAGCTTCCCTAATTAAGCGCATTTCCAATCGTCATCGCGGCATGAGGGAAGCAGACACACGCCGCCTCATTCAGGCCTTTTGCCTATGCAGAATCACATATTCCATCCCCTACCTTTATCTCACACCCACGGAGACCGAGCAACTCAACAGACTCATCCGCACTGCCTAAATCTCCCTAAATCAACAGCCACGGATAAATTACTTGTTAGGGGTGCACAACACTCTGGAAGAGCTTGTAGAAGCGCATCTCTTCAGTCAATACCAAAGGCTATCGCTTAAAGAAACTGGTCAAGTACTGCTGCGCCGACTTGGAATCAACGTTCCTGGTCATACGACGGCCACGCACACACTTCCAATCTCTGTTAGCAGCAACCTATGCATTGCCCCACTCCCCAAAAACACTCACCCAGAACATAATCGAGCGAGATGGGAAGCTAGAGCCAAGGTTCTTCACAAGCGCTTCCCTCCTAATTCTCCAGCAGTATACGTAGATGAGGCCGAATATGCAGTTCGCCCAGCTTTCTCAATAGCCGTTGTAGACGGATTTCAAAACGTGGTCGCTAGTGCGTCCACTCCAAATTCGACAGAATCCCTGGAAGCAGAGGAGGCGGCAATTGCCTTAGCAATTGTTCACAACTCCGCTGAGTATATTTTCTCTGATTCTAAAACTGCAACTCGTAATTTCGCCACTTTCAAAATTCACTCTCCGGCAGCTAGAATCCTTGAGTTATCTCCTCCGCCTGATCGCCTCATCACCCTCGTCTGGGTCCCTGCGCACAGTGGACACCCAGGCAACACGGCCGCTCACACCCAAGCACGAGCACTCGTCAACCGGGCTCAAAGCGACCTGCCTTGGCTTCGCGGTGCCAGGGATCGACTCCTCAGCTACCACGACATAACACTCTTTTACCGAAATTCCCTCCTAACGTATCCCCCACCATATAAATCTCTCTCCAGAACTGACCAGGTTTTGTGGCGCAGACTTCAAACGGCCACAGTCACGACTCCTTTCCTTCTCTCCCTTATTACGCATGGCGAAACTTCTCCTCATTGCAACTTATGTCCGAGCACCAGAGCCGACTTCAATCATGTCTTTGTGAATTGCCCAAACAAACCTAAGCCCCCGTGGCAAGGGTCAGAACACCAGGAGCGATCGGAGGCTGCTCTGCGCAGCTCGCAACCGGAGTTACAGCTCCGGACAGTGGGGTGGGCCAGAGGGGTCGCCGAAGCACAGAAGTGTCCGGCCACCTAGAGCGGCCTGAGGGCCCATCGTCGTCCTGCTTCCGCTTCCCCCCACACACCCCCCTGACATGATTCTTTCACGCATCAATAAAGTTGTTTACCTACCTACCTAACACAGAAACGAGCCCCTCGAAAAAAAAATCGCCTTCTTCGTTCATTGAAAGCGCAATAGCGCTCGAAAGTAGTGAGATGTTTTTCTTTCACTTTTTTCATCTCTGGGTTAGCGTGACCTTTATAATTCACAACCTCCTGCTCAAATACGATCGCGATGAGTCAGGTAACGGGCAAGGGTGCGCAGATATTTCCGGATAAATTTCCAGCCAACCTAAGTATGACTGGGTGGCTTTCTCTTGTGCTTTTTACTGTAGCGCACATGCTACTTTGTGCAGGTGATATTAAAATGAATATCGGGCCTGATAAGATAGACCAGCTCTTAACCATTGTCAAGGACATGGCTGGGTCCGATGATAGGTTTCAGAAAGATGTCCTTGGGAATGTTAAAGAGGTACAAATGAATATCACTGACATAAAGAGGCATCTTTCTAAAATAGAAGGAGCCACCGAAAGCAGCGAGGCAGTTCAAATGCTTAAACATACACAGCACACATTGAAAGGCATAGAGTCAAATCAACTCCAACAATCTAGCTTAGTAGTTGACGCCCTCAATAACAGAATGCGTACAAATAACCTCATCTTAAAAGGTATCCCGGAACAATCTTCAGAATCATGGGAGGACACAGAGGATCTTGTAAAGGAATTTGTATAAAAAAATTTAGGAATTGAAACAGGACAAATTGAGCGTGCCCATAGAATTGGCGAGAAAAAGCCGGATTAACTTCTGCCGATCATTGTGAGGTTCAAAGACAAAAGTATGGTGCTGAAAAACGCATGTAAACTGAAGGAACTAAAATCACCACGTGTTTGGATAGAAGGAAACTACGAGACTTCACACGAAGAGAACGAAAGCCTGGCGACAAATTGACAATGTTGACACTGATTCATGTCTTGAAATTTTGCAGGTAACCTCATGTTTTCCGCCACGTGTCACATGTGCAATTGGTGTCTGCTAACGCCCACCTGATGCTTCTGGCGAATTTCCAGAGTTCTTTAATGAGTCACTAACTTTTATACAAAATAAGTGGCCAACTTTGTCAATATTCTTAGCTGGCGACTTCAATTATCCGGCTATTGAATGGCACTCATGCAGACCCATAGGTAGCACGAAGAAGCGTGAATGTCAGAGTTTTCTTGATGTACTGTCGTCATTTGATTTGCACCAGGTGGCTTCTGATTGCACGCCTTGGGAAATTCCCTTTTAGATCTTGTATTAACAACGGAGCCAAACAGTGTCTCAGGAACCGTCTTGGATGGCGTGAGTGATCATAATATTTTGCGCTGCGAATTCACACGCGAATGTAAAACACTGGATAATGCAAAGAAAATCATTTTTGCTTACGCACGAGCGAATGTCGTTATGCTCATTGGTGACCTTTCAAGCTTTTCGGCTAATCTTATGCAATCCTTCCGTCTGCGCAATGCAAACATGAATTGGGCCCTTATTCGTGGCAAGTTACTATTACTTAAAGAAAAGTACGTACCCAAAATTAGTATAGCGGTATCGAGGCAAAGCGTATGGTTCACGACGCATGTGAAACGTTGCATTAACAAAAAGAAACGTTTATTCTCAAAGGCGAAGTTATCAAACACTGAGGAGGATTTGAGACGCTATCATGAACATGCGCATTTCTGCAAAACTGTAATATCAGTAGCTAAGGACAAATTTTTCAACAACGATATTTCAAACATGATCCAAAACGACACAAAGAAATTTTGCAAAGTGATTAATCCGAAATACGTCACAAATTCAGCTGCATCATTAGCGAGAGAAGCGAATGCTGTTTCTCCTGCTCAGGTTGCTGTAGAATTTAGCTCGTTCTTTTCATCTGTTTTCACGGATGAGAGTCCATTGCCAAATAATACTCAATTTCCTCATTTAAATTCGACCATGCATGATGTTGTTATCACTTCTGAGGGGATAGAATTCGCCATCGACCGCCTACCAACTAACCATGCTCCTGGTCCTGATGGCATATGCTCTAAACTACTCAAACTAACCAAACTTGTGATATGTAAAATTTTTGCCGCCCTATTTGAACAATTCATTGACACGGGATATGTTCCAAGCAATTGGAAACAGGCTCGTGTCATTCCCATTTTTAAATCTGGTGACCCGTCCAACGCCTCTAACTACAGATCTATTTCATTGACAAGCACGTGCTGCAAAATTCTGGAACGTATCATTTCATCCGCTGTCACGAAGTTCCTAACAGAACATAATTTCTTTTTTATAAATCAGCATGGATTCTTGCGCGGTCGATCCTGCGAGACGCCACTCTTTGAATTGATCACTGACCTCCACAACTGTATTCATTCATTACATGAAGTTGATGCTACATTTCTCAATTTTGCGAAGGCCTTCAACCAGATTCCTCACTTGCGCCTAATACAAACGCTAACATCCCTCAACATCAACATGAGAATTATTAAGTGGATCACCAATTTTTTAACTAGCCGCTACCAATCAGTTTTTGTAAATGATCACTCTTCCCCGTTGCTCTATGTTAAATCTGGTGTCCCTCAGGGCTCCGTTCTCGGACCCATTCTGTTTTTCATTTATATTAATGATTAATGGTTTGTGTTCTACAGTGAGATCATTTGCTGATAATTGCGTAATTTATACAGAATATGCTAGCGCTATGGATGCTTGCTACTTAAAATCGGATTTAGAAAACCTCTGTAAAAGTGTAAAGATTGGCAAATGGAAATTAACGTCAACAAGAACAAAGTCATTCGATTCTCGACAAACCCTTACCCTGCATTATCCTATTACCGATTAAACAATACGTCCATAGCCTCAGCATGCTCTATCAAGTACTTGGGCGTTCATTTGTCATCTGATTTGATTGAAACACCCATATAGACGCCATGGTTAGCAAAGCATCTAGAACACTTGGCTTCGTTCGGCGAAACTTAAGCTTAGCGAATACCACCTCTAAACTTCTCGCTTACAACACTTTGGTACGTTCGAAAATTGAATATGCAACACTAATCTGGAACCTGCATCAGTCATACCGCATTCATAAATTTGAATCTCTACAAAATAACGCTGCTCGATTTATCACCAAAAACTACCGGCGAACATCAAGCATAACAGAAATTAAATCTTCAATTTATCTTGTTCCTCTGGAAAAACGTAGGCTGGTCACGCTTCTTTCGTTTTTTCATAAAATTTATCCCAATCCGTTATCACGCGCTGCTTTTCATATGAAACAAGCCCATCGTGTATCCTCGCGACTTGATCATCAGCTTAAGTCGAGCCCATCTTAGCCCTTACCCATCTTTTCTTTAACTCTCCGCTTCTACTTGCCATCCGTTACTGCAATCAGCTTCCTTGCGACATTGCAGGTAATACTAGTCATAATGCATTCGTAAATAGTCTGAATTATTACTTTAAAGCTTAAATTCTTGCATGTCAAACTTTCTATTTTTTTGTTCTCTTCTTGGCACATTGCACATTAAAATGCAATTCGTAATTCTTTGTTTCTTAGTTGCATTTTAGTGTCATATGTATATATTGCTCAAGCATTTGTATATGTCTGAGGTGTTTAGATTACTATTATTTTTGCACATTTATTTATTTCATAAGATGTATTGATATTGCTGCAACGCAAGTATTACTGTACCATCTTGGTTAGAAAAATTTTTTTTTGCTTAGTTCTGTTTTAAAAAAAAACTGTGAGAAGTCGTACTTTTGGTTGTAGTGCCGCATGTATTGTTGGAGCATTTGTAAATGTCTGAGGTGTTTGAATTACAGCTTTAACTATTACTTGCACATTATTTACTTTCATAGGACATTGATATTCTGCCCGAAAGTATTGCTGTACTATCTTAGATATTTCTTTCCTCAATTCTGTTTGTTTTGAAACTGTGTTATGCTGTATTATTTATAGTTCTGTCTCCCCTATGTAATGCCTTTGGGCCTTTAAGGTACTTGCATAAATATATAAATAAATAAATATTCAGAATAATTCGGATAGTCAGCTGTCACCGGCCCACAGAGCTCATATAAATGGTCATTACCATACCCGGTGAAATTTATTAATCAAGGCAGATTTTAAAAACTCGTTCATCCTGGTTTTAGACAACTATTCATTGCACGGAAGACAGATGTGCACTTTTCAAAAGCAGCAGCAGCTTCGTTGGACATTGTTAAACACAAGTACCCGCCACGGTGCTCGACTGCTGCCCCCCCCCCCCCCCCCCGCAGGTGGCGGGATCCAATCCCGGCCTCGTCGGCCACATTTTTGATGCAGGCGAAAATGATTGAGGCCCGTGTACTTCGATTTAAGTGCACGCTAAAGAATCCCAAGTGGCCGAAATTTCCGGAGCCTTCCTCTAGGACATCCCTCATAGTCATATTGTGGTTTTGGGACGTAAAACCCCAAAAATTGTATTAACTCGAGGACAGCCTTTTGTTACGGGGTTGTAAGGTGGACGAAGGCAGCAGTCGGCGTGTCCGAGATGAAATCCTTTATTTGGCTGAACTTATGGCCTGGAAACGGAAAGTCAACCACAGCAATACACACTGTACACTGATAGCGGCGAACAGAACGTCGGCCGTCGATAATCTCCTTAGAGCTTTTTGACGTGAGCTATCATTGTTATGTGTTTCCTGCTCTTTTCTTCCCCCTTTCTTTCGATTTATTTGGGACGTGTGAAAAAGTAAAAAAAAAGTGCATATATATGCAGCGACCAAATGAATAAAGCCAGTTGATAGTTTGCGCTCTTGCCGTTTACCCTGGCCTTTCCTTCCTGTGTTCGTCCGATTGAATGCGCAACGATTCCTACCACAGCTAAGGCGCGTCGGCATTTATACATGCGACATCGAACATTCCAGCCTAATCGCTAGTGGCCGCGTTAGTTCCAGAAAAGACTCGGCTGTTCGCGTTTCCGCGCTCAAGTTTAACAGATCATCCCAAAGTAATCTGGAACGTTCCCAGACATTCTGGCGCAGTTTGCGCAAGCCAGCATTAACGCGTGTAAGCGGGCGCTAACAATAAAACATAGAATGAAAGGAGCGCATGCGGCAATACACTTGATGGAGAGAAACTACTGTATGCTCCGACGCACGGCGCAAGTGGGCCACAAACTGGAGTCGTCTGCGCACCCTGCAAGCGAACCTAACAGGGTTTTCTGTGTGTATCTGAGGGAATTCGCAGTCTACCATTGGGAGCAGCCCACAATTTACAGGTAGGGCTAGAGACATTCTAACTGCTGGGATCCACGCTCGGCATCCTGCCGCCAAGATCCTGCCAAGACGCACGCAATAGCGAAAGATCTCCGCTACCAAGGGTCACTCTTTAGTGTTTGTAGTGGCCTGGTACCAAGATTAAACTACCGTATTTACATGATTGTCAGTCGATTCGAATGTAGGTCGAAAATAAAAATTGAGGGACCCTCAAGCTTCGCCTTTAAGAGTTGAACGCGATAGCGAAATCCGGCCCCTAGTGCGCACTTCAACCGCTAAGTGCATACTTATTAATTTGTATTGTTACACGCACACTCACACAGACACACACGCGCGCGCGCGCGCGATTTATCTATAGTAATGGTACAGGTTTTCGATCTAAAGCACTTCCCTGTGCAAGAGTAGAGACATATTTCTCACAATGCCTCAAAGATAGCAGCACATTATCAGCGTTTGCTGTTTGCTTGATCAACACCTCCTCCAGAAAGCAGGCGTAGGCTTGATATGTTTTCCGCTGCATGGACATAGTTGTCCATTTTTAGAGCTGTTTGAAAGTTCGTGTATGTTTTTAGTGGCGATGGCTGCACTATACCGGCCTTTTCGTCGCGCAAAAAACATCGTTTGATGGCCTTGCCAATGCGCCTACAAATCGCCGAATGGGCTCATTTTCGTCGTGGCACCTGCCGAACAAAATGCATTAAGGAGACTCCTTTCACTACATGGCATTTATGTACTGTTTTTTTTCCGAAGCAGCTGTAAGTAACATCGTGGCTTTGTGGTAGGACGTCTGCTTGCCACGCAAACGGCCCGGGTTGGATCCTCAGTGGGACCGAAGATATTTGTTGCTTATTTTATTTGCATCTTTCTCGATTTTTCGCTCACGGACGATTTCCCGCTCACAAACGTCGATAGCGACGCTGGCACCGACACCGGAATTTCTGCGACGCGAGCCCTCTAGCGCTATCGCGTTAAAAGTCTGAGCGCATTTCAGAAAGTAAATTTACTCACGATGTCGCAGAAGTAAACCTCGAATTCCACTCTTCAAAGGTGGCTTCACGGTAGCGCTTCAAAGATATGCAGAAAAGCTAGCTTCGCGGCAGCAAGAGGGGGTAATTTTTAGAAAAATTTTCCGCAAACCGTTGCTGGAGGGTGCAGCTTATACACGAGAAAATGCGGTACATGTTACAGGTACAGCCGTAACGTAAGCGCGCTCCTTTATCGGAAGGACCGTACGGGCGCGCGAGGAGGCGGGGTTCTGATCGCCGTGCACCAACAGTTACCGTGCTCGGTGGCCAGGACCGAATTTTCCGAGCTTGAAATTCTTTGGATCGTTTGCCGTGCTTGCCCTCATACCGTCCTTATAGGTGTTTGCTATAGGCCTTCAAATAGTATCCCAGATTTAACATATAAACTTGACAATAACTACAGTGACCTTAGCAAACAGTATTCACGAGCAGAACGATTTCAATTTTCTTCAAATAGATTGCAACAGCAGCGTCCCGTCAGCTGTCGGCAGTGAGCCCGCAAGAGCCTTTGTAGATCTCTGCCTTAATTGCAATCTAACCCAACTTGCATGACAACCGACGCGCGTCACAGCGAGCAATTCCAGCATTTTAGATCTGATATTACCTAGCTATCCAGAGAGCTTATCATCAATAACATCTCTTATTGACCACATAATCCACACAAATCCACACAACTTCTTGGTTTCGAGACAATCCGTCTTTACGACAAGGGCAATTATAGCTAAATATTAACGAGTTGGCCGCTTTCCTTCCTGAATTCGAGAGAGTATGCCGTACATGCTCTAATAATGAAAACTGGGACATATTTAAAGATAAGTTAGCCACTCTTGACGAGGAGTTTCTCTCGAAAATCACGTTCACCGCAAACCGAAATAAGCCATGCTGTTCAATACACTTAAGCTAAACAACAAGAAGAAACGCCTTTTTCGGTCAGCCAAGCAATCTGAACTCCTGTTTGCATGGGAAAAATAATATGCCGCTGAAGATTATTATCTTAGGGCTATTCGAAACGCCAAGCAGTCCTTTTTTCACCATAAGCTACCCAAAATGATTGCAACCAGCCCTCTTAAATTTTGGCAAATGATAAACCCTCAGGAGATGCGCACCAATAGTGTATTAAATGCGCATGGCGATGCACTCAGCAACAGTGAATGCGCGAACATTTTCAACGAGGCCTTTTTCTCTGTTTTTGCTAATGGAAGTTCAATTCCTGACTTATCATTACCTCCTTGCACTACCGAGTTTATGTCCCCAATTACATTTTGTACGGACGGAATCATTTCGATCCTAGAAAATATCAGGCTTTCATCTTCTGCAGGCGTGGATGATGTTAACTCAAAACTCCTAATAAATATTAAAGATGTGTGTGCCGCACAGCTAACATTGTTATTTTCGCAGTCATTATTAACAAGGATCCTGTAACCAGAGGCGAAAGTGGGCAAGGTCGTTCCAGTATTCAAATCAGGTAACAGAGACTCAGAATAACAGAGAGCTGAGCTAGTTGGTAAGTATTCATTCTAAAAAGACAGGGCGTGCAAACACGGACACAAGAAAGAAGTCAGGACACCACAAACGCCGACTAACAACTGAAGAGACGCACAACGGCTGAAAAGAAAGAAGGCACGAAAACTTATCTGCGCATGCCCATGCAACAGGCGAACCTATCAATTCGGCACGCGTGGCGGTCTACGTGGAAGATAACTGTTAAGGCATTTGATTTCATCTTTATGCAAGTTAATCGACGGTTGGCTCACGCATGCGTTACCACTATTCTCGATATGCCATGCTTCAATCATCAGGCGCGTTTCTTTATTTCTATGACGGTACAACACTGCGCATTCATCGAATTTGGCGTGCACTTGCAATCTCGACAATGTAAGATAGATTAGAAGGTGAGCCTCCTGTTAGCGATATCTTCTTTCTTGTGTCCGTGTTTGCACTCCCTGTCTTTTTAGAAAGAACAGAGACTCGCCACTCAATTACCGTCCCATATCATTAACTAGCATCCCCTAGAAAATCATGGAGCACGTCATATATTCCCATATCCTCCACTTCTTGGACTCAGTACACTTTTTTCGCCTTTGCCAACATGGCTTCCGCAAAGGTTATTCTTGCCAAACGCCGCTGGCCATTTTTTTAACGTCACACCCTCTTCACATATATCTCATCGCACAGGTCATCCTCTTCAAGTCGCACTACCACGCACCTGGACCAGCACATTCCAAGCCTCCTTTTTCATACGAGCAGCAAAAGACTGGAACGGCCTTCATCACGCCATTTCTGCCATCACTAACCCATCTACGTTTTTTGAAGCTATTAGAAACTCCTTTGTAGAGTTTTATTAAACACCACCGCTATGTAATACCCCTCGATTGAGGTAATTAAGGTAATGGAGTGATGTAATGTCGTAACTCTGCCACAGCTGGCCTGATTTCTCATTCGTTTCAGTTTCGGTTGTAAGTCGACCTGACAACCCAAACTAGTTTCGATTTCGATTTTAAGTCGACCCCTTAACTTGGAATTTCAAATTTACTTAAAATGGGTCAACCTACAATGTAATTACGGTAACTAGGTGTAAGTGAGAGGCTGCTAGAAAGTGAAGCGCACGTAATATGCGTGAAGCACTGTTGGCAGTGAGAGCTGTATATTAAGGCAATTTCTGCCCGTTACGTAACTACAGTGTTGAGATTTACGATTGCACTTTTTGTGGGGCCGAAGCGTTTGCCAGAAGCTTCGGTAAAGGTGCAGGTCTGAAGCAAGAAAATCTCATCGAAAAAGACATGTGCCTGAGAGAGTGCGAGATCCTTTTGCTCTTTTTCAGCTTATGGGGCAGCGTTCACTTCTATTTATGTTTCTTCGCGACGCATCAGCCACAACTTCTGCTTTCTTCCGCACCACTTAGGGCGTGTGGCCCTTACTTTAAAAAAAGTTTGCAGTGGCTTAGCTCGGCTATGCCAGGATATACGTAGCGTTAGCAAAGGTTCAGCTGATCAGAGACGCTAGCAAGCGGCCCCAGCGCAATCACAGACGGCGACTGCACAGCGAAGGCGAATAGCTGCGCGCGCGCCGGCGCCACTGTGTCTACGACGTCACTCCTCTCGAATGCGGCGCAGACCAGCAGCGGCCGTGGCGATGTCCGCGCGCGCGACGGCGCCGGCGTGTCTGTCGCGCCTACGACGCCACTCCTCCCGAACGCACAGACAAGCAGCGGCGAGCCGCGCGCGACGGTGTCAGAGAGCACGGGAGACGCCAGCTCTGGTGACCCATCTGTGTAACATCACTGATCCTCGCGCATGCGCACCACGGCTCATGACCCTCCACGCGAAATCGGCTCCGGCTAGGCAAGTGTAGCTAACGCTACAAAAACACGTCCCCTCCGTGTCCACGTACACGGCGGTTCGTGCGGGTAGCAAAACCGCAAAAATGTGCGATATGGTGCTACATGGCAAAAAGCATACGCTAGATGGCAAAAGGTAGATGGGAAGTAATTGGCTTTCGTTCTCACAGCATGGGAGTAGTAACGAGGAAGGTGGTCTTCGGGATAGCGTGAGCGTTTTGCCGAAACTGCTTGAAATGGGCTCAAGTAATCGCATAAACATACTCTGCTGCCGGAAATTCATTCTAGAAGAGGGGTCCCGGTAGCGTACAGTCGTGAGTAATAAATGCTCAGGCGGAAAAAAAAACCCTTTCAATTCAGTGCGTCACATTCATACTAGTATATTACTAGTAATACAAGATTAAACACTAAATCGGTGTTACTGTACGTTACATGTCTGCAGTCTAGTGGCGTTTGTGAGGGAAAATAGAGAGCCGCACCTTTTTTTGCACGTTCTGCAAACACGAACCACGGTTGCATAATATATTATGTTACCATGGGCGCTTGTTTTCTGTATTTTTATGTAATAGGCCCGTTACACATGCAACCACTGCTCTTCGCGCCGGAATGTCTGCGAACCTTCCCAATTATTTTAGACTCTTCTCATAAGAATTCGCGCACAAGGCGAACAGTCAAATTTATTCAAGAACTAACGCGGCCACCAAGCATAACACTGGAATCTTCGATTCCACATGTGTAAATGCCGACGCGCGTTATCCGGTGGTCAGTTTGATCGACGACCGACGACTGTGTGCGCCGATATCAATGCAATCTGAGTGTCATTCTTCGTCTGCTCACAAGTTCGCCGAATAAAGATCTTTGCTGGTATTTGCTTTCTTCACTGTCACCTGAAATGTGACGCCGAGCACCGTTGTGACGTCGTTGCAGTGCACCAGGCAAGAACAACCTGCAGCTTTCTTAAGAGCACAACGTCGTTACCTGTGCTGGACAACGTATACACAAGAAACTTTGGTT
This sequence comes from Rhipicephalus sanguineus, assembly GCF_013339695.2. Lineage (NCBI taxonomy): Eukaryota > Metazoa > Arthropoda > Arachnida > Ixodida > Ixodidae > Rhipicephalus > Rhipicephalus sanguineus. Next base: position 17,609,386 of record NC_051176.1, on the reverse strand, counting down.
CTGCAGTTCTGTTGTACGCAGTACCCACATGATTTGAGGTGCCACAGAGTTACACTATCTCCCAAAGCAGCTGGGCACCGAAAGCTACGTCACAAAGGTGCGAATAGCGCTGCCACAGCGTCCTTGAAGATGGCGCTCAGCTAGCTTTAATTTCACTGTACCGTGTAAAAGTAGCGGGCGGATTCAAGGATCCACTCGATTTGCAAGGATGCAGTCGATTTCCCTCCATAATATCGTTTTCTTTTTCAGGACTCAAAAAGGAGCACAACATTTCACTTCGTGAATTTCTTCATAACGCCCAAAATGCGCAGAAATACGTCGATTCTGTTCTCCATTTGGTAAGTGTCGCGGTTTCTTCATTTGTCGAACCAACGTGATCGCATGTGGTTAAGCAACGAGACAGCACAATTACATTTCATTACCTTTGGCATGCCTAGTCAAATAGTTATCTGGTGCCCCCTCCGATATGTTCCAGAGTCTATTAAACGCTTTCGCTTGACGTCGACGAGGAGTCAATGTTGGTATAAAGCGACATTAAAGGCAAATAACAATTTAAGTCATAGTGAAAGGTCAATGTTTGAGAACGTCTAAAACATCAGTATTATCAACAGCAGTGCTTTACTAATTGAGATATCACGTAAATGCAGGACACGATATGCGCCACCAGTGGGACATTTTGGAATGAGCCCGATAACGTCAAGAGTCCCGAGTACAATATGTCACTAGTACGGAAAGTACTCATAATAAAAAATAACATCATGTGCATTACAAGACGTCACAAAATCCTTCTTGTGCGTTTCGCTTTGACTCTTGGAAGAAACTTGGCGTTTCAATGGTGAACGGCGGTTCAAAAGTTTCGTTTCCGCCGGGACGCGTTCAGCGGTAGTTTCCGCTCGCACAGTCGCATTATCGTGGCGGTTTTCGTGAACAGTCCCTCTCCGCGCCTCAAAGCCAAATGAGCCCTCAGACGCCTCAACACGACTCCCCGGAGGAGATGAACATTGGTCCGACGTGGATCACACAAGTGAAGGCTGCGCGCACAGATTTCACGGTATTCGCAATGTTTATAGACTGTCGCGCCGCCTAGCGGAATTCAGGAGCGTCCTCTCTAAGAGGGCTAGTAGATGAGAAAATGGCTGCACTACGCAGTCGCTCCCTTGTTGGGCTGTGATAGCCTCAGTGTTAACGCGCTAGGAAGAAAGGGAAACTACGGCTTTGCATGTTTCGTGCATCAGTGAACAAGCCCGACCCTCCGTGACAACCTAAATATGATCCTTTCTTGCAAAACATGAAGTTTTCGTTAAAATACATGGTGAAGCACCTTTGTCAAGCCACGCTGCCAATGATGGCCCACAGTATACATATTTCAACTCCGCGAGGTTTTCTCAAGCCACGTAGGTAAGTGAAGTCTTAATCCCTTACATTTTCTGTTGAAATTCGCGCTGCATCGCTTCTGCTTACAACCCGTCGGTGTCTTTTTGTAGTGCATGAAACTCATGACATTGTACGCGGGGATTCGCGTGAGCTGTCGTGAACTGAACGACATGAGGGCCTTCTTAATATAAAGGTGATACTTTAAGTAATGTCGCTTTAGCTTTGGTTGTCAGAAAAGAGCTGTTAATAATCGCGTGAGCGAGCATTCAGTTTATTCGAGGCTGCGTTCGTTCCACGGCTATTGTGAACAGCGACCAAGTAGGAGCCGCGACTCGGGTTCGATGCTTTCCGCAGTAGCCGCATTCCGATGAATAACTGAAACGTTCTTGACCTATGGAATTCATTTATATCTGCAATAATGGACCGCAGCTGGCCAAATTTGACCCTCAGTCGCGCTCCGTACGTAATATTTCAACGGGTGTTGCTTTAAAGTGAATAAAGGCGCGACCACAAGCCGCACCGCCGCCTTTTTAAGTGAACTTCACCTGCACCGTTCGAATACATTGTTCATACATTCTTTAAGGTTGCGAAAAGCATGTGTCTACATGCTTTTCGAGATTCACGTTTCGGGGTGCAACGTCGGAGAAAAACGAACTGCGCAAGGCCAAAGTCTGAAAAGAACTTTTCTATTTGCGTTACAAATTTTTAAAGTGTGGATATCCACCGCAAGACAGCCAAAGCCTTGTAGTTATGTTTTCGTTGTTTTGTGGTACCCCTTATGTTTAAAAAAAAAAGTATGCGGCCCGAGTGGCATTAGTGTTTTTTAATTTTCCTATGCTGGCTGACTTGCTTCCATTCTGCAATGGCTTCATTTCATGAAGCCATTGCAAAAGAGCTTGCTGGAAGAGTGGCCCGATTACCTGGCATGGGTGCACAAAAGATTTACCACAGCCCCTGTTCAAGCTGTGGTGAAGTGCGTGAAGTTGAAAGTGCGCGCCGAGGAACAAGATCGAAGACAACAAAAAAAAGGAACCTGCACGGGCATAGAAGAGCAAAAGGAATAAAAAAATGAAATGCCAATGAGAGAGAGCCACAGCGATCGTTCCGAAGCACGCGGAGAGAGAGGGAAGCGAAGAGGAAGAAGCAGTAGCTGGGAAGCAGCGAGGAAGACAGGCCACGCGTCTTGGCCGTCCGGTTTCGGATCTGAGCCACGGCGTCTACCTTCGTCTACCTGAGACCTGAGCGACTTGTGGGTACCTGCTGTTCCTGGCCGTGGTTCTCTGGCGTGCTGCTGCTGCTGTTGGGAGAACGTTCCGGTGCCCGTGGACAGGACCAAGCAGTCGGGCTTCAGGCTCGAGTTCGGACGCAGCTGTCCGGCCGGAACACATCTTCGGAGTCGGCGCTTCGACTACATTGTCAACCTGAGATCATCGAACCGCTAGACGCCGACGGCAACGGCGTCCCTCATCGGCGCCGTACTTCGCTCCAAAAACCTCGGCATCACTGACCTTGATGAGATCGGCGTCGTGTCTTGTCTCTCTCCGCGACAAGCTGAATGCTAGAGACTGAGTGATCAGGAACTAAGCATGTAGTTTATTCGTTCTTAGTGACTTGGCCTAGGTCGGAAGGTCAGTTATTTCTGTAGTGTACTCTTCTGTCTTTGTTAGTGTTGTGTGTTCTGGTTTCAGTGTTGTTATTGAATGTGGGTTGCAAGCGGCCTCGTCCTTTTGGGGAGTGTCTTGAGGTGACGCCTCGGACATTCCAAAAAAAAAAAAAAGAACCTGCACGTTGTGCGAAACAAAAACACAACGTAACACAAGTAGACCTGCTCAAGTTTCATAAATGAAATTATTGGGATCTCAAGTATTTTGGCTCTTGTTCTGCTTTTTTTGTTTTGACACCATATGTCAAGTTAAAGAGGCCCTGAAAATTTGGAATAACAGCACCGTTGCCCATTTCATCATTGCTGGTAATGTTTGAATAAGTTACCATCACAGAGAACCAGAACGGTCACGAAGTACATAAAAAAAGGGTAAGCCTCTCTTGTCGCTCGTAGTGAGAGAAATTCCTCCATTATTTCAGTGCAAAGGCGAGTAGGGTCTTAGATACGACATAGGAGTATTGCACCTGGTTAGGTGGTGGAAGTAGTTCAAAATATATCGTTCAGTAAAATCTGATAATATCTCCGCAGATTTGCAATTGGAAGTTGCGACAAATGTACAATGAGCAGGTACAGTAACAGCGTCGCTAATATGGACGAAGAGGAGAAGGGGACACAGGGCACAGCGCTGAATTTCAGCTGAAGCTTTCTCGAAGAAAATGAGACCATAAACACACAAACTGAACATCTCGTGACCATCCCACAGCAATTTTCCATGTAATAAGCACCATTTTGTCCTTCCATTTCAACTGCCGCTCCCGCAGATAAAAACAATTTTCATTGCAACAGTAATAGAAATGGTGATTGTTTATTTCTTTTAATCTTGAGAGTCTCTTATGTACAAAACTGTTAAAACAACGTGTGGTTTCCACAACGTACATCACTCATCCCAAACCAACACAGAAAACCAGAGCGGCATACTGTGCTTTCTGACGTAGCTTAAAGTGCTGTTACTGAGTTTCTTTTGAGTATGCCTACCTCTTTTCGGAACTGACTTCCGATGTTGGGACCATTTGCCATGTCCACAACATATTGCAGTGCTGCCGTGCTCACAAGACTCCCAAATCCACTGAGCAGAGTACCCCTTTGGTAAATGCGAGTACAGCGAACAAAATGGAGAACACTACAGGGCAAATGAAGTGCACTAGAAGATCAACTTCAGGTTCTGACACTTCCAGCTGGAGCAATGCAGTTTTAAATATGTTGCAAACTATGCAGGAAAGGTCAATGTGTTGACAAAGCACAGCACAATTCAGACAACCCGTGCATCGTTCTTCACAAGTGTGACACTGGCGTAAATAAATACCTAGGTGAATTCAGCAAGTGAGTAAAAAAAATACATGTCACTTCGGGTACTTCACTCACTGAAGAATGCGCCAGAAGATGCAAAAGCTGTTAATATCACAAGGCTTCACACACACACAGCCGACAAAGCCATTTGTTCTAGCGCAACCAAGTGAACCAAAAAATGCCAGGCCTGCGCGGAAAGCGCAGCACAGTCACAGCGAAAGCTGGAAGAGCGGCATTTCTATACCCCGTTGTAAACTCTCTTGGGGCTACTAATACAAGTACGCTAGCAAGGTCCCCACTACGCCATAAATCACAATATTTGTGAAATTGGGAAGCACCTACAACGCCATTATTCGTCACTGTGCGCAGAAGCGAGGTTCCAGCTACACATATGTAAGGCATTATGTGCACTTTGTTTACGTCACGACTGATGACGATGAAGAATTGTGGCTCAGCCCTTTGTAATGGGTTCGAAGCTTTAAACGGCTCACCAGTTACGTAATTCGCATTGTGTGACGCCCGGCCGCTATTTAACTCTCCCGCCATGCAATATAACATACATTGACGTGAGAAAGAGAGACAGAGAGAGGGGGGAGAACTTTCAGTAATATGCCCCGCCACGGTGGTCTAGTGGTTATGGCGCTCGGCTGCTGACCCGAAGGTCGCGGGATCGAATCCTGGCCGCGGCGGCTGCATTTTCGATGGAGGCGAAAATGTTTGAGGCCCGTGTACTTAGATTTAGGTGCACGTTAAAGAACCCCAGGTGGTCGAAATTTCCGGAGCCCTCCACTACGGCGTCTCTCATAATCATATCGTGGTTTTGGGACGTTAAACCCCAGATATTATTATATTAACTTTCAGTAAGACAGATAACTGGGCAAGTTTAAATTATGGAGAACTTTGGTGAGACCCTGAGGAAATGGATGATGGGCTCATGGGCTTCCTTGGCAACCAATGCAAGTGCACTTGCGAGGAACCCACTACGCTATAAATCATAATTTCTGTGAAGTAGGGCAGCAGCCACTATGCCATTTTTCTTCTGTCAACGGAGAGCCGTGGTACCCGCTAAAAACATGTAAGGCATCATGCGCACTTTGTTGGTGTTGTGCCTGATGACGATGAAGAATTATAGCAGAGCCCCTTGTAGTGGGTTGGAAGCATCCAACAGCCCACTCGTTGCGCAATTCGCATTGTGTGACGCCTGGTTACAGAATTCACGTTGTGTGGTGCGCGGTTGGTATTTCACTCTTCTACCACACTAAATTACATATGTTAATGTGGTTCCTTCTGGACATGAGGCCTGTATAGCGTCGTTTTGCAAGGAAGTTCCAAGCACCGGCATGGCTCTGAGGTACAACACTGGGCTCCCACGCAGAGGGCCCAGGTTCGAACCCCGTTCCATCCTGGAAATTTTTTCTTATTTCGAGCGATGGTGGTTACGGACACCGGCGGCGGTGGCGGCGGCGGCGGACAACTACGCCACCAAAAACGGCCGTTCAAATGATCTCATAACAGCTTTCGCTGTAAAATGGCGTACGGTAGGAATTCAAGTGGCATACGGTGCTGTTACCAAACATCTTTCGACTATGCATACGCCTTTTCAAAGCTGAAAGTTCTTGAAAAAAGCTTGTTGGGAGCAGATTCCATGCCCAGATCATATTTGCTGGCTTGTGGGCCTAGTGGTTACGGTGCTCGGCTGCCGACCCGAAAGATGCGGGTTTGATCCTGGCTGCGGAGGTGGCATTTCGAACGAGGCGAAGTGCTAGAGGCCCATGTACTATGCGATTTCAGTGCAAGATTAAAGAATCCCAGCTGGTGTAGACTATTCAGAGCTCTCCACTACGGCACTTCTCATAGCCCGAGTCGCTTTGGCATAATAAACACTATGAACCAACCAATCAATGCTTCTTTAGTAACTTCAGTGGAGAGGACGTAACGCACAACAGTACAAAGCAAACCAAAAGCACTAAAGAATAAGCATGAGGCTCCGACATTTCCGGTTGGAGAAATGCAGTTCTAAATATCTTACAAACTATTCTGGAAGGGTCAGTGTGTTGACAAAACACAGCACAATTGAGACAACCCGTGCATAGTTCTTCACAATGAGTGTGCAACACTGTGACAGCGATGTAAATAAATAACTTGGGGTATGCAACAAGTGCCTAGAATAAAAAATTGAAAATGCAAATGCCACATTGACAGTCATTATGTGCAAGAAAACATCACAGTCTTCTGTGACCTCATAAAGAAATAAATCAATTCTTTGCAAGACTTTTACTGTTGTGCCTTTGCTTGGTGAAATAATATTCCCCAGCCCTTCCACGCGTCAAAAGTCAACTGGAAACAACAGTCGAAACTCAATGAAGCGCATGACCTTGAAATTTTTCTGCAAGCACACTGCAAGAGTGTTTCTGCACAAAAATTTCAAGGTCCTGAGGTTTTAATTAATATAAGATAAAATAGTGGTTATTGAGGCTCAGTGAATAAACTCACTTTCAGAATTTAGAACGTTTCATTTCCCAATGATTCTGTTGTCAGTACATAAGCAAAAGCGTCTCCTGCTATATAAAATGTCAGTTAATTTTTGTCACTTCATTCTCCTTTATTATCAAACACGCAATTTTGACTGTTTCGACCCAGTACATTATTCTAATTGTCCCTCGATTGTCTTTCCTACATGTAGCATGCCTAGTTCAGTTTCACTTCCTTTTGTTTATTTTGACTAATATGTCATTTACTTTGCAGGTATTCTAATAATATTTGGGGTCCCTTTACACCTATCATTTTTCTCTCAACCCCCTAAAATTTGTTGTGGCAGAGCACCTGCTAGCAGGCACTTGACATGCACTAACAAGTAGAATGGCTTGTTCAACATCACAGCAAGGATGAACAATGCGACAATGTGACATAGAAGAAGCATATGCACTAAAGAAAAATTTTGGCTGAGCTCATCTATGGTGTCTAAACAAAAACGCCCGGCCTGCGCGGAAAGCGCAGCACAGTCACAGCGAAAGCTCGAAGAGCGGCATTTCTAGAGCCCGTTATAAACTCTCTTGTGGCTACTGATACAAGTACACGAGCAACGTACCCACTACGCCACAAATAATTTTTGTGAAGTTGGGAAGCACACACCACGACATTACTCGTCATTCTGCGGAGAAGCGAGGTACCAAATGTGCAGTTTCTTGATGCGACGGCTGATGACGATGAATAATTATGATTGAGCCTTTTGTAATGGGTTGGAAGCTTTAAAGAACCCACTAATTACGTAATTCGCATTGTGTGACGCCCAGTCATTATTTCACTCTCCCACCATGCTTTATAACACGCTAACGTGAGAAAGAGATAGAGAGAGAGAGTTAACTTTAGTGAGACCCTGAGGAAATGAATCATGGGAGCCTTTTGGGCTTCCTTGCCAAGCAATAGAAGTGCATTTGCGAGGAACCCACTACGCTATAAATCATCATAATTTTTGTGAAGTAGGGAAGCAGCCACTATGCAATTTTTCGTCATTCTGCGGAGAACCGTAGTGCCTGCGAAACACCTGTAAGGCATTATGTGCACTTTGTTGATGCTGTGGCTGATGACGATGAAGAATTATGGAAGAGCCCTTTGTAATGGGTTGGAAGCATTCAACGAACCACTCGTTCCGCAATTCGCATTGTGTGACGCCTGGTTACAGAATTCGCGTTCTGTGACGCTTGGTTGTTATTTCGCTCTTCTACGACGCTACATTACATATGTTAATGTGGTTCCTGCTCGACATGAAGCCTGTATAGGGTCTTTTTGCCAAGCAGTTTCAAGTGCCGGCATGGCTCTGAGGTAGTACACTGGGCTCCCACGCAGGGGGCCTAGGTTCAAACCTCATTCCATCCTTGAATGTTTTCCTTATCTCGCTTTTTTTTTCTTATTTCGAGCAATAGTGGTTACGGACACCGGCGGCGGCGAGGGACAACTACGGCGCCAAAAACGGCCCTTCTTGTGATCTCATAACAGCTTGCGCTGTAAAATTTTAACTTGGACATTTTACATGCCAAAACAGCTTTTTATGAGGAAACACCGTAGGGGAGACCTTCCTTAATTTTGGCCACCCGGGGGCTACTAAGAGGCACTTCAATGCAAGTTGCAGTGCCTGTTAACGTTGAACTAACCTCAAAATTGTTGGCATCTGCCGTCACTAGTGTGCTGTCTCGCTGTCGGCATTTTTTTCCTGACATGGTAAAATTGCAAATATATTATGCCTTGTTTGAATCGCATCTTAACTATTGTGCGCTTGCATGGGCCACCACCGCAAAATCTAATATTCGTGCACTTCTTCAACTTCAAAAATGCGCGCTTCGACAAATAGCGAATGTACCCTATATTGATCCCAGCACGCAACTTTTTCAAAAACATAACATAATACGTGCAGCAAGCCTTTACGAATACTTCTATATTCATTTTGTTACGGCTCCGACAATATCAAATCGTTCTTAAAACATATGTCGCGACATGAATAGAAAAAAGTGACTCGCGCACTCGTAGCCAAGACAGGTGGTCCGTACCATACAGCCGCACAAATTATCTCATGCAGACACTACGACATAGCATACCTTCGTTGTTAAATAAATTGGAAGGAAAAAGATTTATTACAAATACTTTGACTCGCAAACAAATTAGACAGTAGTTTTGTCAATCGTAATGAATACATAAACAAAACCGTTCTTACATTTTCGCGTTTTCTTTTGTAATATCTATTTCGCGCTCAGCGTTTCAATATATACTGTACCATCATATGGTGCACCATACACTCACAGAATAGATCGAGTAAAAAGTGTGAGTCTTTTTGTCCCACAACAATAATCGTCATTTATTTTGTCTTCCTTTCCTTCGGAGGCGCTGCGATCGCCGAGGTGTGCGGGCGTGCCCACATCGGCTTTGGTTTTTGCAACAGGTTTTGCAGCGATTTCTCATGAATTCCGCCCTACAATTCATACCAACCGATCTGTGAAGTTACGGGGAATCCGAGGACGTCTATTCTTCAGGTGTGCTGCCTTTTTTGCCAGTACTACAAACGATTTCGTGTCATAGCCACGCCGACGCCACGCTAAGCCTAGGCGTGCGTGCCAACTGCTCGCACAACAGGCGTGCCGGCTGAGCGCCGGCTGCGCGGCGTGTCTCCGCGCGAGCTCTTCAACAGAATACGTGCCGTGCACCCCAGCGAACGGAAGATGGAAGTTCGCGTGGTTGGAGAAAACATATCCCAAGATGAACTTACCGCCGAAATGGGATGGCAGACAGCCCGCTCTCGTCGCTCCGAAGTGCAACGTGGCAAGAACCCACCTCTCGGCAACGCCCCCTCGTCGCAAAACTCTCTTTACAGCTCTAAACCTGAGAAGAACATCAAGTCGCAGGTCCTCAAGGCAGGCCGCATGCCCCAGTTACCCAAGGACGAAATCAGGATTATCGTCAGACCGAAAGGCGGGCTCAACATCAACAAGGTCGGCAGCCTCACCGTCACTGCAGCCATTTTTCAAGCTACCCAACTCACCCCCGAAGAACAACACGACACGATCTGTCCTAACGTGCAACAGAATATCGTCGCAGTCAATACGCCACGTCAACTCAATGCCGAACGGTATGTTCGAATGAAGTCTATACAAGTGAACGGTGTCATTCACGAGATCAACGCCTACGAGGCTGCCCCGGACAACACCACGAAAGGAGTCATCCGCGGTATACCGAAAATGCCCAAATGATAGATGCCAACATAGTTAACGACCGTAACCCTCTGGTCCTGGCTGCCAAGCGCATTGCCTCCACCACAGCAGTGATCATCGCATTCGACGGTCCACGAGTACCACGCCTTGTCCGCTACGGCGCGACGCTCATCCCGTGCTCCCTCTACAGGAAGCAAATCGATATATGCTACCAATGTGGTCGCCTCGGGCATCGTGTGAACGTATGCCCGCACCCGGACACAAAATCTGCAGAGGCTGTGGAGTACGGAACCCAGACCGTGAACACCAGTGTTCTCCCAAGTGTACTCTGTGCGGAGGCTCCCACGTCACCGCGGACAAAACGTGTACCGCCAAGTACAAGACACCGTATGTCATCCGGAAACGACTTTGGGAACGACGTATGGCGCAAGAGAGTTCTACCCAGCCGAACGACCCCCCCCCCTCAGGGAATCCAAGAAGCCCTCCAGATCTCGCTCCCGCTCCCGCCTTGGAGCTGGCCGATCCAGGTCAAGAACCCGATCGACACCAGGAGGCCACCCGACTACCGACAAGGTGAGCTTCACAGAGGCTGTGCAAGGCGTCTCGCGAGAGGGTCCGATAGCAACCCCCACACCTACACCACCAGCAGACAACGCAGTTAATAATGAACTTAGAAAAGAGAACGCAGCCTTGCGTGACCTAATAAATAAACTCACACAGGAGGTGCAAAGCCTCAAACAAGACAGGTCCCAGGCCACTGTTGAACCCCCAGAAACCTCCAGCTCTCTCTTGACGGAAGAGTCCTTGACACCAGCTCCCAAGAAGAGGGCCCTCCGACAGCAGGACGGTAGCTTCACAGGGCAGGCACGTTCGGAAATCAAAGACATGCTCACGTCGCTACAAGGCGCCGTAGAAAATCTCCAGACTGTAATGCTGGTACTCACTCAAAGGGTCACCGCCCTAGAGAGCAATTTCCAAAGCGTTGTCGCAGCAGTCAATACCGTCACCTCCTCAGTAGACATGGACACGAGTGGAGTCAATCAACACTCCCTCGCCCAGCCACTGACGGTCCCATCCACCCACCATCATGGCTCTTGATAATACGGACATGGTTATATGGCAGTGGAACTGCCGAGGCTATTTCAACAAACAACGCGTACTACGACAACACATTCACACACTACCTCGGACACCACACGTTCTCATGCTCCAAGAAACACACAACACTCCAGTCACGCTTCCTGGCTACCAGTCTCTCACCGCGGAAACCTCTCAGCACGGAGTGTCTACACTCGTTAGAAACAAAATCGCGGTAATCGAGCACGACTTGCACGATGGTCGCACGGAACATATTCTCGTCGAACTGATCCCGAATAAACGGCGTGCAACTAGCATTTTCATCCTGAATGTCTACAATGCCCCTCAACAGCATCAGCACCGTTTCCTATCACTATTCAAGAAAGCTCTTAACGTCGCCGGTCGCAACCCCCTCGTAATTTGCGGTGACTTCAATGCCCCGCACACGGGCTGGGGTTATAAACACAGCTCCATGAAGGGCCGCAACTTATGGCAAGATTCTCATGATCTCGACCTAACGCTCATCACCGACCCGTCCTTCCCAACACGCCTCGGCACATCCACAGCCCGAGATACGACACCCGACCTCACTTTCACGAAAAACACGGTGAATGCTCAATGGCGCAACACCCACTCGGACCTAGGCAGTGATCACTCGATTATAGAAATCACAATCCCACAACTCACAGCTTCGCCAACGACACCACGGGAGTTCACCTGGGTGGATTGGGACGCTTTCTGCAAACGCCGCGTAACGAAGCCGACCGACTCATCTATCTCCAATATCGAATCATGGTCGCGAAGTCTCCAGGAAGATGTCCAAAAGGCTACACGTAGAATTCAAACCAACGTCCCGACTGAAAGAATGGATAGTCGACTCGCCCATCTCATTGAGGCCAAGGCTTCAATCCTCAATCGTTGGAAGGGACAGAGATTAAACAAACGACTCAGAAAGAAGATATCTGAAATCAGTAAGAGTATCGAGGAACATTGCCGGGTTCTCAGTCACCAGCAATGGGCAGAACTCTGCAGCTTCGACAGCGAAGCACACAGGACGGCCAACTCCATACCTCGCGTACGTGGAAAATTCTCAAACACCTTCTCGACGGCACCACAACCAGAACTCATCAACAAGACGGACTAACCAAACTAATATTACAAGAAACCAAAGCATACGGCAAGGACCACGTAATCAGAACACTCTTCCAAAAGTACATCCCTAGAGGCCCTTCGCTGACTCACGCACCGTACGCGGGGTCACCCAATGCCGCCCTAGACGAGGATTTTACTGTAGCCGAGATCTACACCGTCCTTCACAAGCTGAACAGCCGATCGGCCCCCGGTCCGGATGGCGTCACCAACAAAACCCTGAGGAACCTTGAAGACCCATCTGTAGAACTGCTCACCGATTACATCAATGATTGTTGGCGCCAGGGGTCCATCCCCCGACAATGGAAAACTGTCAAAATAGTTCTTATTCTTAAGTCAGGCAAGGCGTCTAGTCTCGAAAACCTTCGGCCCATCTCCTTAACCTCATCCGTAGGCAAGGTCATGGAGCACGCGCTCCTTAACCGAGTGAACTCTCACCTCGAGGATACGGCAGCCTACCCGCATTGCATCATCGGTTTTAGGGCACACCTGTCAACGCAGGATGCCATGCTCCAACTCAAGCACCGAATCCTCGATGGCAAATCCCACCATACGAAAGCCTTCTTGGGACTAGACCTTGAGCGCGCTTTTGACAATGTTGCTCACTCCCCAATACTAGAGCGCATTTCACAACTTAACCTCGGAGAACGCGCCTATAATTACGTCCGGGACTTTCTCTCAGATCGACGAGCGTACCTTGTGGCCAGGGTTGCCAATGGTGGCTACTTTTCGCCAAATTGGCGAATTTGAGGGGCCCGTGGCGACCTAAAATTATGAATGGCGACATGGCGAATTTTTGGTGATTTTCGGCTTAGGTCTCCGCTGAGTTATACATCCTAAGCTCAGTGTCTTCGCAACGAATGAGCGGCGGCATTCACTTTATTGTTCTTGGTTTTAGACCTAAGAGTAGAATGTGCACATTACGCGTCATTCCGTATGTCCGTCCTGTAACTCGTGTGTATCTCCTCAATTCACCTAGAGGCAGGAGGTACGGGAACGTCCCCCAGAGACATTCTAGCAAAATGTAAACCGCGAGAGGGCAGTGTTTGACTATAAGTTAATAGCTTTCGGCGCTTTAAGCTTCTCTAAATTTCGCTTCTGAAGGGGCTAGGCGACGGGTTGGCCGCGTGTTCCGACCATTTGTTCCGCCAAAGCTCCAACTGTTCTAAATAGCTTGGCGACTTATTCACTGTTGCAGTACCCCCAATACAGCTGGTAAAGGCTGTTTTGGAATAGCGAAGAGAGGAGGATACGCGGCTATTTGTGCAATAAAAGAATATTTATTGAGGCATTTTCCACTGTTCTCGGCGAGCGTGTGCAATGGCAACAATTGCTATACAACATTTAACATTGCCTACCTATTCATTAATAACGCATCGGATTGACGCGTGTAGATATAAGTGACTGCAATAAAGGGTCGGTAGCGTCCAGTATCATATTATTTCACACTGAAAAGGTGTAAGACTCACTAATGATCGGTTCCTCTGAGGCTTCGGTCGTGTTACCTTCAATAAACCTTTTATAATCGTTTTAATTCATATAAGGGTACGTAAAGCTGTCTACAAACAACGCTTTCAAGGTTTTCGCCCAAGGTTTACGACACTTTTACCTTTGAAACGAGCGGACAGGGATGGAAGGATATCATAAGCGTTTCATTCATTCACCCTTGTGCCACCACGCACATCTATCTTGCGGCTAGTCGGAGAAGCAGCACCATGAACTCCCATGGTGGAGCGGGCGATACGACTGGCATTGAGAAACGTCAATATAATTCAGAGTCTTGGATGGAAGTGTATTCTATGGGGCTATATGTGAGAGGAAATTTTATTTATTACTAGGTATGACGCACATATCTAGAATGGCGCGACTTTTTTGGCGAGGTTTGTAAAAGAAGTGGCGACTTTTGGCGACTTTTTGCTCGTCATTTGGCGACATTTACTCGAAAGTGAGCGGCAACCCTGCTTGTGGCCGGGGACATCAGATCCGACGAGCACACTCTTGGATGCGTGGGCACCCCACAAGGATCTGTCATATCGCCGATGCTTTTTAACCTCGTCACGATCGGCCTGGCGCAGAAGCTCCAGGAACATGACGACATTCAACACGCAATCTATGCGGACGTCTATGCGGACGATATAACCATCTGGGCGACCAAGGGCAGCTATGGTCAAATTGAAGCAGCGTTAGAAGAGGCCCTCGATACAGTGGAGAATTATCTACAAAATACAGGCCTCAGATGTTCCCTAAACAAATCGGAACTTCTACTGTATCCCCCTACACTCCGTGGTCGCCCCTCTCGGACCTCCACCTCCAAACGCACTTACGAAGAGATCCACCTCCATACGCAGGATGGAGGCACCATACGAGTGGTCTCAACCATTGGGATCCTAGGCATGACTATCGAGTCAAATGGTGCGAACGCCACGGCAGTCACTAAGATCCTTCGCCAAACAGCCAATAGATCGCGTCTCCTCAAACGCGTGACAAACACGAGACAGGGCATGAAGGAGGATAGTCTCATTCGCCTCGTTCACTCCTTCGTCATCTGCCACATCACATATGTCGCCGCTTTCCACAATTGGTATAAGGCAGAAAAAGAAAAACTCAATATCATCATCCGCAGTGCCCACAAACTTGCCCTATGACTGCCGACCAACACAAGCACAGACCTTTTACTTCCGTTAGGTGTGCACAATACTGTCGACGAACTGATTGAGGCCCAACGCCGTTCACACCTAGAGAGGCTCACACTTACTGAAACTGGCAGGCACATATTGGATAAACACGGCATCAACTATCATCGACAGCACGGTGATAAGCACTCAATCGCAGGGAGCCTCCGAGCCTGTTTACACATCGACCCAATTCCCAAGAACATGCCTCACGAATATAACAAGGAAAGGCGCAAGGCACGGGCAACGTCCCTTATGAAAGCTTATGGAGAAACAAACGGCGTCAGCTTTGTGGACGCCGCTCAATACCAGGTTGGACATCGCTTCGTGGCGAAAGCTACCACTGGCGGAACGCTACGTCATGCAGCCAGCGTCATCTCTCCAAATGCCGAAACTGCTGAGGAGGTCGCCATAGCATTAGCTATGCTTAATCCGAACTGTCATACAATTGTAAGCGACTCTCGCGCAGCCATCAGCAACTATGCCAAAGGAAGAGTCTCCCCTCAAGCACTGCGCATTCTACACCAAACGACTCGTACACACGAAAACCAAATTACTCTCGCCTGGTCCCAAGGCTGGCAGGCGACGTCCACCCGCATCTCACCAACCTCAACGAGGTAGCGCACTCCGCTGCACGAGGTCTAGTCAACCGTGCCGGAGGCCGCATAGGTGAGGGCGTTGACCGCGATCGTCTCACCAGTTATAACGACCTTACGAAGTCATTTTACCTTTCCCGAAGAACCTTCCCTCCACCTAACCACAAGTTATGCCGAGCTCAGGCCACTACCTTGCGCCTGCTACAAACTCCTACCCGTCACTTTCCCGATATCACAAGATTTACCCCGACATATACACTACGAACATTTGTAAGATATGCAAGACACAGGTAGCATCGCTCCCTCACATGCTGTGGGAATGTCCCGTCCAGTACCAGAATGTTACTACCGAGACCCTCTCGTCGAGATAGTGCGCTGCCCTGCGCAGCAGGCGCCACAGTGGCGACTGATAGACCAGGACCACCGCCGAGTCATCCTCATGTGTCACGGAATGCCTCGTGGCTCTCGTGTGGCCGTGACCCTCGCGGAGGCTCGTGCGTGGCCTGCGTCACTCACGGCGGACCTGCGCGCATTTTGCCACTTGCAGCGTCTCCACCGAGCGCCTGATGCAGGTCCCCTCCTCTCGCGGTTACGTGCTGTGCCAAACTCACGTGTCGGCCAACTTATCGACGTGTACGACGGTGTAGTGGCTGACGATCCCGCACGCCTTTCGCGCTGGCCACCCCCTCACCGTGGAGTGCCCCTTCGAGTGAACTTGCACCTGCCGGGCATTCGATCCAAACGCCACACCCCCCTCAGTGCCATTGCTCAGGAGGCCGCGGCGCGGATGTATGAGGACCTGGCCGGGAGGACGCAAGTGTTCATCGATGGGTCCGTCCTGCAGGATCGCTCAGCCGCGGCCGCCTGCATAGCCCCTCAGCTCAGCTCGGAACGACAGTGCCGCTTGCGATACTGTGCATCCTCAACAACAGCTGAGCTAGTCGGGCTCCAGCTGGCTGCAGACATCCTGCGCAACTCGCCGGCCGTCTCTAGCGCAGCAGTCTTCTGCGACTCGAAACCTGCCCTGCGCCAGCTCGCGAGGGAGGAACGAGGCCCCCTTCTTGCTCAGCGCGCCACTCTCAGCCTGCTGGCCCTCCAGGAACGAGGCTGTGACGTGGTCCTTCAGTGGCTCCCTTCACACGTCGGCATCGCGGGCAACGAGGCTGCAGACGAGCTCGCAAAACGAGCCGAGACTTCGGCTCGTTTCGCGCCGAGACTCCGCCGAGACTTCGCTGACAGACTACGCCAGCTCGTTCGACTCGGCACGCAACAACCTTCGCCGGGAGCTGGTGCGCGAGCATCCGGACGCACGGGTCGCCGCTGGACACCCCCCTCCTCCCATCCCAGCCACAGGTCTCACTCGCCGCGAGCGCGCGCTTCTTCTTGCCCTGAGGACCGGTTCTGTGTGGCCCGCGGAACGCAGGCATCGTCTTCGCGGCGCCGCTGCACCGAACTGCACCGATTGCGGCGCGATCGAAACCCTGTGCCACCTATTGTTTGACTGCCCTTCTCTGAACACTGCGCGGAAGCGGCTCGTCATGAAGTACCGACTCGTCGGACTGCCGTGTGCGACCCTACAGGACTTGCTCCATCCCACCGGCCACGTGCACCGTCGCCGATCAGCCCTTGCGGCCCTACTCGCTTTTCTCGAGGATGCCGGCCTAGTCGAACGAATTTTCCAGCCGCTCGCCACGGTGACTCGGACGCCCGTTCTCCTGCCCCCCCCCCCCCCCTCACCTTTTTTTTTCCGTTTTTTTCCACTCATACCTTTCTTTTTCTTCTTTTACCATCCGCTTTTCACTCTCACTCTCCCTTCAATCCCCAGTCCCCCGTGAGTGTATCGGTTGAGGTGTCCTCACTTGAGAGACAGTTATTGTGCACTCTACACCCAATTTTCATTTTCATTTCCTTCTTCCTTTTAAGAATCACCCCCCCCCCCCACCTCGACGATCAGCTATGGGCCATCCAGCAAGCCCGCGACGCGGCGAAGAGGCAAGACCTCGACGTCCCCACGTGGGAGGCCTAGGCCAAGGCACTTAAATTGCTGGTTGATAATAAAGTTTATTCCTCCTCCTCCTTTCCTTGCATTATCGCCGTGCGCCCGGTACTTTCTGGTCATGAACGGCATCTGCGCTATCAGGAAAGTGGTAGGAAAGTGGCCAGCGCCGAGTTTTCAAGAAAGCAAACGCAAGCAAGCCAGACGACGATTGTTGTTGCGGGACAAAAAGACAGGCCCTTTTTACTCGATCTATTCTGTCATGTTTATAGCAGTGCCTTTCTTAGTGTTGTAAATACCACTGTTTCTGATGTATGACAATGTATTTTGACATTTCCTCTCACTAAATGTGTTGGATATCTATGTTGTTTTTAAATACCATGTGTTCGTTGGAAAAAAGTGTTATTCGACATGTTGCACTTTTTTAGTTGCATTCAAATAGTGTATCATATTTGGATATGTGTTAAACATGTGTATATATGCTGGTTTTAGTGCTACTGCTGCCATGTGAGGGCCTTCAGGCACATTCAAGCTGTATTGTGCAGCTGTTTCCCCTGAAGGACCCCCAACAATTTCGTTGGAAAAATAAAAGCATTTCTGATTTCTGAAGTAATGTCCATTTATGCATTTCGCATTTCCTCCATCATAACGTAGCTGCCAATACCGCAACCTCATGCAGAGGGTATTTATGATGAATATCGAAGCATGTGAATAGCATTCTAAATGTAGATGAAGTCAGTGTTCAACGCTAGCTTTTTTAGAACAACCAGTACTTACGATAGCTGGTGGTTCATTTGCATGCTATTTTCATAGTACCACTGCCTTGACAAGCTGCAGTCATTGTACCACTGTTGTCACTTCGTCCTTCTCAAGCTGTTATCAAAACCTGTGCATTGATGCACTTCAGAACAGCTCCAAGTGCCTTTAAAGGGAACACGAATCTTTGTGGCGCAACGAAATCCCCCTCTGTTGCGGTATTAGTAGACCCTGAATCACCAGCAGATGCATGTCGGATGGCTTTCGAACTTCATTATGAGACAGTACAGCATGTCACTTCATTCCCATCCAGGAAATAGGATAGCACTCATCGCAAACTTTGCGTTAAACTCTAACCGTTATACCACTGGGTCGAGCTGCACATATAAGTGGAACAGTAACCTTTGACATAAAAGTTTGGTGGTGCAGGCTGTCATAGCAGTCTCTTGCAATTAGCTGATGGTGTGAGGTGTCCCTCACCCCATTGACATTGCATATGTTTTTTTTTTCCTGTGTTTCACAGTGTAGTAGATACTGCCATGGCCGTGTTCTGCCACTTTACCTGCCAAAACCACTTTGATTATAAGGCGTACCAAATGGACACTGCAGGTTAATTTTGGTTGCCTGTGAATCTTTGATGTGCACTGCAACACAAGCACATGGGCAGCTATCGCGGCCATGATCTGATGAGCTGATCTCATGCTCTGTGGAAGAATGCTTTAGCTAATCGAGTCAAATGTTATATGAAGTGAGGTTGTCGTACGCCACGTGGTTATTCGACAGAGCTTCCCCTGTGGCCCCTAGACAGGGTCTGAATTCTCAACTAGAAGCAAAATGTTCTAACCACTACATCATGCAAGTGTCCTTGAAGTGATGGCTCAGGTGTGCTCTTTGAGGCGCGAAGCGCACCGAATGGAATTCCATAATTGTTCGAAAAGCATACGTTTACTTTTCGAAAATCATACATAATTGTTCCGTATGGAATTCCATAATTACTCGAAAAGCATAATAGCAAATTGTCCCGTCACTGGAAAGTTTAGAGCATTCGCTATTAGTTGAAAGTAGCGGCCACATTTCCAGGCAATCATGTGAGGCATAACTGAACGTTCACTTTCTGATTGCATGCAAGATTCTCCTCCTACTGCTGTATGTGGTGTCACAAATGTGTTTATATGGCTCTTTTTGTTCTTTTGCTTTACCATTTACAGTGTAATTAATGAAAACAAATGAAGTGAAATGAAAAAAATGCATGACAACAAAAACGACTTCAACGCTGATCAATTGAGAAAAAAAAACATGGATGATCCCTCTGTCATAGGAATTGGTATAACACGAAAGTGAAACGTGTCTTCACAGACGTAGTTGAGCGTTCGTTGCCCATTCTTTCGCCCCAAGGGCGATGGAATGAATGCTACAGCAACAAATTGTAATGTCACGCGAAGAACGGCAAGCAGCTCGAAACTTGCAACGCACTGCTCAAGCAGAAAGGACGCACGGAACGAACATACACAGGATGAGAGCGAACTAACTGTCACGTTTGTAACTTATTTCTGCGTGAGCACCGCGTTGCTTTCGCAAAAGCAGCCGCTGCAGTGGGCCAAGTGACTTCGTGCTCTCAACGCGAGACGTACAAACCACCGCGATCACGAGATAAGCGCCCGCACAAGCGACCACGCCCTGTAGACGCGGGCGCTCGTCGCAACAGCGACGACCTTTCAAGCGCGCTCTTCTACGCTCTTCGAGCCCGTCGCGCCATCTCGCTAGTGATAACAAAAACACACTAACACAGATCTCTGAGTACAGCCACCCGCAAATAGTGTATATAAATAGCTCGCCGTTAGCGTTGCGAAGAACGTGCCGTCCGTGGCCGAATCGTTTCGCGCTTCGCGCTGCGGAACGAGCGGTCGTAAGTTCGATTCCCGGCGGCGGAACTTTTTTCTTTGCCCACTGGTTAGTCTTTATGTTTTACAACGTCATATCCGTGACGGAAATACGTCAGCGGAGCCGTGGTGGACCCCGGCATAAAACACTTTCGTGTTAAAAATTATTTTTATTGCCACAAACTCGCGTGTCATTAATATGTCTCGTATGTCATTAGTAACGCAGCAATGTCCTGGGCCGTGCGCCAGCACCTCCCTCCTGAAGCGTTACATACTGTAAGGTTGCATCCGATAAGCTGTCTTTTATCTGGTTCGCGGTGAAGAGTTCGAGCAGCTCCTCAAACGTACTCACTTCTTTCGCCTCCACGTAAAAACGCAAGTACCTCTGAAGCTTGGTCGCGAACGCCCGCCACCCTTCTGCCGCCCGTTTCCTTGGCCCTTGGAACCGGCGGAGGTATTCTCCGTGCATAGTTGTTTTAAAAATAAACTTCACTTTTGAAACTAAATTTATTCACATTGCCTTGCTTTTTTTTTTGGGGGGGGGGGGGGCTTTTTTCAATGGGAACGCGCCAGCGAGTGGCTCTAGCCATGTGCTGGCCACTCGTGTTGTCGACAAGCAGAGAGCAGCAGCCTGATAAACAAAGGGGAGCTGCCGAAATGCTTGGTGGGGGTGAGGTCTGGCATTTGCAGGCCTACCAGCCATGCTAGGCTACACATTTTGCCGCCAAGAGCCGATGCCTCAAGTAGAAGTTTTTCGTTTTCAGCCAACTGTTGGCACTCAAGGCAGTTGCAGCCGAGCACGGGCCACACACTCAAATATGTTCGCTTTTATAAAGGACCCTCTGTACACACGACAAAAACACGCAAATACAAAAGAAATCCTGTATATTTTGCCAGTGCTTTTAAACGTGTGTGTGTCCTTAAATGGCTAACAAGAGCCTTGCAGCAATATTTAGTCCACCTGCAGGCTACATTTATGTGTCAGTGCTGAAGAAGCGCATACATCGACATGTTTACTTTATTGCTGTCACGAGACAGTTCACAAATACAGTAACAAAGGTGCAGGATATTCCGTGCAGTGTCCAACTTCATTAGTGCTGGTTTGCAAGTACGCCTTTTTTTATCACTTTCCACTGCTTCTTCTTTGCCCAACAATATTTTCTGCCCACTTGTTGTTGTACTTGTGCAGAAAACTGCTGTGCGGGAATACAGATGAGCATGCAAACTAATTTACGTGTGCACATTTTACATGACCAGTTAAAATGTGTAGGCCTTAGAAATGCAACCCTCCTTCCATCCCCCTCCCCAAATACAAAAAAATGGTGTCCTTTGTACAAATACTGCCTTTGCAGCTCTAGAGCAAAATTTCAAGCAACCACATGGAGAGAAATTTGACAAAGGCATTTTCAATTATGAGTTGAATAAGAAAGGGTGTCATTTTATGTTGCATGCTGCTCACGAAAAACAAGCGGTGTCAGCTTATGCACAGCTTGAACTTCCATCACTTTATTGCGCAGTAACAAGAGAGAGAGAGAGAGAGATAATAAAACGAGAGAAAGGCAGGGAGGTTAACCAGAATTGTAGCATCCGGTTTGCTACCCTGCACTAAGGGGAGGGGAAAAGGGAAAGAAAGATGGAAAGGACAGCGGAGAAAAGAGCAGGCGCGCGATAAAAAAAAAAGATATAAACAAAAACGAAGCTGTAGATTCAATAGGCCAATAAATATTCAATAAAGCCTATTCAATAGGCCACTGGCAGCAAAACGTTCAGTAAGGCCTTAAATGATTTTCGCTGTGCAGACAGTTCGGGTCGGCATTCCAGCACTGACTGTTCCGACAGGGGTCTGTCGTCAAGGCGGGCCAACACAGCAGCTAGCGACAGTCTGTGCGAGCTGTAGCGAGGGCAGCGACAAAGAACGTGGTCTATCGTTTCTTCGCTGTCACACTGGCTGCAAGCAGCACTCTCTGCCATGCCGATTCGGAAAGCAAAAGATTTGGTGAAAGCAACACCAAGCCACAGTCGACAAAGCACCATTGCCTCGAGTCGAGAGAGTCCGGACGCAGGCCGAAGTCGACGACACGGGTCCAGTCTATGCAGTCGTGTGTGCTGTAAACTTGGTGTGTTCCACAAGGATTTTATGTCTTCATTGGCAATCTCTCGAATTTTCATCGCAGCATCCGTTCTTGATAACGGGATGGATTCTTGTACGCCGTCTTCGTGTGCAGTTCGAGCAGCAGCGTCGGCATGTTCGTTGTCCAATATGCCGCAGTGACTTGGAAGCCACTGAAAGGTGATGTCATGTCCTTGAACGAAGAGGTGATGGAGCAGCTCTCTAATTTCCAACACGAGTTGCTCGTGAGGTCCACGGCGTAAGGCGTATATCAGGCGCTGTAAAGCTGCCTTGGAGTCCGTGAACACGCTCCATTTCTTGGGTGGTTGGTCATAAATTACTCTAAGTGCGCTACGCAGAGCAGCAAGTTCCGCAGCTGTCGATGTAGTCTGGTGGGATAGCCTAATCTTCACGGTGGTTGTTCTTGCAGGAAAAATCACCGGCCCTGCAGACCCATCCACGGTAGTTGAGGCGTCAGTATATACTAAGGTTGAGCGTTGGGCTAGTTGGTGCAGCATAATCCAAAGGTTTCACAGCGCATACAACGAGGACGAGCAAAGAAGAGACACACACAGCGCTGAACTTACAACTGGCCTTTTATTTTCCTGCCACGGCAATATATATGCGCATTTTTACAGGAAAAAAGGAAGAACAGAGCAGACGAGGTATACAAAATCAGTCAAAGGAACAGCAACCCATTATCGATATCACATGTTTTGAGATAAAAATTCACTTTCCTTGCTCGAAAGAGCAAGCGACGCAACACTGACACACTTTTCACCACGTTTCAAAATTTCCTGGGCTTCTATAATTTCGCGCGCTATCCTATTTTTGTTTCTCGCGAGCACACGTGTGTGATCGAAAAGAGGCCGGCACCCACAATCCCGACAATCAGTGGGCATTTAGGAATTCATTGTCGGGATTGTGGGTGCCGGCCTCTTTTCGATCACACACGTGTGCTCGCGAGAAACAAAAATAGGATAGCGCGCGAAATTATAGAAGCCCAGGAAATTTTGAAACGTGGTGAAAAGTGTGTCAGTGTTGCGTCGCTTGCTCTTTCGAGCAAGGAAAGTGAATTTTTATCTCAAAACATGTGATATCGATAATGGGTTGCTGTTCCTTTGACTGATTTTGTATACCTCGTCTGCTCTGTTCTTCCTTTTTTCCTGTAAAAATGCGCATATATATTGCCGTGGCAGGAAAATAAAAGGCCAGTTGTAAGTTCAGCGCTGTGTGTGTCTCTTCTTTGCTCGTCCTCGTTGTATGCGCTGTAAAACCTTTGGGTCAGTATATAGATGGCTATGCTCGCTGTACGTCTCGTACAACAAAAGAAGAGAAAGCTGCTTGAGCGCTGGTGACGAAAGCTGTGCTTTTGACCTTATACCTGGAACCGTGAGTCGAACTTGTGGATGAGTCATACACCATGGGGGAGTTGGAACTCTTGCTGGAGCTGTATATCCTGTTGGTAGGCGTGTACGGTAGGACAGGACTGTCTGACAAAATGAGGCACGAGGTCGGTCTTCAGGCAGAGAGGCTAAATGATGGGTAGGGGCGCGAGCAAGATGCCTCACGTGTGCTCTGAGCGCTTCCATTATAATATGCGTCTTGGCCGGGTAGTCGTTTGCAATCGCAATGGTCTCAGCTGTTGACGAACATCGCGGTAGCCCCAGACAAACTCGAAGAGCCATAGCCTGAACGCCTTCGAGTTTGCGAATATTGGTTCTGCAGGTATTGGTCAGCACAGGCAGGCTGTATCGCAAATAGCCGAGAAAAAGCGTCTTGTACAGTTGCATCATTGCATGTACTGAGGTCCCCCAGGTTCTCCCTCCAAGATACTTGAACAGATGGGCAATGTCCGTCAGGCGCCTCTTTAGGTAGGCCACGTGAGTACCCCAGCAGAGGTCCCTATCAATGATCACACCTAAAAATCTGTGCGTCCTGACATAAGGTATGACTTGGCCGTCGATAGATATAGCGTATGGTTTCATTGGCTTGCGGCTAAAAGCAATCAATGCACATTTCGCTGGCGAGATCTTGAGACCTTGTTCATTGAGGTACATCGATATCAACGTCGCAGCTTTCTGAAGCCTTGCGCGTACCTGAGGCCGGGTCACGCCAGATGCCCAGACGCAGATGTCGTCAGCATACATTGATAGCTCGACCACACTCGGTAGTCGTTCCACAAGGTGCACTACGTGGCAATAGGGATACACATATGCTTAGTAAAAATATGAAAATCTAGTCTGTTGCGGATTTCAAACTATATGAAGTGTCTATGAATGTGGCCTCTCTTCATTTAGCCCCGACCTCACTAAAGTAAGAGGTACTAGGCCTGTTTTATTTTTCCTTTTTACAGAGCAGTAGATTTCATTATCTTTACAGCGAAAATGGCACTCGAAATTTTTATATCGGTGACATCGCTTGCGGTAGCGATTCGTTACTAAGTCAAACTGACCTTTGAAATGTTGACACCTATGACATGGCTTGCAGCGGAAATTTACAATCAAGTATTTAAACCTTAAGGTAAAGTCCGCGTCGCGCTGCCATAACAAATGCGAAGCGATCGTCACACGGGCCCTTTTGACCGCAATTGAGTCCGATCAGAACCTATTTTGATTGCGATCAAGAATAGCCGCTACGACGCGGTCAAATAATATGAATCAATTTGGTTGAGTTCACTCAGCTCTAGATTGGGACAGACAACTTTGATTGCGATGCTTCGTATAAGAACACTGGCCGCGGCATAGATTCAGGTGTGGCCGTTGGAACGCGACGTTCCATTTCGGTCAAATCGCAATTGACTGGAAAGTTCAACGCCACAATGACGTCCTGGCATTTTATTTAAGAAATAACTCCGCGTTCCTGAACGCCCAAGTTTGGATGACAGCTGGTACATGTTTTGAAACCATCGGCGCGCTAAACATGCAGTGCTGTGCAGATATGCCATGGCGTTACCAGCTAGCTGCCAATTACTGTGGCAAATCCGTCAGGCAGGCTCTGTACGTACCTCGGAGTCCTGTCTAACCAATACATCAATTCTAGTTCATGCGGGTTTCTGTAGCACGCACGGGATTTCACATGACATCGTCGATGCACGGTCAGCTGACACCACCCTTCGCAATGCGGCAAAAAATGTGATAGCGAGCATTTAGCACTTCCTATTGTTTGGGCAAGTACTTTGGTGCGCCATACATTTCTTTGAAGCTCAAGACTTGATTCGGTGAAAGCCTCACGGGGCGTACGCCCATGCGTCCTATCTTTTTCTATGCGAGTATGCGTGTTGACCCTCCTCCCGCAGCCACTTTGAATTGTACGGCGCGCCACCTGTAGGCCGTGGGTATTGCGAATACGTGGGTTGATCGTGTCGCACTTGGGCGGCACGGTACACCAGCGGCGTAAGCAGAAGCTCATCGAACGGCGCCAGCATAAATACACACACGCACATGGGGCGCCCGCATTCCCGATGTGGAAAAGGCCACATTCTTCCTGGCGCTGACCGTCGCTGCTAGTGGTTGGCCGTCGTGTTTTCCGCCAAAGTGCATGGAAGGAGCCAGCGGCAGGAGTTTGCGGCGATGGTAAAAGCCCACTCGCTGTCTACGCCGATTGGGCGTTGAAGAGCGCGGAGGCTGGCAGATGGCTCCGAGTTGGTTCCTTCCAGCCAAACACAAAGGCGTTCGGATGGGCCATCGGTGCAGGGTTTGCTGGCTAAGCAGTCGTGACAGGGGCGTTCGGCGGCGCTGATTGCGTAGACGTGCTCATGGAGGCGACTGGGAGGTTTGGTGTCGCCACCTCCATAACTTTGTCGACTAGTGCGGCCAGCAATGTCAAATCCATTACTGTGGCTATAGCAAGCACCATTTGGACCTGCGAGGGCAATCGCTGGAGGAAAAGTTCATGTAGCACTGCATTGTGCATAGTTGGTGCACTAGTGCCGAGGAGCTGCGTCACTCGCCGCAATAGCTGGCTTGGCCGTCGGTCGCCGAGCTCATCTGCGGAGATTAGCTGCTGTGTTCTCGTCCTCTCCGACGCAGCCGTCCTTTCTAGTAGGGCTGCCTTGAACTGGTCGTACGGCCTTCTGGGGGATTTTCGCTGAACCAGGTGAGTATGTCGGCTACTTTTTCTGCAGCTGTGGATAGAAGCTCGCCGATCACATAGTAGAATTGCCGCTGTTGCGACCAGATTCTCGAGAGCTGGAATTAGAATTCCACTTGTAGAAACCACATGGCAGGCCTGCGTTCCTAGTATCGTGGAAGACGGACAGTGACGGTGGAGACGGCCTCACCGGACGCATCGGTCTCTGGAGTCGTTTTGCTGGGGCTGGGATTCTGGACTTGATGCTGTTCCATTGTAGGAGTTCCGTGCGTTGGCGTCCTACCTTTGTCAGTCGTGAAAGGCGCAGCTCTACGTTACTTAGGTGCGTTTAAGAGAACCGGGTCGCCAAAGGAAGGAAAGAGAGGAGGAAAACGCACACGAGAGATTGCTTTACGCGTACACAAAAGCAGAGTGAGAGAAATATTACACAAAGTAGGGTTCACGGCACAGAGTTCATGTTACGTGTAGTTTGCGGAGGCGTGAGAATCTAAACACAACTCGGGCTTTCGAGTTCCGACGCTCGCCACAGATAATTTCGTGAATGTTCATAAAGATATGTATAGAGATAACTGCGTAAAAGTTGTTTGGAAAGGACAAAAATGCAGTAAATTAGCGGTAATTTATTGAGGACAGAAGCAAGGATGCCCTCTATCTCGGCTTTTGTTTGCGGCTGTTATGTTAAAGTGGTCATGAACCACCCCTCGTGCTTGGCGTGAAAAATACCTGGGAGTCGGACCCTTCCCAGGAATATATAGCCGCAAGAATTTTTCGAAAAGCTAAAGTAGGACCGGAGGTATAGCGATCGCTACATTTACCTGACACATTCCTTCTCAATTCGCTTCATTCCGGAGGAGAGGGCAGCGCCGTTCGAGGTAGAGTCACTGGAAGAATTTCAGAGTATCGCATCTGTTTTCCATGCGCAGCCGCGGATGCGATTGGCTTACTCGCATCACGTGACCTCTCGCCACCATATCCCTTCCAAGAGCTTTGGCTGCTTGCGCGTTCACGTAGAGCGTGGCCGGACGTGTATCAGTAACAGCGTTCCTGGAAGTGCTTCGTCGCTTTCTTGAACGCGTCATGCAGATGTCAGAGAGTAGCTCGCCAGCGACCGAACGTAATCTGGGAATCTCGTTTATTTTTGCATTCTGTGCGAGAAAAGTTTACGTCAAAGAGCGTTCTTCTCGCGGCTGCATAGTTGGCCGGAATGAATTCGCCCCCCCTCGAGGAACACTCATTTCTGCAGTGAACTGCACAAACTTTGCTCGAAAAGCTCTGATGCGACAGGATACTTCACCTTTTCGGTTCGCTTTGTTCAGCGATATTGAAAACTGCATACTACATACCTTTCTCTTTGCTCGGCTGTTTATATCTCGATCTGTTAAACAAATTGTGCATGCATTTCGATTTATAAGCCTGCCACGCATAATAGCGAAGTCGAAGATTTAATAAAACAATTACTGCTTACTCGTATACCTTGAAGGCAGTTGTAGCATGATCATTTGCCATTGCGCAAAACAGAAGCGTACAACTCTTCTGATAAACTTGGTATAAGGCAATGCTAATAAGCGCATTTTTTATTTTTTTTCTAATAAAACGTTGCTACTGCTGCACTGCGCCGACAGTACCCTCACAATACTGTTTAGTGGGTGAGAAATGGCCACAGCGAAAAATTCGGCAGATCCTACGCATTGAGGGAATCGATTTCATGCGAGCCGTAGGTCTACACTCTTAGCAAACGACCGCTTAAAACAACGCATATAAGGCGGAAAGTAGGTCAAATTTTCGACGCTTATAAATGGCTCTCTAAGCGGCCTACTTATACGTCTCTTTTATGCGGCCCTTCTTTATGCGGCCTCTGGCTAAGCGGCTCTTTCTTATGCGGCCTAAGTTTATGCGGCTCTTCCATATGCGAGGCCATCTCGTTGCCAGAAGGTCGTTTAAAGGTGACCGCTTAAAGTTACGCATACCATCGATTTGATTAAGCGGTATTTCAGGTCAAATCTGTCCGGCTTATATACAGCTCAATATGCGGTCGAAATATATGTGGTACTTTTCGCAAATTTTTAGAAAAAAAAAAGAAATTCTTCAACATTTCATTTGATCGTGCAGTGTTCCTTTTCTTATTTTGTTTTTTTTTCAGCCTTCCAACTCATGAATATGCACTTACACAGCACAAGAACACTGCGCAGAGAGTCATAAACCATGTATCAACACACACACTCCACCACGGGGATTTGAACCCAGGCCAACCGCGTGACAAGCAGACACTGTAACCACTACGCCACCGCACCACACGATCTGGGTGGACTTTCGCGGCTTTATATATGCACTTCACGCTATCTTGGATGATTTTATCATCGGTTACAACGCTATAATTTTGCATATCTGAGATGCATCGTTCGCGTATATGTGTGCGTGTATACGTGTACACGACCTTAAGCGAACCCTCGCGGGCAGTCAAAGTCAGTTTGTGTGTGGAGTTATGTTTCTCAAGGTGGACGATTGGGCGAGTTGGTGATTCATGATCGACGTATGTATACAGCGCAGTAGTAAACACGGACGACAAGAAGACACAAGGACTGCGCTTGTCCTTGTGTCTTCTTGTCGTCCGTGTTTACTATCGCGCAGTATACATACGTCGATTATGTTTCTCGTCCGACGGCTTGCGCATCCCGCACGGAGACAGAGGTGAACAATGAACGATGCGTTTCCGAGTGCATTTCCATTTGCTGGCATCATACAGCAGCCAAACGTGCCCTGATGTGCAACCAGCCGCCAAAGAAAAGTTTTCTGCGATGTTTGACGCAGTACAGGCGGTGGAAGTGAGCTGATCTCATCTCCACTCGGCGAAGTACAGTCTCCCACGTTCTTCGCGAACGTCACGTTGATGTCGGTGCGTTTATACGGACAGTATTGTGTAGAGTTTCATCACAGGGAATCAGATTAAAACACATAATCGCTTATTCGCGCCACAGATGGGTTTGGTGTAGTGCAGCGCGTACGGGGCGGCGGACCAGCTTTCAGAACGGGCGCGCTCATTTCTCTCCGAGTAATGCATAGACGATAAAGAAACGTTGTTGAGTGGAAAGAACAACGAGCCTTCGCAGAAAAATAATGCAGTCTCCCGAGCTCGAGGCTGACGGCGCCGACGAGCGATGCCGTGGAATTGTCATGCTGGGGAGCACGGCGGGTCTGAGGTTGTTCGTTCTCGTGGTTCGTTCGTTGTTGACAGTTGGAAGTGATGCTCCCCTTGGCTTCCAGAAACGATGAAACGTAGTGCATGACTGGCGCGGAAAGAGCACGCATGAAAGCGCTTGCATATGTTTCCTGCTAAGCGTCGCATCAAAAGAAGCTAGCAATGCTTGAAATCGAAGGAATTCACAATATGATCTAGCTTTCAAGGCTAAACCATGCTATTTCTTCAAAAGTCAGAAGTGGCCTGAAGGATTCAGAAGGATCATGTGAACAATTATACTGAATAATGCAAAGGTTAACTTGAAACATTCTAATATTTAATAGGCGCTGTTAAATCTAAATAACAACCCCAAATTAAATATGCACTTGCTTTGCACCTTGAAGGTTCATGAACGTTAAGCTCTACAACATGTCTCAGTTGACTGCATATCAGCGCCGAAGAGCGATCTGGTGGAGGCCCTGTGTTGGGGACATAGGTCGGCACACTCACTCATGAGTCGACTCACTCAGACTCACTCAGACTCAGATCGGCCCGTGAGTCTGAGTTTGAGTGAGTTCGGGGTGTGGCCAAATTTTGGTTACGCTCGAACGTGCGCGGGCTCGCTGAGTTCAGCACACGACAGTTGGCCTCTACCGGAAGTAAGTAATTTTTTTAACTCACTACAAAGTTTTTCTATATTTCAGTCTGTTTATTTAACTACAGCAACTATAATCAAAGTGTCAACCGGAACAAGCGCTTCAGATCCAAACACCGCTCTTGATTTATGTCGGCTGTTGGCCAATAGGGATGTTATGTCTCTTGCGACGGGGAGAAACATATGCGTGACGTCAACTGAGAGGCGCCTCGCCCACCGACGAGAGTGAGAACCGGCCTCTGTTTTAAAAGAGGGCGCCTGAGAAAACAGCAACTTCGCGCTCCGCTTGTAGCCTTTACGCGGCGCGCACGACTGCAGTATTTGACGTTGCAGTTCATAGCCGTGTCAGCTTTCCGCAGGATTTGTTTTTTCAACGAGCCCACGGGGGGCTTCATGACCCCTTTAAGGGGATAGGACAACGACTGGAGAACCCTGACTTCGGGTTTGATTTAGCTTACGTAGGTAATGCGCAAATGGGGATTCATACAAAAAATTCCTGGAGTGATTATGCTGACGAATATCACCGGACAATTCAAAGAACTTCCGGGAATCGACGAACATCTGTGGACATGAGCGACATATCCAGGCATCCGATGTAGTGAAGGAAATCGATGATTATGACTTTCAGTGAAGAAATAATGACTGACGTGGATGTGAATTAAAAAATCACTTTCTTACCAGAGTCCAGCATTAGAGCTACCTAGGCGTACACATCAATGAAGCAGCGACCTTTGTAAGCATCCATCAAGATAATCTGAGAATAAGCAATATGCAGGAATAATCAAACGCACAGCACTTAATGATGAAATTCGGACAGGACCACCACTAACTCTGGCGGCTATAGTTCTACATGTGCTTGAATTGCATTTTATCGGGGGTTTGCCAAAGACGAATGGACCGTTCAGCCTTGGGCGTTCAAGGAAAAGTGTAGGGTGATATGGGTTGTGCTTCGTTTGCATGGCATACGATAAATAACATTTGCAATGCATGAAGTAAAGCAAGATTTATGGCCGGTACTGAGGGCACTCCTGGGTATCGGCCCATCAATCCCGCCACATAGACTTGTATACCATTGTCGTGTGGTTGCGTGTATATTGGACAAACGGGACGATGCATTATGTTCGCTTAAAAGAACATGAAGCGTCTATCAGGTCAGGAGGAGGAGCAAATCTGCCTGCTCATTGCCGGGTGTGCGGCTGTTCTGATCTGAAAGGCACGCAAATTATTGGTAAGGGAACCAGGCAATCTGAACGTGAAGTGATTGAAGCGTATCAAATCTGGAAACATGGCTCAAAAAATGGGTTAGTGTACCTTCGCTGTCACTTTCAAAGAAAGAGATCGATTATTTAGAAAAATGTGGTTACTGATGTTGTTATCTCCTTTGTTGTTAATCACGTGTTTTATGTACGACGCATGCGCGCTTGGCTTTCCTGGGAACGTTTTGTGTGATGGTTTCATTAAACCTGTTGCTAGTTCCAGCGAGTGTCTGTCGTCTTCTCCTCTTGTGTACGCGTCCGTAAGCTGGTTTTTAGTTTCTTCAAGTATGCACCAACAGGCCCAGCAACAGATTCTCCTGCGATATGTTTCTTCTACAATGGGCGACTTTTTACGCTTGTGTTCTAAGGAAAGTCAACTGTCTGTATGTGTTACGGCGATTTCACTCATGACGTGCAAAGCACCCTTCCTAACATGGTGCATTTGGAAAGGGGTATCTCCCCCTGACGTTACGAACATGTTCGGTCTTCTCGAGCCTTGACTCCGCCATTGGAAACGCATTTGCAGAATTATGAAGTCTGAAGCAAGAAGACAGGTAAGCCACTTGCAAGACTGGTTTCAGGTGCTTTGTTTGAATGGGAAAAGAGACTTCCGCTCATTGGACACACTGCGGAAACACCGCCTCATGGCTTCACAGCTGACGGAAGTCTACTGGAACTTCATGCGACCGCATCTCTGCCGCAAGCCATCGAACTCTAGCCATTCCCGTGGATCTGTGACCTATCTGCAGGCTCCGACCGTACCGCCTGATATTCACACGCTTCTAGAAAAGGGACCCAAGTTCAGCCTGGAACTATCCGTGCCCCCTTCACGGCTTCTGTCAACGGTCAATCACATTGCCAGCAAGGCACCTTCAGAAGAAAAGGAACACTGCATTTGTGAGGGCGCGGACTGCCTTCTGCATTCTGGTGAGAGACCACGTAGAAAG
Source organism: Rhipicephalus sanguineus (assembly GCF_013339695.2). Taxonomy (NCBI): domain Eukaryota; kingdom Metazoa; phylum Arthropoda; class Arachnida; order Ixodida; family Ixodidae; genus Rhipicephalus; species Rhipicephalus sanguineus. Next base: position 17,577,002 of record NC_051176.1, on the reverse strand, counting down.
GGCGAACGCGCAATACGCCTGTTGTCAGCTATTTTCGTGAGCATAACTTGAGCTTACTGCAACCTGATAAAGAAGGCGGGCTTCTTGTCCTCACGCGCGAACTCTTCTCGGAAAAAGCCATGCTCGCGGTTACGAAGAATTTCAAAGCTGTAACCCTAAAACCCGCAAAACTTAAGACGAAGGCCATTAGTCTCCTCACTGAGGCAAATCTGGACAAGCTAGCCAAGGAGGTGCGGAAGACAAAGACGGATAAGTTGTCCGTTTTCTTCGCAGCCAAGACCCATAAGGTCGAATGCAACTTGTGGGACAGTACCTTCAACGCTGGGTAAATACGTTTGTTGTGGTTGATCCTTTTGCCACAAATTCTTCGGATGTTGTGGTGAACTTTCTGCACGATAAACAGCCCATTGCTAATGCCGCGTTCTCTTAGACGTAGAGGAACTGTTTCAGTCTGTGCCACACGGCGCACTGTTTGTCGCCGTACGGGAGCTTATCGACGAAAATGGCGCAGTCCCTTTTCAGAGTGCCTGTGGTGTTCCGGCTGATTCATTTCTGGAACTGCTCACCATGTACTTATCGTCGACGGTGGTTGAGTTTGAGGATAAGCTGTTTGCGCAAAAAAATGGTATTTGCATACGATCCAGCGTAGCGCCTGTTTTATGCCACATTTACCTTTCCAAGTTTGACAATGCTGTAAGCAGCTCTTTAAATGACCATAGGGTAGTAAAGATCTTCAGGTATGTTGATGATTTTTCGTTGTTGTTAAACCTGAAGGACCCTTTGGACCTAGAACCGGTATCATGTGATATCTTAAGGAAATTCAAAGCGTGCAGCAAGACTCTTACGTTTACTAAGGAACTAGCTTCAGACAATGTGATAAGGTTTTTAGATTTAAGACTAACCTTTCTAATAACGGTGACGTGTGTTGGATGTACGCGCCCCGTACCCAGAAAAAGCTTCTACCATTTGACTCATCACACTCTAAAATCGTGAAGCGCGCCATAGCCACCTTGTATATCAACAATGCCCTGAACAGAAGATGACATCACTTGATGGAGCAAAGTTTTCAAGAACAGATAAAACGTCTGGAGGCGGCTGGCTTCCCTAAAACTGTTCTCAAGGCGGTAACTGAGAAAAAACTAAAAAGGGTGAAACAGACAACTAAAGCAGAACGAGTTAGCAGTGCTAACAAAGCTGCCCATGACGACCGCAAGAGAGTAGAAGTCATGCCGTTTATTCATAAGGTCCCACATAACGTGAAAAAGGTTGCCACACGGCATGGTGTTCGCGTTGTATTTTCGGCACCGTGTAAGCTATCATGTCAATGTGGCAGGATTTATGGGCCGAAACCTAGGAGTGCCCTCTGTACCGGTCATATATCTTGTTTTACTTCATGCATTGCAAATGTTATTTATCGTATACCATTGTCGTGTGGTTGCGTGTATATTGGACAAACGGGACGATGCATTAATGTCCGCTTAAAAGAACATGAAGCGTCTATCAGGTCAGGAGGAGGAGCAAATCTGCCTGCTCATTGCCGGGTGTGCGGCTGTTCTCCTGATCTGAAAGGCACGCAAATTATATGTAAGGGAACCAGGCAATCTGAACGTGAAGTGATTGAAGCGTATCAAATCTGGAAACATGGCTCAAAAAATGCGTTAGTGTACCTTCGCTGTCACTTTCAGAGAAAGAGATTGATTATTTAGAAAAATGTGGTTACTGATGTTCTTATCTCATTTGTTGTGAATCACGTGTTTTATGTACGACGCATGCGCGCTAGCTTTCCTGGGAACGTCTTGTGTGATGGCTTCATTAAACCTGTTGTTAGTTCCAGCGAGTGTCTGTCGCCTTTTCTTGTGTACGCGTCCGTGAGCTCGTTTTTCGTTTTTTCAGTAGTTCTTTCCATCAATGTCAGCGGGTTGTGTATAAGCAAGAGAGGTTTGGAATATTGAGGGAGAACAGAGGATTGATCAAACTAGAGTGCTCACAGGCATTCATCACAGGAATAGAGGCTGCTATCAAGAACGAAAAAGAATTAGGTGATGGTTGGTCCCTGTTTAACGGCGGCCGTTCATAACACGGCAATGAAGCTTCTTCACAGAAGTACTTGCAGCATTGTCAGCCGTTAAGAAATACGATTGGCAGAGTGTGGTATAGCTATTGGGCCGATATATGGGCCTTCGTCGTGATTGCACCCATATTGATGCCTAATGCCACATTTGCCCCATGCCGAATACTAACATTGTCGACTATCAGCAAGCCCTTGTACCTCAGTTCAGACATCTGCACATGGCAAGTGCCGTCAACGAAGGGCGTTCGCTAACCGTACAAGCGAAGCCAAAGGCGTCGTCTAGACACGTTTTCGCGGACGTTTGTCTTTCAACGTACATTATTTGCAGATCGCCGCCGGCTATCTGGTGTCTTCGCTGGGACAGCAGCATCCTGTTGGCAACCGTTGTCGCCGAAGACACGAATATTATTTTGGTCCGAAGTGGCAGCTGCAGCTTGGTAACTCGCGACACCCGGAGCTTCAGGAAGGAGAGTGTGCCCAGAAATTGTTTAGTCAAGTCCACAAGTGCAACAGGTCAAGCTTAGGCACTCCACAGCGTGCATTGTGTTAAGATAGCTGTTCTTGGGTTGCGCTTGTTGAAAACAGGGACTAAACGAGACTAACAGAAGACCGCGAACGGAGGCGCTCCAGCCGCTGATAGTTGTTGAATTTCATGTCTGCATTTATACTTGTCATCGTACACCGTGTGCGCTTGCTACCGAACCATCGAGTTCAGAACCCAAAAGCAAGTATACGGTGGTAACTGACGAAAAAGACTCTTAAAGGGGCCCTCAAACACTTTTTGAACATCGTCAACAAACGTTGCCGATCGGTAGTCGACGCTGCTGTGAGCATGCGAGCCAACTATTATTCAACACTGCACGCGGCAGTAAGTTTGCAATTACCTCAAAGACAGATAGAAATCACTCCCTCTTTGCTCGGCAAATCGCGCAGTTGATGGGCCCAACTGCGTCAGCGGAGAAAAGGATACGGCCATTCGATGACCTGATGATAGCGAGAACATGCTCATGGTCATTACGCACGTAGCTTGTTGACCCTTTTTCACTCCCCCTGTGTAGCGCTCTCGTCGAGACGAGAGAAGAGAAATACACCATTTCCCGCTAAAGGGAACCATGAGGCGATGCGAGGCCGGAGCACTTGCACGATCGCGTTCCGTTGGCGTTCGTTGGGCATGCTACCGACCTCGCGTCGTGGAACGCGAAGAGGAACGCTACGCGCGTCTTGTCTTCCCTGTAGCCTGGCCGTTAATTCTCACAGGGTGAGCGGGGAACGCAGTCGACAGGCGCGCGAGAGGGGGGCAGCGTAGGAGAGGAGAGAGAAGGGGAGGGAACGCGCATTCGCTGGCGCTCGTCGCGGCGTTGCGCAGGAGAGAATTTCGGCATGTCTAGACCGCGAGAGGGGGAGGGGAAAGGGAAAGTGGAAAGGGGAAAGAGAAGAGAGAAATGGATAGGGGGAAGGGGAGAGGGGAGGTGGAGAGGGAAGTGGAGAAGGGAAGTGGAGAGGAGGTATGTGGAGAGGGTGTGCGCATGCGCAGTAAGGTAAAGATCGCTCTTAATGCACCACATTGTTACTATTGCAACGGCGTCATCATTACGTTGAAAAGAACGGGCAACATTGTACGCAAGCTTCCCGTACGTAGAATCTTTCAGTTCATTTCATTGGGGAGCCATCAAACGTCACAGGGCGAGTGAAACGTGGTCAGGTGACCCCGCGAAAATCGAGTTGAGGGTAAGCCTCCATTTTATTGTATTTTGAGTGTTCTAGGCTGAATAACTTCGGACTGCGTGCCCCTATCGTTGCCGTTCTTGCTGCACTAATCTCTTCAGCCTTCAGTCCACGCAACCGGAAAGTAAAAAATGTACAACAATGAGGTCTGGAAAAGTGTTAGAGGGTCCCTTTAAAGTAGGCAGGCGGACCTTTAAACGTACGCCGCCCGGTTTTTTTCCCCGCCTGTAGGTGCCTTCCCCACCGTCTTCGGCAGCTCTTTGTGATGGCTGCACTCGTCCTCTCGCTTTGTTGTACCCCCCATTTTTTCTCTTTTTTTATTTTTCTATTTTTTGCAGCTCCCTTTAACTCTGCAATGGCAGACCCGAACGTGGTTGCAAACTTTCTTGAAATGTGGCAAGAGCTACACTCCTCTGCTTTCGAGTTTCTCTCTTTCCAGGCAGAAATTACGAACAGCAACAGACGCGCCACCGCTGGACATGACGTCCTCACTAACCCCTTAAAACTAACACGCCAGGGATGACAAGGCGCCTTTGACAAAGATAGGTCCCCTATCGAAACGCCGGCCAGCCTGCTCTGAGGCACTTTCTCCTGTTTGAAACCTATCCCATATTCATTTATTGTTTTTCAGGGCCGCAGCAACGTCAGGAAGAACCCTGAATGATGATCAGTTAAGTTTTTAGACGTTTGTAATTATACCAGCACTCGTAGATATACGGCCCGTACGCGCGTGTTTAATTAATGAACCAGGTGCTTTGTGACCCGCGGCAGCATTAACCCCTTCCAAATTTTAGTATGCTGTTTTGCATGACAGCGTAGTACTGCAGCGAACGTAACGAAAGAAGCGCTTTGACGCGATGGATCAAGGCTACAAAATTACAGAACCACGATACTGTGTTATGATTTTGTTACCGCGGAGGTGTTGGGGATGTTTTGGGGGGAGATTTACGGCCGTGCCCGCACAAGTGCGACCTCAACGGTCGCGCATCTTGACGTTGTGAGGCCTGACTTCTTCGCCAAGAGAGTCCTCGCCTTCTTTCGGTCCTCGTCCACCTTTCATAGGGTGTCTCATGCACGAGGCAGGCACGTGTAAACACAGTACAACGACAGCGGCCCGCGTCGACGCGTTAGGAAAAATAAGCATGCCGCTAATGTCCTCTGTAACCTAAATGCGAAGGCACACGAAGGCAGGTAAGAGCCTCAAAGATTCGTGCACACAATATCGGAAGCCGTGAAGCGTCTCTGAAGGTTTGTTGTGACCGTAAGAAAAGTGTTTTTTTTGCACCGTGGTTCTGACGATTTGGCGGTGCGGCGCGCATGCCCACGCTTGCGTTCCCGCGCTCGCACGTGCTTGGCGCGTCTTCGCGCTTTCAGCACCTCTTCGTACCTGGCCAGTAGCGTACGTTGGTATCAAACCTCAATGGGTGAAAATCGGTTCGCAACAACCGTACTCCATTATAATGCAGGTAAATGGGCTTTGGCTGGGACCAACGAAAAATTCCTATCGCCCCGAAATTCCTATGAGCTGTGATCGTATCACCGAGGTTTCACTGTATACATTCCTGTTGAGTGATAGTGGTAAACTAACATTCATTGTTTGAGAGTGCCTGCCGAATATTTTCTACCCCATTCTTAAGGCACGTTCACTCCGAGCGCGGATCCGGAAAGCGGACGCGGATTATCCGCAAAAGCGGAAAACTCGCGGCCGCTTGCCGGGATGCGTATATCCGAAACATATCCCCTAGGATGGCTGGGACCCATACTGCGCCGCTATTGGCTGGAGATGGTCACGTGACCTACGCGCGCTTCCGTTATTTTTTTTTTTCTTTGTTTTCAAGCAACATGGCGACGCCCATGTTCGCGTTTGTTTTGTGCTGCTGCGCTGAAGCCGTGCCCGCCGTAGAGATGACGCCGAAATGTTTGGGCTTTTGGGACGGCGGCGCCTATGTCCGCTGTCGGCCGGCGCGGAAGACGCTGCACTTACGCCTTCGGATGTTAGGTGTTTTAAGGTAAGTAGTTGTCTCACCTGTGGTATTTACACTGCGGTCTTCTGTTCCGCGCGTAAGCTACATGTGAATTTCCCTTTGTGACGGGATGCTGCTTCTTGCTATACCGCGCATTCACCCAAGAGTCCTTTGTCATCTTTTTCTTATGACGCGATGCACCGCCTTCCAGATTTCGCGCTGTATAGTACACTGCTTATGAAACGCATAGTAGCGGTTGGAGCCTTGGCGTTCGCTAAATACAAGTATGCGCATTTATTCTGAAAATGAAATCATTTGCGAGTCAGTGCACATGTCTGTCTCCTTCTTTCTGTGCCATTTCGCGCCGTTTATCATTTCGCTGTGCTTCAAAACCAACTAGCCCACAAACAAGCATTAACTGCAGGAAGCTTTCCTAGACTGTGACATGTTTTGAAAGAAATGACTATGAGAGAAGAGTACTTCACAGTGCATGTTATCCAAGACATAATGTCATGACCACATTGAAGTGACACTTCCGGGACCCTATTTAAAATACTATGTTAGACGACAAGGCTGAAGATCTTTTACTTGAAGCAGCATTAGAATACCACAATATGTGAAGCGGTGTTAAATTTTGGAACAAACTGTGTGTTCTAACACCTTGCAGAGATGCCATAAAATTGCACCAGAACGCCATTCACAGAAACACATGTGCTCTTACCCTTTTCTTAAATAGTGTGTTCCCTCGTCTGGTTGATGCAAATGCATGGTCCACCCGATGTAGCTTTCTTTATGGTCTGTCTGCAGCTTAGAGTTAGTCTTAATCTTTCTCCTAGTGATTTTCTGCATGGTATCATGTTGTTCAGCAAGCATAAACTCCCCCAAGAAAATGTTCTTGAACATCAGTCTTGCCTTGGAGGTCGCACTAGTCATACGGTACAGCTTGGTAAGCACAGACTTGAACCTGAAAATCTGATTTATTTATTGATTTATTTGTTTGTTTGTTTTTTTAGTTATCTCGTACGTACTGCCGGTCTTGGGCAGGAGTGAATATAAAACAATGCAAGAATAAATGAAACAACATGAGAATACATAAGAGAAAATGTCGTGTACGGAACCTGCTGCATGTGACAGCACTCGGCACTGCACACGACAAAGTAAATGTTGAATGGCATAGCTAGTTTATCAAAAAGCAAGCAAAGAATACTATTACACACCTAGTTGATCAGAAACAAGAAAAAAAAAAGATATGAGAGGAGAAATCACAGCAAACAGTACGAGATTATATCTGAAAAATTCACATACACAGCATCTTAATGTCCTCGCGTATGACAAGTAAGGAGTAAAAAAACACAGCTACTTAAAACAAACAAAAAAGAATTACCGCATACTAAAGGTGCATGACAAGTGTAAGGAAGGCCGCGAAAACTATTAACGTGAACACTCATTGAATGCACTCAAGAAAAACCAACTAATTCGGCATTGAAACACCTCGGCAGGCAGATCCTTTGAAATATGGGTACTACTGCGAATGAACATGTTTTGTGCTGATATTCGCTGGCCTTCATTGGATGAAAGGCCCAGATTTGCCACTTCTGTACTGTTAGAAAGCATTGCTTCTGATCTGCTCCTAGTTCTGTTTATCTATTCCTACTATCTATGTCAACCATTATAACTCTGGATTTCAGTAGGCTGGCGACTAAAATTTCAAAAAGATTGGGCAGGATCTGCAGTATCATATAATTCACTTTTATTGCTTGTCATTAAAAATGAAATTACCAACAAGGACGTGCCGACCACAAGGTCCTTTCAAATGGCGTGGTCTAATGTGTACTTAGGGATGTGATCAATTGTAACCAATTTGGCGCAGCTTCTGGAGCAGCTAAAACCTCACTTTCGAGCAGGAAAGCAGCCTTTTGGAGCAGTTGCCAGCCACGCATTTTCGAACACACATTTTAAGTCGCTAAGCACGAGTAGTTTACCATGTTTAACAAAATAAATATATGCACACATGCATGTATACTTGTCTATGATGTCCCAAAAGGTGAAATTAACCCACAGCGTCTCGACTTTCTGCTGACAGCCCTAGATTTCTATATATCCATGACATCAGGCTACCCGACATTTCCTTGTGATACACATCTCATTTGCTAATCAGTATGGCTTTCCCTGATTCTTCAAGATGCATAAATTTTCCAGTCATATACTGTTTACTATCAGAAAGAACCATCCTTGTGATGACGCCTGTGCTTTCAATGCAGCCTAGGCATTCGAGTTACGTGGAGAAGTACACGCTGTCGCACTTTATGGCCAGACTCGTTAGGCTTTTGGTTCTTTTGCAGTTAATAAATAATTGGTATATTGTAAATTGAAACAATGAGCAACATGAAATTTGCTAGAATGAAAGGCTTCACATTTTATTTACACAGGTTTTCTTAACTTACACTTTTGCCAAAGAAGTGGCACCGATATACAAAGTTTGTATTTCATTGTGCTATCCCAGCAAAATCTCGCCGCCCACTGCAGTGGGCTGACATTGTTTATAAATTCTGTTCATTGTATGGTATTAAAACTTCAGTGACCTGCATAAATCCGTTAGAAGTCAGAAGAAATAGCAATCGAAATCAAATTACCGAACTCGAAGGCCATGTTCTAATCACATATGCATACTTCTTACTGTAGTTAATACAATCAGTCTTCACATAAAAGACTGGAGTCACACAAAACTTGTAAGTCTGTGCTTGTTTCTCACTTCCTTCTTAGTGTCCTGCCCCAACAGTCAATTCAACCAAGATGAACGCTCACCAACTAGCCCAAATTTCTACACTGCTTACTCGTCATACATAGCAACTTCAGCTTCCACGTCCCCCTTCCCAGTGTCGCGGTCTGGGTCAGTACAACAAGCTCTCATACAACCTTCCAGGTTGCATGAGATGGCGGCAAGCACTGTGTGCATGTTTTTGCTGCTCAAGGTCGTCACAATGGGCAAAGTTGTAGCACAAAGGACGGTTAGGTATGAACATTATTGCTGCGATTTACTTGCTCATCACCATTAACTCAATTTAATACATATGCAGACCCTCGTTGGTGTTCGCCCAGCCGTACGTATACTTTGCTTTGACTAACAGCCGCCCTATTTCTCATTCACCGTCACCCCAACCACGCCGCTATTCCATGCTGACCAACTAAGTATCATCTCGGACGGAAAACGAGATTATGCAGCTCCTGGAGGTAGTGCTGCATCATTTTCGACTGATCCCAATCCTCCGTTGACATTCCCTACGAACAAGAACCTAATAGAAGTGCATGTTAGTATTTCTTTGACGGCATTAGTCGATACTGGAGCTCAGGTGTTCATAATGAGTGCTCTCTCTGTCGCCGACTCGAAAAAGTACTCATGCCTGCTATAACTAAAGCCGCACACGTCACCGATGGTGAAACTGCTGCCGTCACTGGAATGTGTACAGGTTAAATACGCATTGCCGGCCACCACGATCCCGTCGATTTACGGCGCTCAACAATTGCTCTCACGACCTCATCTTAGGGATGAACTTTCTATCGATGCATTCTGTCATGATCGACTGTTCCGCCGGTACTGTTTGCTTGGATCTTCCTCTTTAGCCAGATACTCGCCCCAAACTGCACAACCCCTGTACCACAGTCTTCAACCACATACCGCCTAAAGTCCCAACATTCATTGAATTGGCAACAACTTCACCTCTGCTTGACGGTGACTACGTCGTCACGCGTATTCCTGATGTCCTTCTAGCGCACGACATCACGGTGCCACACTCTGTCGTAATCGTAGCTGCTAACCGGATATATGTCACCATTATCAGTTTCAGCTTCGTGAAGCAAGTGCTACCTCAAGGAATCTCAATCACCACACTGCGATCCTTATCAGATGATCACGTCACCACTTTTGCAGCCAACGTGTGCTCAGATCTTCCTTGTCGCCCACCGGATGCCAGATGCCTCGACATGGCATTACGCCCCTTGATCGCGCCAGACCTCAAACCTGAGCAATCAGCCGCCCTATGCCGCCTTTTGGCATCCTACCACGACATATTTGACATCAACAATCAACCACTCGGCCTGACTTCACTTGTAAAGCACCGCATAAACACTGGTGATGCTGTTCCCATTCACCGCTGACAATATCGTGTATGTGCCGCAGAGCAAGGTCATTCAAGAAGAAGTGAACGAGATGTTGGCCAAAGGCATTATGGAATCCTCATCAAGCTCTTGGCCATCGCCCGTCATACTTGCTAAAAAGAAAGATGACATGTGGCGTTTCTGCGTTGATTACCACCATCTAAATCCAATTACAATTTTCTATCAAGTGTGCAGTTGTTGTCCTTGAGAGGTTTTTTTCTGCTACACAGCTGTCGCCTCTCTACTACAATGAGAACTAAAGATCAGAAATGTAACTTAAGTATGTATTTCAAGCAACCATCATCTTTCTTTTTCTCTTTCTCTAAAAAACTGCGAATATTTCACCTTGGTGCAATACAATGCTAACTTAAGAATGTATTACAACGGTAAAATGTATTTCAAGTGACTGCCATCTTTTTTGTTCGCCGGAAAACCACGAAAATGTCTTCACTTACGCTTAATGAAAATTATGCGAATTCTGCTGAAATGTAGCAAGGTGTAGCAGGTTCCACCTCATCACTGTGCACTTGTAGCAGGTGTGCTAACATCGTGGATTCCCACAGTAGCACTATACAGATAAACTGAAATGCTTAAATCACACACACAAAAAGCCTTTACAAGCAATAGTCTTCATTGATTCGTTAAAAAAAAAGAGAAAACAACTCAAAAGTGCCTACAGGGACACACCCAGCAAGAGGTCCTCTCAAATGGCAAGGTTTAACATGTACTCTGCAGCAGGTGTGCTAAAACCGTGGAAATGTCAGCAATCCACACAAAACTAGTGCTCGTATGCATGCAGTTTTGTCTGCTCACACAGGCAGCTATGTTTACATAAAAAAACCACTCTGGGTCTCGCCTTACTCGGCGTTCTCTTAAGGTGAAATCGCAACTGGTTGCTATAAAATTGTCTCCAAATAATTAACCATCATGTGCTCAAGCAAATGAGGTTTTCAGGCGTGATAAGTGACTCAGCTACATATTGCAACAGAAAAAACGAGATGTAAAATTTTTGTGTCAGTACTCCTATAAATTCACTGCTTAACATCACTGCAAGCACTGCCTAACATCATTTCTGGGGCACTTTGTGTTAGCATGAGTTGGCCTATGCAAGCTCTTTCATTAATAAATGCTTCTGTCTCACATGCATGCACATTTTTAAGCAATGTGACATATCTTTTTTTTTTTGCTCATGTTTGTTGTGTACTTTCAGCTCAATGTTGCAAAAGGTCTGGTTATTTGTGTTCGGTATATAGCCTTGGTGTCATTTTAATTGATGATTTAACATTAGGCGCAGCAGACAAGCAGTGCAGCTCGAGGTTAGCACGGATGCACAGCAAGGGTAAAAGGAAGCCTCTCTTGCACAAGTGCCACATGCAGTAAGGGAAAGCACGAGCGGTACTGTTCAGAACAGTGCAAAGGAAGTGAAACGCAACATACAAGTGACTTGGGATAGTACATGCTCAGTGTGAAAGCATGAGGAACAAGAAAGTGTGGGAGAGACAGCTTGTGCACAACCAGTCGCAAAGTTACCGCATAAACAAATTGCAGATCGAGCGCCATGTGCGACCACTAAGGGAAATTCTGCGATACTTTTTGTGAGGCAGAAGTGCCGCCTAGCCGTGGTTTTCTTGACTATCGAGAGAGGGCTGAGAGGGCATGATTCAAGATGGTGGGAGACTCGAGGGAACATCGAAGCAGTGCTCCGCACCCAAGGTTTTCAAAAAGTTAGAACTTGCATCTGCTTTATAATTTAAAGAGTGCGTCCCAATTGAAGAGAGGATGCAGTATCCAGCTGAGATGAACTGAAATTGCCGTGCGCCCATCGGGGGCCATGGAAAAAGTGTTCAGTGCCTGTATTGTGCACGATTGCACACACAGCAGCCAGCTCTGATTCTTTCGAGTCTCATCAGATTATCCACATCATCCAGCAAGCCCCTTAAAAACTATCTTTGTCATGAGGAAGTTATCAATTTCAACACGTACATGAAGGTTGGTCATGGCGTACACTGTGAGGCACATTGCTGCTCACAAGTACATGATTAAAACAATGGCCCCAGTGCCTAACTTGGTGCAAGCAAATGAATAATTTGTCCAAGAAAATGTGCTTGCACAAAATTGTGTGGTAAGCACAGCCAAACTACCAGTCATTTCTTTAATGATGTACGACCATTCGATCTACATGTGAACACTCGTATCACACAGCGCTGTTCTTCATTGGTAGGGCCATATGATTCCCAGCTGTGTCATAACTAAACACAAAAGGAAGATACTTTTTGTAGTGTAAGCTCTTATGAGCTCACAACAACAGCCGGTTTTAGTGGCAAAATTGTTTGCCACTGCCGCCAGGGTCCATCGCAGCTGTCATCCTTAGTAAGAAAAAAAGCCCAGGGTGTGAGCTGGAATCAAACCCGAAATCCACATGATAGTCGTGCATCCTGCCGTGTAGCCATGGAAGTGCTTGAATCTTCTTCACAAAAATAATCTTTCCAGGCATCATGTTAGGTGAGGAATCACATTTACAGATGCAACATTGCTTGGCGCAAAAGTAGAATTGCACAAGAAAGCTTCCCACTCATTGCAAAAGGGCTGAGCCATAATTCTTCATCCTTATCATCAGTCACAGCATCAACAAAGTGTGCAGCTATGTGAACACCTTACAGATGCATAGTGGGTAGTTTGTTGCTGTGCTCAATGATGGTGATTGGTGTAGGCAGTACCTTGTAAGTGTACTTGCAGTAGGCACCTTGTGAGAGTTTACTATGGTCTCTATAGAAGGCCACTTCTCCAGCTTATGCTGTCATAATACTACGTGTTCCATGCAGGCCTGGCATTTTTTTCTGCATTCACCAATTTTCCTTTTGGCTTGACATCTTTAGTCTACTTGTGTTTGTGTGATTTTTTTTCATGATAATTTTTTTTACCACTCTTCAACATTTTGTCAGGTCAACAGAAATCAGCACTGATAGAGAGCTCTCAAGGTCTTAGATGTAGTTGACGTCACTTGAATACTGATAGTCCACTTCTTGCTGTCAACTCTGAGCTCATTACACAGTTGGTTCTAACCTGCTGCTTGTGATTGTAGCGTACTAGTTGAGTATGAAAATATTGCACAGTAACAGTGAACACATAAAAACATTAAGATGTAATTTTACAGGTGTTTACAGTTGGATTAAGTGACAAATAGTCTGGTATTTATTTTTAACACTAGTATAATGCCTGCTGTGAGCATTGCCTCAAGAAGCAAGGTGTGAGAGCAGGCTAGTTGGTATTCCATAATACTAAAGCTTTAGCGCAAAACGAGCACGGCGGACAAAGAAACGACGAAGACAGGCGCTAACTTCCAACTATCGTTTATTAAAGCAACACACACATATGTACTTGTCACATGTGATTACACAGATATCAGTCAACGCAAAAAAGGGGACATTTTTATAAAAAGCAGCAAAACTACGCAGGGCCTACACGTGCGGGTGAATTTAAGTAATCTAGTTCCTTTTTTGTTAGTGCGATGGATGGCTTGCTGATGCAACTTCCATTAGCAATCGCTGCCGCCTCAATGATGAGCCTGATGCTATCCTTAGGGTGAGATGCCAACACTGATGTACTGTCAAATAAAGGCACGCATTTACATTCTGCGCAATGAGCCGCCAAGAAACCATCACTGCCTTTTTTCACTTTCTGATTGTGCTCGAGCAATCTCGCATTCAGGCATCTGCCTGTCTGTCCGACGTAACTTTGACCACAAGACAAAGGGATGTGATACACTACGCCCTTCACACATTCGACAAATTTGTTTCGGTGCCTAATTGTTTCGGCGCCTGTCTTTGTCGTTTCTTTGTCCGCCGTGCTCGTTTTGCGCTAAAGCTTTAGTATTATGCCTCAAGAAATTTTTGAAACTGCAAGTTAGGACATATGCCACTTTGCTTGGGCGGGTTTACTTATGAATAAAAATACTTCGGAAGGAAACGTGTTTCTTTTGGACCAGTAGGTACAGGAGTTACTTCCAGCAATGACATGAAAAAATAATTTTGCTTTTGTGTAAAAATGTTTGAAGAGGAAGACCGTACAAAGTTTTTGGGTACTGGGAAAACATAGAAAGACCCTGCAGTCTGCTGTACACAGTTTTTTTTTAATTGCCCTTGTCTTGCTCCTATTTTTACTTTCAGCAGAGAGCCAGAAGACTGCACTGGAAATTCCATTCAACACCATATTGCAGAACATACCGTGATGTGACCCCAAGGCCCCCGAGTATTTTCTGACATTGTTCCCACTATTGCAATAAATGATGAGATCACACACAACACTTTTCACTCTACTAGAATAAATGCAGTTGTCGTGCACTTACAGCAAATAAACTTCTTCAAAGTCTAAATTGTTTTGTGATTCGTTTATATTGCTTCCCCAACACCCACCACTATTCACAGCCAGGATACTGACTACCAGATGGACTGGTCCCACCCATGAAAATGTCATAGCTACTTAGCAACCACAGGAGATATACTTTTGTAATAAGAGCACAGGGTTTACGAAAGGACACAGTACATGGGTCTGCAATTGAAAATACACTATCTGACCTTGCAGTCACTGAAAAGTAAGTAGTGTCTGTGGTCCAATCTAGAATGAGACATGGGACAACTTAGTTACAAGATTCCTTGAGTAAATTCATTCTGTATGTGAATCTAGCAGTACAAATACAAATGAGGCTTATGAGAGCTTTGTTCCTTTATTAAAATATGCTTAGCATAATGCTTTACATTTCACATGGTAAGGGCTCCCAAGAAAGGTAGAAAGTCATGGATTCCTTGTAATTCCCTGCAAATGTTTCATAAGAGATGCTTCCATATGGCAAGGTTTTTGAGAAAAAAGGACTTTAACAGTATTTTGGCAATGAACCAATGCAGATATAACAAAGTGCTTGAACCGAACTGAAGATGTGCAGATTAGAACCTCTACCAGAAGGTAGTGCTCATAGTTAAAAGACGTGACGTGCAAACATAGACACACGAGAGAAGACATTGCAATCACCGACTAACAACTGAAAAGGCGCACAGTGGCTGGAAAGAAAGTAGACACGAATTTTATCTGCGCATGCCCAGGCAAGATGTGATACCTATCAGTCCGCACACGTAGTGGTACACGTGAGAGATAACCGTTCAGGCATTTAATTTCTTTATGCGCATTAATTGATGGCTGGCTCATGCATGCACTACCATTATTATTTACATGCCATGCCTCAACTATTAGACTTGTTGCTTCATTCCTGTGCCTGTAGAAAACTGCGCATTCATCGAATTTCGTCGTGCATTTACACTCTCGACAATGTCAAGATAGATGCATGCATCATTAACTTGCATAAAGCAGAAATAAAAATCCTGAACAGTTATCGGTAGGTATCACCTCTTGCCTGGGCATGCGCAGGGAAGTTTTTATGTCTACTTTCTTTTCCGCCGGTATGTGTCCTTTCAGTTGTTAGTCGGCGTTTGTGGTGTCTTGATTTCTCTCTCGTGCCCGTGTTTGCACGCCCTGTCTTTTAACATGAATACGAACAAACTTCATCCTTTCTTATTTATCCTTTATTATTTCTCTCTTATTGTAGTGCTCATGCTGATTTGTCTCTTCCTGAAATAATGTCATCCAATTCATTATAGGTAACATAAAAGCATCAAATCTGGAAGCATTCTTAATCTGTATTTCACGCCTGTCATGTCATGACAATTATAAAGCGCCTTGTTATCCATAATAAAAACACAAGGGCCTTTTAGGAAGCGTAACATGAGTAATGCATATTTCTTCACAAATAGAAGTGATGCATATTTCAAACCAGGACCGTACCCAAGAATTTTTTTCGGAGGGCGTTTGTGTGTAGAACGGCTAACTTTGGCAACGGGTGGTCGCTGTGAAGGCATGGAAGTATTTAAGTGCCATACGAAAAGTTAAAGCACGAAAAAATTTGGGGGGGTGTCAGAACCCCCTCGACTTCTCCTTAGTTACGGCCCTGTTTCAAACCCCCTTTCATATATGTGTCTATTAAATACACTAGTGCCAAATAATGCCAACTGTCTTATAATTTATTCAATTAAGAGCTTACTTGACCTGTTAACCATCCTTGTCCATTTCATTCAAAATTTGTCACGATTTTTCCCAGCAAAAGTACTATAGCGTCCATCTAACTTGTAACCTACTTTGAAAACACACACCTAGTTTGTAACAAGAGTCGGCATTTTAGAATAACAGAGAGCTTAGCTAGTTGGTACGTATTCATTCTAAAAAGACAGGGCTTGCAAACACGGACACAAGAAAGAAGTCAGGACACCACAAAGCACAAACGGCGTTTGTGGTGTCCTGACTTCTTTCTCGTGTCCGTGTTTGCACGCCCTGCCTTTTTAGAATGAAGAGTCGGTAATAGTTCATTGAAGCACTTTCACATATAATTTTGCTTGCATCTAGAACCTGCTATATATTATACTTTTGCTAATAAAACAGCAAATCTTTAACGAAGTATTGAGCCTTAGCAAACAATGTATTGTACTAGCAATCTACTTACTGATGTGATAAGCAAGCCTGATAAAAAAACTAGGCACAATATACAATTGAATGGAAAGTTGCAGTCAGTGTAAAATAATAATATACAGGAAAATAGCAGCATATGGTTTACAAGTTGAAGAGGTTCCAGCTGGCATTTGGTTTCTCGTTAAGAAATATATGTGCTGTTGGGCAGGTAATGATGTATACATCAGAATAAACAGTGCACTGTTCTGTTAGACAAGTGCAAAGGGAAAACAAACACTTTTTAAGGATGGGATGGGATTTTGCGCGCTATTTTGATGTCATTAATGAACCTTGAACATAACATTAATAAAGAAGAGCCTGTGCTCCAATTTCACTACATATGTCGTTATTTCTGTACTGCATATCCAAGTGGTATGTGCATCCATTTACTGGAGTAATTACTGGAGGGCAGGGGGTGGGGGGTAGTTTTAGGGGTGCTGTATATTTTGTCTTTGCATATTTCTTACAGTAAACATGTTCCTACTATTATGTACCACGTTGAGAGTTTGCAAAATATAGGTATATTCTCCAAGTACATCATTTCTTGGATCGACTTCTGCTTTCTTCTGTTCGTGCTCAGTTTTTTTTTCTGATCGTGTCATTAGGTTGTTAACCATCCTTCATTTCAATGTATGTCCTTTTTGGTTTCGATATTTGGGCCCTGATGGACAGTCAATTGACATTACTACTTGGTTCTGCATGTCCGATTCACTGTGATGGATGCATTGCCTGCTGACATGTACATAAACAGACACAGAGGAAACAGAGAGCGTACAGGCTGACAACTGCCACCTAAAGGGGCACAACGCCTGCCTGCTCCTTGAACGGGCAGGGGGAGCAGAGGAAATGAAGATAGGGGGGAAAGAGAGAAGGAAAAAAACAAATAACACAGATATAAACACAAATAAGCAGTGCTCGCTGCATAACGAATGCGGGACACTAAAAACTGTGCTCTAGTGTCTCACATGACCCACATGACGGACTGTCTACACGTTCTTGACGGAATAATATCCCACGCACTGATACAGAGCCTACAGAGAGATAAGAGGGCTCTGTCACGACGAGGCAATCCACGACCACGAATACGGGGAACAATCCGCTTGCTACACGCTAGTCAGGGTGCTGCTTCAGAAGATGTCAGCGGATCAACAGACGAGCGTTGTCAAACAGGCATGAAATTTCCTGGCAGTCACATTCGACTAGGGTACCAATATGGGCTTGTTGGTTCATCTTGAACAGGCTAGTAGCATAGCGCGGGAAGACACACGGATAAAGAAGAGGTACGAGACGAACACAAGCGCGAACTTTCAACAACGAAAATTTTATTTTCAGGATCGGTCATATATACACACACATGAAATCACGCGACCGTAGTGAGAAAATATCTCACTACGGTCGCACACATGAAATCACGCGACCGTAGTGAGAAAATATCTCACTACGGTCGCGTGATTTCATGTGTGTGTATATATGACCGATCCTGAAAACAAAATTTTCGTTGTTGAAAGTTAGCGCTTGTGCTCGTCTCGTACCTCTTCTTTGTGCGTGTGTCTTCCCGCGCTATGCTACTAGCCTGTTCAAGTCACATTCGATGTGGGCACAACTTGAAGCTAGGTGATCGGCGTCTTCATTGTCATCAATACCCACATGCGTAGGTATCCAGTGGCAAATGAGGGAGAAACCCCACGAGAAATAACACACGATCGCGTTATAAAGCACGCCAAAGGGGGCGACGCCGTGTACACGCTCCTGGATTAATGTTGATCACCACTGCGTCCATCGTAAAACGAACCGCGTGTGGGCGCTTGTCAGCGAAAGGCTCAAACATTTCGGCGTCATCTCTACGGCGGCGGGCACCGCTTCAGCGCAAAACAAACGCGAACATGGGCGCCGCCATGTTGCTTGAAAACAAACAAAAACAAAAAAAAAAATACCGGAAGCGCGCGTAGGTCACGTGACCATCTCCAGCCAATAGCGGCGCAGTATGGGTCCCAGCCATCCTAGGGGATATATTTCGGATATACGCTGCCAGGATCGCTCCCAGACCGATTTTCTCCGCGAGAAAAAGTTGGCCTCTTTGGCCGCAGCCAGTAAGGGCCCGAGACGCGCGCGCGCAGTATCGCGTAGTGCCGCAAGATGGCGACACGTCCACCGTGAATTGCTGCTCCCCCGCGGCCGCTCTGAACAGCCGCGCTCCCTCGCTGCCTCTCTGCTTTGAAAATCCGCTTGCCCGCTTGCGTGCCCCGCGTTCGGTGTGAACGTGCGTTTATTCTTCCAGTTAAGTCTCATGATTCGGCTCAGCGATCGTTACCTGTCCAAAATAGACGTATTCCTTTACCACTTCCAGTTCCTCGCTACCTATTTCAAAGCGCTGTTCTCTTCAGAGACTATTGCACTTTCCTTTGTTTTATGCACACTTATTTTCAGACCTACTGTTCTGCTTTCCTTGTCCAATTCAGTAATCATCAGTTGCAATTCATCCAATGCAATGTCATCAGCGAATTGCACGTCACTTAGGCAAGGGCGTCCGCAGAACTTATTGCAGGGGGTGGGGGGGTTGAGATCCAGCACTGGCAGCTTTCACTGCCGCGACATGACCTGCAAGATTAGTCAGTAGTGTGCAGTGTGCGAAATTGGTTGAAAATAGAGAAGGCCGGGACCTGAGTGTGCTAATCAAGCTGTGTAGCTCATTGCTACCGCATAGAAAAATATTATCCACAATTCCAGGGAGGGGCAGCTGCCCCCCTTGCACCCCCCTCCGGACGCCCATGCATTTAGGTACTCTCCAATAACTCGTTCCCCTAACTCTTCCCAATCTAGGGCCCTGAAAACCTTTCTTTACACCCTTCTTTATCGGAATTTTGTCGCATTCATTATGGAGGACAGTGGCGGCTGTGGAAGAAGATATAATATAGAGAGAATAGAACATGCTCTAAAGAACGGACGAAGGCCTCAAAGCGGTGAAGAGAAAACTGGGCACACGCAAAATCAGATGGATGCACTAATGGACAGGGAAGGCAACGTCACTACTAATATGAACAGGGTTGTTAAAGCCGCTAAGGAGTTTTACAGAGATCTGTACACTAGCCGGGACAACCAGGACGTTAATGTAAGAAGCCGTAGTCACCCAGAGGTATCGGACATTCCACCAGTAACGACAGAAGTAAAGAAGGCCTTGGAGAGAATGCAAAGAGGCAAAGTCGCTGGTGAGGATCAGGTAGCATCAGATATCCTGAAAGACGTTGGCCAGATTATGTTAGAAAAACTGGCCACCCTGTATACGAAGTGTCTCTTGACGGTGACCAGAATCTTGGAAGATTGCTAAAGTCATCTTAATTCATAAGAAAGGCGACGTCAAGGACTTGAAAAATTACAGGCCGATCAGCTTACTCTCCGTTGTCTACAAGCTATTTACAAAGATAATAGCTAATGAAGTAAGACCACCTTATAATTCAATCAACCAAAAGACGAAGCAGAATTGTGTGCAGTCGACTCGACAATAGACCCATATTCACACTATCAATCAGGTGATAGAGAAATGCGCAGCATATAACCAACCCCTATATATAGCCTTCATAGAGTACGAGCAGGCCGTATATCTCGACCGTATTCGGTCGAGATATCAGCAGCCATACAGGCAATGCGGAATCAGGGCGTCGACGATCTATATATAAAAATAGTGGAAGAAATCTAATATAAACAACTGCTCTCAAGTCAATATTAAAAGTAAATAACGAGTTTTTCTTAATTAGTCTCGTAATGCAATTTTAGCTACGGCAAAGTATTTCCGCCTCGACATAGAGTTCATGTGGGAAAACGACAGGAGCGTGACTATCGTAGGATTTTTTTTAAAATCTGTATTGTCTGAAACAAACACCCTACAGGGGTGCTTTCGGGCTGCTTATCGCAGGTTCATGGGCTCGTTTGTATACTACAACTTGGTGTTCGCCTCGACGAGTGTGCCTGGCAACCCGTACCTCAACTACGCCATCTCGTCGGCTGGCGAGATCCCGGCCGCACTGCTGGGGCTGTGGGTGGCCCGAAAATGGAGCCGTCGCCGTTCTCAGGCATTGTTCCTGCTGCTTGCAGCACTCGCCCTAGTGCCGTTGCCCTTCCTGCCCCAGGGTAAGACGAGAGCTTCGTTGGTACCTCATGAATGTAAAATTTCGAACGATTCGGTTGGTGCTTGTTGATAGGAAAGCATCAAATCGCCCACTCAGCAAGAAAGTCGGCATGTATAGCAGCGAGACAGCGCCTAAATACTCATTGGCGGCGATGCCACGTCACGTGCGCACCTCGACAGAGGAGAGCGGGCAAAAGAGAACACTTTCTGGTGCATCAGCTGTTGCGTGAGAGGAGAGGGCATCACGGCAACACCACGCCACTCGCTCTTGGAAGCCCATGTTGCGCGCGCGTTCCTATTGGGCGCCAGGCCCACCTCTGGAGGCGCGGGCGCTGCAATCCGAGGGAAGCTGAGGGTTCGATCACGTGATCTCGCCTCGCTCGGGCGAAGGGAAATGGACGGTTGAATGCGTTGTTTTTAAACATGGTTTCATGGCGTTTTCCCCTTTTGAACAGCGTTGTTTTGCTTTTACTTCATGTGTGCGGATCCCTGGAGACTGCACAATCCGGAAAAGTGCAGTAAAAGTTATCGGCGGCATGGTACTTTTTTGCTCCGTAAAACAGTGCGCTACGTACGTGACGGAGCCAACCGTGAGCTTTAACTTTTACCCCTACCCTGCTACCGCTGTCACCTGTCTTTCTTTTACTGTGACTTAAAGCCCATGGGGTTGAAATGGACACCGACCACGCATGTTCACATAAAAGCAAGACGTTTCTGCTCCCGCACGGAAGCCTTGTTCGCAACCAAAAATGAATGCGCAAACAGTCCGGTTATGTATGTTTTAAAATACAACATAGCAGCATGCGTACACGTGAAGGAAGCTGCCGTCATTGCGGTTAAGCGTGTGCGCCGTTATCCGGATTGTCAGAGATTCAAGATAAAGCTGAGAAGTCCAGTTATTTCATCTCCACTATTCTTGTCCTATCTAAGTCTCTTTCGTGGCCAGTTGCTTCTGCGTGCTTGGCCATTGCTGTTCCATGAAACCTTCTTACATCACACATGCGCTGCTTGAATCTTTGCTGACAGTTACCTGTCTCGCCGACGAAACTTCCACCCCAGTCTGCGTGCCCCCTCCTCGGGTGTCCATTTTAATCGTCCTCGTGTGACACTGATTCACGTTCTAACAGCAGCAGCGAAGTGCCATACTGCTTATCAATGAAGCTGTAATGGCTGGACGCTGGTATTTTCACTGAAACATAAAATTGCCATTTAGACTACGGTAAGCAACACCTCTCAGCATACTCATTGAAGTGCGCGAAGTAATACAGCCGGCTGGCACATGGTGCATTTGCTATCGTAATCATGCCCTATCGGGACCGTATTTTCCGATCGCGATTGACCCCTTTGTAGAAGCTGGAAACCGAGTCAGTCGTCGAAAATTTACATCCCTATGTGCCTCGATGGCGATTTTTCGAAAGTGCACCGGGTGACAACCGTAGAAAATTTGCGCAAAAAGGAGCAGCAGGTAAATATTAAGATATTGCCGCACAGAAATCTGTGCTCATGTGAAATGTAGCTACAACTCCTAATGTGGCACGCGCACGCGCATGGCCCTCTTGCGTTTGCCTCCAGTCATATCAGGAACGTTGCGGCTGCATGCAGCTCTAAGCTTGCTTAGTTGCTTTCCACAAAACGGAGAATCCGCTTGCGTAACGCTTCATAGAGGTTTTGTGTACTAAACAGTAACGTAAATGCGCACATGCTGGTCGTGTCAACCATGGCCCGTTTTTAGATGCTCACACAGAATCGATGAAGTTGTATGGCTGCATGCATTTCTTGGAGCAAAAACAGGTGTATTAGCCTCAAGCGTGCAGTAAAGCCCATTTGATGCTTCAATTGGACACAAGGTGGTTGGTAACCTTCTACAAAAGCAGCGCGCTCGGCCCTAGTGGCTTCCATGTAGGCGGCCGTAGCAGACGACGTCGGCAGTTAGGGCGTTGTCTAACGCATTATGAGGAGCGCAACGTTTTTTTCAGAGCAGGCATTTAGCACTTCGCATAGTCACTGACGAAGCCGCCGCAGTATTTTACTGATTTCCCCGAAGGGAAGTGCGACGAGAATAATAATAAAGGAGGTGGGAAGGCGACTGCGGGCTGTGTGGGAGACGGCTGGCGGCGCAATCCAACCTTGCACGTCACAGCGATGCCTCCGCGCAGTGGCGCCACGGTATGTCCTCGTGCCCAATAAAGTGCGGTTGTGGTGTCCTCCACTGAGGGAAAGTTATTGCACTGTCTGTAACCGTTTTCCTTCCCCTTCACAATGGAAGCACCTCCATTCCATTCGCCATGCTTTTTATTTTCGCCTCGGTAATCTCTATTCATGTATAAGTAACAGAGTTAATTCGAGCACTTAGGATTCGCGAGTTTTTTAACCTAAGACATCATGCACAGTACCAGAGTGCCTTACCAATGGGCTAGACTACTTCCTCCTAGATAACAAGCCTACGCGCTCTGCTTTATAACATGCTACTTTTACCGAAATTTTGACGCTTTTATTATTTTGTGTATGACTAAGTCGAATATGACGGGGTTTTTTTTTCTCCTCCAGTGGTTCCACTCCTGCGCCACCTGCGCCAAAGTGCGCCAAATTGGATTTACTGCGCCATCCTGATAATATCGCCGGAAATTGTGCCAACTGCGTCAGAGTATCGGGTTTGGGGGCGTCTATCCCCGGCAATCGCACCGCCGGCGCGTCAAAACATGTGCGGCTTGACCTTGGGGCCGCCAAAGTTGCAACCACGGACCAAGAATTATGCCGCTGAATAAACAGCGCTCGCGCGTACGTCCCGAGTAATCCACGATGCCGTACACGATGCCGACGCAGCTGTCTCCGCAGGGGCGTCTGCGCAAGCAGGCATTTGGTGTGTAGCGACACCACGGACCCGAGCTGACGGGGGGGGGTTTCGACCCCCTCCCACGCCTAGCCGTGCGTAGCATTGCGGTGTCCGAGGATAAGGGGCTCCTGGGGGTTGAGCCGACGCCGGGTGATTGGACCTTTAAGGCCTCCCGGCAGAGGCAACACACCCCTTTGGCCCCGGCTTCACGTAGACGGCACCCCTGGGCTGACCCACCCATGGGAAATCGGCAGTCGCCTTTTCCTATCTCTCTCTACCCACATCTTCGTCTGTCTCTCTTGCTTTCAGCCTTTCCTGTCCTCTCCTCGCTTCCTTCTACTTCCACCCTTCTCGGCGGCAAGGGTTAACCTGGTGTACATGTCTAACCTTGGATAGATATATTAGGTTATAGTGACTGCGTACTACTGGCGTTGTGCAGACCTTTTTACATCATGATCTGCCACGTCCCCTTGTTGGGCTCCGTGGTGGGCGGTAGGCGTCGTTGCCGAAAAAACCACATTTTTGCATGAGATCACCAAACCCCTTCTCTTTTGATCGCCCCTCTAAAAGGGGGCGTACCGATGCAAACACGCACTTTCTTTCGAAAATGCAAGACCCGTTCCCAAAGTACCACGTCATTCATTGCGAGAACCCAGACAAGAAAGCCCGCAATATCTCACCATTCCTTGTGTCCAGGTGTCTCACAGAGATCATCGGAAGTGGCTATAAGGCCACCAAGATGGCCAGTGGGGACATCCTGGTGGTAAATGACAAGACACAGTATGAAAAATTAACAAACTTCTTAGCATTCGGGGACAAACCCATAACCGTCACTGCTCACCGAACGATGAATACCGTCAAGGGTGTCGTGTCAGATGACGACCTAATGGATCTAACAGACGAGAAACTCCTTACTGGATGGAAAGGTCAGAACGTCGTACAAGTCCAGCGCATCAAAATCTGACGTTAAAACAGAGTTACCAACCCGGCACATAATCCTAACATTCACCTCAGGCACTCTACCGCATGAAATTGAAACCGGCTACCTCAAACTACACGTGAGACCATATATAACTAACCCGCGACGCTGCTTCAAGTGTGAACGTTTCGGACATGCTTCCCAGAGTTGCCGAGGGCAGCTAACCTGTGCAAAATGTGGCACGACGGGACACTCTATCGATGATGATTGCAAGGCCGAGGTACACTGCGCCAACTGCGACGGTGACCACCCGGCTTATTCCAAATCTTGCGCTGCGTGGAATAAAGAAAAAGAAATTCTAACCATCAATGTCACGCACAATATCAGTTTCCGTGAGGCAAGACAACGTGTCTCGCCGCACTTTGCCGGGAAAACATCTTTCGCCGAAGTGGTGCAACGGGGGGCAGCCCCACAACGGCATCAGGCGGCTGCCGAAGCCACGCGTAGCGTGCCGAGGTTACCGCCGTCGGCCCGCACGGTGGGAGCAGCCAAGGCTGCCCAGCCTTCCTCGAACATGGCCATGCCAGAGGCCTCTTCCAACCATGGCACCTCGGAGGTCAAGGAGCTCCCTTCGACCTCCAGGCTGGTCGAACCAAAGGCTTTGTCTTTGAAGGCAAAGCCAACACTGCGCGCACACCGCTCGCTAGAACGCCTGTCCGATGCCTCGCACGAGGCAATGGACACAACTCCAAGTGGAAAGGCGCAGGCAGCGCCAAAGGAGCGGCGAAAACCCCTCGAGCGCTCCAAAAAAGACAAAACCCTAATAACAGGGCCTGAAAAAGGCTCTGTGAAATAAGTCACTTCCACCATTTACAACGCACAGCACAAGTGCACTTTCAACATGGACACAATATTACAATGGAACGTCATAGGACTAATACACAACCTAGACGAAATACAGGAACTCCTTCGTAAATTGTGTCCAAAAGTGCTCTGTCTACAGGAGACACACTTACATCCCAGACACACAAATTTCCTCCGGCAGTATGTTGTTTTTCGGAAAGACCGCCAGGATGCACATGCATCATACTGGACGGAAATGTAGCATGCCAGCATTTTGCACTCCGAACGGCCCTGGAGGCAGTAGCCGTTCGAGCTATTATTGCCTACAAACTCATGACGGTCTGCTCAATATACATACACCCACAGTGCCAGCTACACAAACATGAATTTGAATCTTTTATAGACGAGTTTCCCGAGCCTTACCTTGTTCTAGGCGATTTTAATGGCCATAGCAGCCTGTGGGGCGACTCTCGCACCGACGCGCGAGGCCGCCTCGTTGAGAATTTTCTCTTTTCCACGGGCGCATGTCTACTAAACAAGAAAGAACCCACGCTTTTTAGCCTCGCGAACAAAACTTATTCATCCATCGATCTAAGCATCATTTCTCCCTCTATTTTACTAGATTTTAACTGGGAAGTGGTTAAAAACCCTTATGGTAGTGACCACGTCCCAGTATTCCTCAAAACACAAAGAGCAAATGAATATCCATCCGAGGCTCCTCGGTGGAAGCTTGACAGAGCAGATTGGGAGAAGTTCCATAAGCTTACTAATATCTCGTGGGCGGACATGTCTTCTTTTAGTATAGACAGTGCTGTTGACTATTTTACTCCTTTTATAATTAACGCTGCCACTCAATGTATACCGGAAATAGCCAGGGCCTCAGGCAAACATCGTGTCCCCTGGTGATACGACGAGTGCCGCAAGGCTCGGAGGAAACAGAACAAGGCGTGGACGCTATTGCGTGACGCCCCCACAGCTGAAAATCTAGTAGCAAGCAAAATCCGAAGGGAGGAGAACACGTCAACAGGCTAGGAGAGAAAGCTGGCGCAAGTTTCTATCAGGAATAAACTCCTACACCGACGTAGGTAGAGCCTGGAACCGGGTTAATAGAATAAGAGGGCAACATACATTCTCACTTCCTTTAGTAAACATACAGGGCGACACCCTGGAAGACCAAGCCAACTCCCTCGGTGCACATTTCGAATGTTTCCAGCTCGTCTCACTATTCGGAAACTTTTAAAAGGCACAAAGGAAGCATTGAGGGGCTAAAGCTTGAACGCAAATCCACAACAGACGAACCCTATAACAGACCATTCTGCCTAGCAGAGCTGCAGGCGTCGTTGAATTTTCGCAACAATGCTGCACCTGGCTCTGACCGAATACTGTATGAGATGCTAAACCCCATCAGACACAGAAAACTCTGCTCAGCCTGTATAACTCTATATGGTTTTCCGGCGAGATGCCCTCAGCTTGGAAACAGCCCATCGTAATTCCCATCCTGAAACAGGATAAGTACCCATCTCTGGTTACGAGTTACAGGCCTATAGCCCTAACCAGTTGTCTCTGTAAAGTATTCGAAAAGATGATAAACAGGCGGCTGCTACATTTTCTAGAATCCAACAATTTTCTCGATCCATACCAGTGTGGTTTTTGAGAGGGACGATCTACAACTGACCATTTAATACGTATCAAGGCAGCAATTCGCGATGCATTCCTCCATAAGCAATTCTTTCTCTCGCTGTTCCTTGATATGGAAAAGGCCTACGATACAACATGGTGGTTTGGAATACTGACAGACCTTTCACACTTAGGCATACGAGGTAGAATGTTGAAGATCATAGAGCTATCTGTCAAACCGCACATTTCGTGTCCGAGTGGGAAACGTTTTATCGGATCTGTTTGTACAAGAAACAGGAGTACCACAGGATCGAGTGCTTATCTGCACTCTTTTTATTTTAAAAATGAATTCTTTGCGTCTTTGCATCCCACGTAACATGTTCTATTGCACGCATGTGGATGATATAAAGATAGGTTTTAAGTCTTTGCAATCTCGCAATCTGTGAGCGGCAGGTACAGCTCGGCTTGAACAAGGTGGTCAAATGGGCAGACGAGAAGTGGTTCAGTCTCAATGAACAAAAAAGCACCTGCGTGCTTTTTTCTAGGAAAAGAGGCGTACACGCCGATCCCAGTATTGATCTGCAGAGTGAGCGTTTACCAGTAAATAGAGAACATAAATTTTTAGGCTTAATTCTTGATTCAAAACTAACCTTCGTGCCACATATAAAACATCTGAAAAAGAAGTGCTTGAAAAAAATGAACCTCTTAAAACTGTTGTCACACACTACGTGGGGTAGTGACAAAAAGTGTATTTTGAATCTTTACAAGAGTCTTGTACGCACGCGTCTGGACTACGGAGCCATAACGTATCAGTCTGCTTCACAAAGCGTCCTAAAGATGCTCGACCCTGCCCATCATTTAGGCATTCGCCTCTCTACAGGTGCCTTCAGGACGAGCCCTGTAGAAAGCCTGTATGTGGAATCTAACGAGTGGCCACTTCATTTGCAGAGGTCATACCTATCATTCATGTATTTTTTAAAAGTTAATTCGAACAATGAACACCCCGCACACCCTACCTTAAATGATTTGTCCAGCTTTACCCTCTTTTATAACCATCCTCGAGTGAGACAGCCCTACTCTCTGCGTGTGAGAGGCTTGGCAAAGGAAATGGGTGATGGGTGTTCCACTTCTTGAACACAACGTGATGCCTCCTGCAAGGGAGCTTCCACCGTGGCAGTGCAGACTATCGACTGTGAGCTATCCTTTGTAGAGGTTTCTAAACACGCACCACTTGCACACATCCACACGTATTTTCTTGCACTACAGCACAAACATTCTTGCCCTGAATACTTTACAGATGCTTCAAAATCTCACACTGGTGTGTCTTATGCGTCAGTCGGCACATCATTCTCCGATGCCGGCGTTCTGCACCCTAATACAAGTATTTTCACCGCAGAAGTCTATGCGATATATGCTGCCGTTACACATTAAGCAATTTCAACTGCGAAATTCAGTCATATACACAGATTCATTAAGCGTTGTAAAGGCATTGAAAACCCTCAAGAAACACAAAAACCCCATCATCGTCTCGCTGTATTCGCTGCTATGCACCGCTTACACACTGGAACAGCATGTTGTTTTGTGCTGGGTCCCAGGACACCGTGAAATAAGAGGGATTGTCTTGGCAGACAAACTAGCTGCATCCATCCAAGAAAGCGCTGCCAGTACATCTGTTGCAGTCCCTGCATTGGACCTTAAGCCCGTTATAAAGGAATCATTAAGGGCAGGCGCACTGGCAGCGCTTGTGGGATAGAGGAACCAAAAGTAAATTGCATGTCATCAAGCCGCGTCTTGGCGACTGGTCACCGGTGTCAAAGTCCCGCTATACAGAAGTTATACTTTGTAGAATAAGAATAGGACACACACACAGTACACACGCACACCTTTTGTCCGGCGGTGACCCACCCATGTGTGAGAAATGCGACGCGCCACTTACTGTACTGCACATCCTCCTTCAATGCACCCATCTTGATGCTATCAGAGAAAAGCATTTTCCATCATACCGCCGACATCTCCCACTCCATCCCTCATTGTTCATAGGCAACGAACCTGTTTTTAAATATGATTCACTCCTTGGTTTCCTCAAAGATGTACATAGTTTTAATGTTATATTCCCAGGCAGCCACAGCACGGCTTCTCAACAGAGGCCGCTGCGGCAGTAGTTCTCTCAAAGAAAAGCAGTTGCCTCCAGGCCTTTGGACACAAAGGACTTGAGGAGGCACAAGTGCTATTGACTCCGTACGCCATTGCATAATTTCATTGTGTATATACGTATATAGATATGTTCACACATTTCATGTCACTCCCATGATTTTATTAGATATATCTTTCTACTCGCCTTGAGGGCGTGGAATAAGCCACTTACCATAATCATTGCTCACATCATTTTGTCCCAAGACCTCGCGCTCTTTGGCCGTTAATTGGCCCTTGCGCCATAAAACATCACATATCATCCGACGCAGCTGCTGTTGTGCAAGGCCGCTCGACGGCAAACCGCGTTCTGCGCAAAGGCTCGTGACGTCTAAGCCAATCGGTAGTGAGACAGTGTGGCGGCGATTCATCGGCGGACGTCGCCCGTTTCAGAAGCACTGCCGATCGCTCGTTACAAGCGTCGCACGGCACGTAATTAAAGTTATGTTACACAGACGACATCTTTTAGTGCAAAAGTGGAAAATAAAGGAACACTAAGAAGAGAAGAAAGAACACAGTGCACAGGGCGAGCGCTTTCCGGGATCAATAGCGTTTTATTAATGTTTCCTAATAGCAACACGCGTGCTGCTGATGTCTGTCACTTCTGTTTCTGGACATCACGGAATGAAATCTGGGAACGCTAGCAATAAAGATATCGAACAATATCGATTTTCCTTGCTTCGCGTCCATGGAAGAGCACGTGAACCGTGGGAACGGGTTGACACTTTTCCTCAAATATTTTTAAATGCGAAGCATTTCTTAGCGAACTTCTGCGACTTTGAGCGTATCTATCTATCTATCTAGCCGCCTACGACTTTGTGCTCTCCTGGCCTTTCGTTAATCGGATGTATACCAAAATTGATATGGCATAACACGACCGTATTACGAACATAAATGACAGGTCATAACATGAAAATCATGACATGCTGTCATGAACAGCATTATTTAGATTCCACGGCCTTGGGACTCTTTCGGCCGTTCCGTTAATTTCATATATACCAAAATTGGTATGGCGTGATAAGAGTCCATGACGAACCTAATGACAGGTCCTAACGTGCAACACGCATGTCATGTGCAGCATGATTTACATGACATGCAGTCTCGGGGCTATGAATAGATATATACGAAAACTCGTGTAACGAGACAGTTCTGTATGACGAACATAACTGACAAGTGGTAACATGAAAATCATGACATGCATGTCATGTACGACATGATTTACATGCCTCGCTCATGGCGCACACGCGGCCGTTTTGCTAGATTGATATGCACCAAAATTGGCATTGCGCGATGCGACTGCATGAAGAACATGAATAACAGGAAGTAACATGAAACCATGACATACATGTCATGATTTACATGCCATGCTCATGGTGCACTCGCGGCCGTTTCGCTAGCTTGATATACACGAAAATTGGTATTGCGCGACGCTACTGTATGACGAACATAAGTGACAGGTGCTAACATGAAAACCATGACATGCATGTCATGTATGGCATTATTTACATGCCACGCTCATAGTGCACTCGCGGCCGTTTCGCTCGCTTGATGTACACCAATATTGGTATTGCGAGATGGGACTGTATGACGAACATAAGTGACAGGTGGTAACATGAAAACCATGACATGCATGTCATGTATGGCATGATTTACATGCCATACTTATGGAGCACTCGCGGCCATTTCGCTCATTTGATATACACCAAAATTGATATTGCGCGATGTGACTGTATGAAGAACATAACTGACAGGTCCTGTGGCATCAGTGGTAACCACCTCGCTGACGACGCTGCCCGATGTGCCCACGATGGAGCGCCCACACTGTTCATACCCTTGTCAAGAGTAGATGCAGCTAGAGAACTTCGTCGCATCGCGCATAATACCACGCTTGCGCACTGGAATTCTCCGCTTAACTCCAATCCTCGCCCTAAGAACCTTGAATCATTACTCCAGCTACAACTGCCATCCAAGATTTCTCCACGTGGCGCTACAATGCTGTGCCGGTTGTGGATCGGTGTAGCGTTTACTAACTCATTCAGCCATCGCATTGGCATGGCCGATTCATCCATGTGCGAAAGCTGCAATTGTATAGAGACTACTCAATATCTCTTGTGCCACTGTGCCCAATTTGATGAAGATCGCCGGACTCTCCAGCGTGCCTTGGATAGACTGGATGACCGTCCCTTTAATGAAGCAAAGATCTTAGGAGCCTGGTCGCGCAGCATATCAGCCCAGAAAGCCACACGAGCCCTACTGCGGTACTTGAAAAGAACCCTATTGAGCGACCGCCTGTGAAACTCGGCACTGTGTGTGTGATGTGACATGTGTCTATCCTTCTCTCTCTCTCTTTTACTCCCCTATTCCCCCTCCCCATGTGTAGGGTAGCAAACTGGACGCATTGTCTAGTTAACCTCCCTGCCTTTCCTACATTCCTTCTCTCTCTCTCTCTCTCTCTCTCTCTATGCATGTCATGTACGATATGATTTACATGACACTGTCACGGTGCGCTTCCGACCGTTTTGTTATCTGGATATATACCAAAATTGGTATGACATGACACGAGCGCGTGGTGAACATAAAAGACAGGTCATGCATTGTATATACCAGATTATGCGTTTCATTACCATGGTATATAGCAGATTGCGCGTGTTGGTTTGCAGGTTCACCATATATCGCATGTTTGCCATGCGTGCATGGCAAACATGCGATATATGGTGAACTATAGTCGGATACAACTTAAGGAGACAGGAGAGGCCCCGCCCAGATGACCGAAGCGCGGCAACCGATCGCCTCTGCGACTAAAGAAATAGTCCCGCTCATGCACGCCCCGATGTTCTCCGAAGGCGGAGAACATCGGCTCCGAAGGCATCGGTTCTCCGAAGGCTCGTTTTATATACAATTCAGCCGCTTTCGTCACCAGAGCTCGCGAGATTTTGCTCCCGGATAGAACATGTGGTTCGCGGGGTAATGTTATCAATTTTGGACTTTATACGGGAAGTGACGGTGACGGCGACGGCAAAAACCCGTTATGTGTGTCCATATAATTGCTATCGCAAGAAAAAAATTGAGGAGCCATTCCCCTCTGTGAGTGGATGACTAGTGAAGCCGTTTAGCGCGCTGCACAGAGGTAACATTGCAACGGCCGGGTTGGTATGTAAGGCCAAGTTGTTGACAGCCAGGCTGTTAACGTACGATAGTCATTATTTCTTGCACTGCTCTCTAGAGGGGGTTTTCGGCACACAAACGGAATGATGCCCTGGTTTACACCGCTTCGCTGTAAATGAAGAATCCCCCGTCGGCCACTTTCGCGGAAGCTCGACTTAAAACGCTACCCAGCGCATGCGCGAGCGATAGTCTGGAAGCACTGCGAGTATGCTCTTGCTCCAGAATAGAGAGGTCTCAGAGAGAGAGGAAAGGGAGTGTCAGAGGACTTTCTGAGGCTTTCTGAGGCTAGCTAATTGACGTCATGTTGCGCCCCGCAATGCAATCGATCGAGAAGAAAAAGTACCAGGCTTTCGCCTTGGAGTCGTCTTAGGTTAATGATGAAGATCAGATATGGCTCAGCTCTCAAATATGCGCAGTAGCCATTTCTGAGTGAAGAGACTACATATATGGCGTTTTTGTGTTGCAATAAACATCAGTTGGAAGTAGCGCTCTGTGTGTCGTCTTCTTGTTCCCGTCTTTGTGCGCTTAACGGTTTCATAATGTTAGGTTAATGCATTAGGCAATGTGACTCCTTATTATTGATGAAAAAATCCGTAAGTAGGGGGTGGGTGCTCGAGCCGACGTTTTGACAAGTGGACTTGTCTTCTTCAAGGCTGGTAGTTCCAGCCTTGAAGAACCAGCATTGAAGAAGACATGTGCACTTGTCTAAACATTGGCTCGAGCACCCACCCCATGTTTACGGATTTTTTTCATCGCAAGCTTCCATCTTCCACTTCCTGCCGTCTTTATTATTGAGGCACTGTTGTACGTCGCGGCGTTTGTATACCACGTCTGCTGATAACCCCATAGATATATTTAGAGTGCTATTTCATAAAGTACAATTTTATTGACCCAGTACACTGCTTATTTGCTGGTGTCGAAAATAATTGCTCAAGAGGTTATTCTAGAACACCTGACACGCCCTTATTTGTACATTGTTCAGTGAAATAAGGAGTGCTCCTAGGTTCATTTTCTCCATGAGATTTGCAATGAATCAAAATATTTATGCTCTTCATAAGAGCCCCGTAATAATTATTCAGGTGCTTTCATGTAAATGCAATTTGCTTCTCCAGTGTACTCCAGGATGTGAAATCAGCTGCTCCAGAGTGCTCCCAGATGCAAAATTACCTGCTCCAAACTGCTCCGAGATATAAATTTTTGCTTCTCGAAAGTGCTCCAAAATGAAAATTCTGCTGCTTCAAAAATTGCTCCAAATCAAAGTCCTCGGTAGCATTACTGCTACTCTTGACTCTGGCCACTGTGACCGCTTGAGTACGGAATGACCTACCCGTTTGTCCTAAAGCCCCTGAAACTTCGTGAAGTAGCGACACTTTCCTCCTCCGCTCGCGTTCCTCCTCGTTCTCCTCTCCTTCGCACTCTCTTTTCGAGCATCGCGCCACCTACCTTACTCCTGCGTAGCAGACGACGCTTCGCAAAGAGAGCGCGCCCTTGCCAGGCGGCGCTCTTTAAAGGGACACTAAAGGCAAATATTAAGTCGACGTTGATTGTTGAACTAGCGGTACAGAAACCTCGTAGTGCTACTTTTATGACAAGGAAGTGCTTATCTTGAAATAAAATCACGTTTTAGTGGTCCGCATCGCGTTAGGGCACTTCAAACTACCCGCCTGAAATCAGACTTTCATACGTCACTGCTGCCGTGCCCAACGTTGTCCGCCTTTACTGCGCGGCCGCCGACACTAGTAGCAGCAGACCTAAAGTAGCGGGACCCACAGCAGCAACAACGGCCATCGAAGCCATCGAAGCTTGCCGCAATCGCCGCAATGGATGAGGACGGAGAACTTGACAGCGAGACATTGGCTCGCGACGCTGGGCTTCAATTCAGCGACTAAGCCACTTCGAGCGTAAGGGCTCATTCCGCGGCACCCAGTGAAAAGACACATCGGTTTCCTTGCTGCAGCACTGGCGTTGTGCACCATTCGGGCATCCGGCAACATCACATGCATGCGGGATTTTGTCGAACTTTCTGTCAGAGTGACTTTCACGAGCGTGCAAAACACACGCGGCAGTACGCGATACGGAAACTACCACTGAGACGCGACCGCGTGAGCGAAGCAGGGCGCCGGGCGAAGCGCAGTTCGGCGAAGACGGAACCTTTGAACCACGGGCGCCGTTCCCCATGGCAACGCCACAGAGGTTCTTTTACAGCGAAATCTGTTGTGAGATCATTTCACCGGCCGTTTTTGGCGCCGTAGTTGCCCGCCGCCGCCGCCGGTGTCCGTAACTAGTATCGCTCGAAATAAGAAAAAAAAGAAATAAGAAAATAATTCCATGATGGAACGAGGGTCGAACCTCGGCCCTCTGCGTGGCAGCCCAGTATTCAACCTCTGAGCCATGCCGGTGCTTGAAACTGCTTTGCACAAAGGTCCTATACAGGCTTCATGTCGGGGAAGAACCACATTAGCATATCTAATATAGCGTGGTAGAAGAGTAAAATAAGCACCAAGCGTCGCACAACGCGAATTCTGTAACCAGGCGTCACACAATGGGAATTGCGCAACGAGTATGTTGTTGAATGCTTCCGACACATTACAAAGGGTTCTGCCATAAATCTTCATCGTCATCAGGCACAGCATCAACAAAGTGTGCATAATGCCTTACATGCATTTAGCAGGTACCAATGCTCTCCGTAGAATGACGAAAAATGGCACAGTGCCTGCTGCCCTACTTCTCAAAAATTACAATGATTTATAGCGTAGTGGGTTCCTCGCAAGTGCACTTGTATTGGTTGCCAAGGAAGCCCATAAGCGCATGATCCATTTCCTCGGGGTCTCAGTAAAATTACAATGATTTATAGCGTAGTGGGTTCCTCGCAAGTGCACTTGTATTGGTTGCCAAGGAAGCCCATAAGCGCATGATCCATTTCCTCGGGGTCTCAGTAAAGTTCTTCGCCCCTCCGTCTCTCTCCCACGTCAACGTATGTTATACAGCATGACGGGAGAGGGAAATAGCGACCGGGCGTCACCCAATGCAAAAACATAACTGGTGGGCCGTTTAAAGCTTCCAACCCATTACAAAGGGCTGAGCCATAATTCTTCGCGTCAAAAAAGTGCATATAATGCCTTACAGACGTGTAGCTGGTGCCTCGCTTCTCCGCAGACTGACGAATAATGGCTTAGTAGGTGCTTCCTAACTTGACAAAAATTGTGATTTATGGCGTAGTGGGTACCTTTCTAGTGTACTTGTATTGTAGCCCCAAGAGAGCTTACAACGGGCTCTAGAAACGCCGCTCTTCCAGCTTTCGCTGTGACTGTGCTGCGGTTTTAGCGCAGGCCTGGCGTGACATTTTTTTTCCATGAATCAAACGGAAACGAACAAACAGCATTTTATTACGTCTTTTGATGCACGGAAAGTTCTTTTTTTATTGCTGCTAGTTTGATAACTAGTGATTTATTGTAGGCAGACTCTCATACGTCGTCGGGATCACTTCTAAAATGTCCCATTCGTGGCGCTCATCGTGTGATACATATAGCTTAATTTCTCGGTGAGTAGGGCACTGCTGTTGATAATATTACCGTTTTAGACGTTGTCATACATTGAGCTGTCACTCTGACATAAATTGTTATTTGCCTTTGTGTCCCTTTAAGCATTCGCACTAGCCGTCTAGCTCTTGGTATCCTTTTTTTAAATTATATGTTGTTTAGGAGATGTTAGGACACGTTTGTAAAGGACATGTGTGATGTTGAACGTTAATGTCCCGCTCTACATGAAGCCTTCTAAAACCTATACAATGTACACGTCCTCCTCGCGAGGCGAATTCGCCGCGCATACCAATGACGCACTGAGGCTGCAGTACGCACTAGAGGTAGCCGTTGCGAAGTATCGGTTGGGTAAATATAGTTAACGCCGGTGCCTGTATTATGTAGCACTGTACACTGCAATACAAAAGGGCGTATTTGAGGCATCTCTTTCCAACAAAACACTATCCAGCATCTGGCTCACTTGTTATCTGTCTTTTTTTTTTCACAAAATCTTAGCGCTCGCTATTTCCTGTTAACTGCTTAGCAACCTCACAAAAAGGGCGTGCTATGGGGCGTATTCCTGTCCCGAAACAATAACCATCAATCTCGCGTGTCTTTCCTTGCATTATCGCCGGGCGTGCCGTACTTCCAGGTCACGAATGGCGTGCGTGTTATTGAAAAGCATCCTTGATAGGAAAGTGGCGAGCGCCGAGTTTTCAAGAAAGGAAGCGCCAACTAGCCAGAGGACGGGTAATGGTGAGGGGCAAGAAGACTCTACAATGGGTGCGGACAGTTTTTAGGAGTGCAAGAAACACATGGACAATGGGTGTTGGCGGTATTATGCTAGTTAAAGAGTGGCGACTACTATTTGTTTATAACATGACTTTCAGTGAAAGCAGCAGCTCGGAGCTTCATTGAAAGAAGAATGCACCAGATGGCGTACATCATTTCCAGTCGATACATTTAGACAGCGTTGGTTGATTCGTTAAGAGATTAGACGAACCAACCATAGTGCACACGTGCGCCTCGCAGACGTACTTGACATACGAACTATACTCGCTGCTCAATGAACGAGCAAGCGAACGAATAAACTAGCCTGCCACCGCCACTCGCGGATAACATCATTTTACGTCCAAATACCACGATATGATTATGAGAGACGCCGTAGTGGAGGGCTCTGGAAAATTTTGACCATCTATGTTCTTTAACGAGCATTGACACCGCACGGCACACTGGCCTCAAGCTATTCGCCTCCATCGAAATGTGACCGCCGTTGTCGGTCGCGACCTTCGGGTCAGCAGCCGACCACCATAACCTCTGCTCCACCGCGGCGGAAAGCCACTCGCAGATATAAACCTCCACACTAAATGGCACGTAAACCTTCCCGCTAAATAACGCGTATACGTGAGGTTCCTAAACGATGAACGCACCCTGCGACTCGGTTGGGCACGCACGCTTTGCCAATCTACCTTCTATCGCAAGTCCACCGGCGGATCTGTCGACGTAAAAGAGCAAGAGAAAGCTATTTGCTCCAGGAAAAAAAATGAGCACGCAACAAAAACATAGAGTACCACTCCTAATGTGAGCTTTCGCACTGCAGCTTTGTTTCTGCAAAAGAATTGCGCCGAATCTCTGAAGTTTCGCAATCACATTTTCGATCGTCAGTCGGCGCGCCGTGCTAGGCGCACAAGCCAATACCGCAAACTCAAGCCAGTAGGCGCATCACGTCAAGCAGAAAACGTAACCACATATTCCTGAAAAAAAAAAAACACTTAGTACAAACCCCGCAGAAGCAGCAATAAAACGTGTGAGGAATAGCGACGTACTGCACAATTAACTGAGACGTGTCTACGGCATTATAGCGCGCAGCGATTTGCGCGAACCTCGATGAGTACTTATAGAGGCAGGACAGCAACTTACCTCACATAGTCGCGTTTAAACGTCGGCCGAAAGTTCTATCTTCCGATTCGGTGTAATCAAGCCTTCCTTCGCAACACGTTGCGCTTCCCGGACGGTATCATGAGCAACTTTTTGCCTTCACTTGATTTGTTTCGGCATCCGAAAGCGCATCAGAAGCCCATGGCAACCAACCGTGACGTCGGTCTTCTGTGCAAGGTATCTCAGAGCACAACGCACGCGGAATGGAACGTGCGTATCCATAAAACACATCCGCTGAGAACCAGTGAGCCCGCGCTTCGAGAGCAAAGATGACAATCGCGAGCGACTGTAAACAAACGAACGCTCCGAGCGGTCCCACGTGACGGCATTTGGCCAATGCCGACGCGGCGTCAGCCTCGGAGAGGGCAGAGGAGGGAGAAAAGAGAGGAGGCGCGCTTTTATGCACGTATGTCGCTACTTTAGGAAGTTTCAGGGACTTTAGTTTGTCCTACCCTGTCGAAACCTTCACACTGTACGGGTCACAGACCGTGACAACCAAGCAACATCTGGGTAATAGAGGTCCCCACAAAAGAAAAAAGGTAAAGCTACGCATTCCCAATGTTTCTGTACAGGCTGTTTCATCTCAGTAAGCGCAATTTCATCGGGATTAAATTGGGATTACTGGGATGAAAACGATGTGAAAGAAAGCAACGAATAGTCCCCGCAGGGGCGTTTGCGCAAGCAGGCGTTTGGTGAGTGCCGTCATCACCGACCCGAGCTAACGAGAGAGGCTTCGAAGCCCTTCACGCCCCGCCGTGCGTGGCTTAGCCGTGTCCGGGGAAAAGGGGATCCTGGGGGTTGAGCCGACGCCATGTGATTGGACCTTTAAGGCCCCCCCGGCAGAGGCAACGCACCCCTTTGGCCGCGGCTTCGCGTAGACGGCACCTCGCCTTTTCCCGTCTCTCTCGCCACATCTTTCTCTCTATGATGCAGGTTCTTTTTCTGTTTTCGACAGCTCTCTAGACTGAGCATCGGAGAGCATGAATGATGACAAAGCCGTTGGTTTCAACACACACAAAAAAACGTTTAATAAACCATTAGAGAGGGAAAAAATCTACCACACACTAAACACTGAACAAAAGGTTCACTACACACGGCAAAACGTTCTTAACCACAAACAAAGCACAAGTTCAAAGCTTTAAGTTAAGCGTTATAGTTCCGGCGCGGCTGAACAGCGGAGCGGGAAAGAATGCTAGTTTGGTCTCACCCACCAGCGGAGGCTTGGCTGGAGGACCGTAGAGTTGACGGGTCTGCCTGGTGTTGACGAGGGGGCGGTCGATGCTCGGCGATGTATGGCGAAGCGATTAGCCTAATGAGGCGGCTCGATGCAAGACGTAGGTCAACTGCCGTTGCTTTGCCTGCACCGGGATCAGCAGTTCTTGGACGTGGGCGCGAAAAGACAACGACGAAGGGAAGAAGACACACACACTGGCGCTTCAGCGGGCCTTGCTCTCGAACAGACAAACCGTTGAAGTTCGCCCTCCCTGGACGCCGTGGTCCTAAGGTCCCGGCCGGGTGACGAAGAGGAAACGGTGGCTGCTGGGCGACGCACTCAGATGCCAGAGGCAACCTGGCTAGGCAGCTCGATGCACAGCTCGGGCTCGTAGCCCGACTGCTGCGGCTAAGTTGCCTGCCGACACCGGAGTCCGCAGGCCTTGGGGTCGAGTTCTCGCACCATGTCTATAGCCTCTCATGGGAACTCGATGGCAGGAGGCCACGGCCGGTTGAAATCTTGGTGGCTCGGGTCCGCAACCCGACGGCCCATGTTCAGCGCCCGGTCCGGTGCCAACCTTCCACTTGTCTGGTTCCCTTGGAACTCCCCGGCTCTTCTTCGACCCAGGTTTTTTTTTTCGGTCTCGGGTCAACTTGTCCCGTCCTGATAGGCGATGCTGAAGTTTCGTGGTGCCTAACTATTGGCCCCTGGAATCTCCGTGGTGACTTCCCATTGGGCGACTTGCACGTCGAACCCCTCCGCCACGCGCTCTCGTGCTGGACGTTGTTTCGACGTCGTCGTCTTCGTCTTTTATTTGGCCACCGTTTGCGCGCGCTAGTCTTCTTTTCATGCTGCGCACTTTTGAAAGGCGCACACTTCAAACGCGCACCACACATCACACTCTCTCACTTTCAATCTGTCCTGTCTACTCCTCCCTGGCGGCAAGCGTTAGCCTTGTGTCCAACCTTGGCTAGTTATATTGGGTTATAGTGGCAGCGGCTTGTTTGACAAGTCGCTGCCACTAGTCGGCACTGTTGACGAACACATTCATCTTTTTATGGCTTCCGTCGTTTTTCATCGGTCTCGCAAAGAGGCCGCACCGAGGAAAGTTTTCACTTCTCCATTCAGGCAAAAGTAACATTCCCTAGGTACTATGTGACTCGCAGTGAAAGAACACCAGTAAGAAAACTATCCGCATTTTTGGCTTCAAAAATGTCAAGTGGTCATCTCCTCCTAGAACCAACCGAAAAAGGCCCAGTGCCAAAGCTATCCGAACTATTCGTGAAACTGCAGCCACGATCGCTGTGCACAGATCCCTAGACACCAGCAGGGGAGTAATATCTGAGGAAGATTTCTTGGGTATAAGTGACGAAGAGCTCCGCGAGGGGTTTGAGGACCAAGATTTCATAAAGGCACAGAGAATAGTAATCTGCCGCAACTATCAGGAAGTGCTTACAAAACACGCCATACTAAGCTTTAGAACGAGCGAAATGCCCACCTCTCTTGAGGCAGGGTATATCAAAATCAGCGTCAGAGCCTACATCCCCGACCCTAGACGGTGTTTCAAATATCAAAGGTTTGGTCATGTATCCCTATCATGCAGAGGCAATGAAACATGTGCAAAATACAGCGAAAATGACGGCACAGCTGAACACTGCACTTCATCGCCACTTTGTGTGAACTGTAAGGGGGATCACCCGGTCTTGCCCATTCTGGAAAAAAGAAAAAGAAGCGATCGCTTTGAAAATCAAAGAAAAGATATCATTTTATGAAGCACGCAAACGTTTGTCGTACCTTCCCCAGGGAAGTCATGCCGATGTAGCGCAGGCGGGGGTAGCGTCACAGAGGCCTCAGGAGCCCTTCGCGACCACACGCAGTGGTCCCGTGGTGGCAGCTGGAACTGCCCCATCGTTTTCGCAATGTCTCACTGGGCCCCAAAATCAATCGTACTCCAAGGCATGAGACTGAACGGCTACTTTTCTGTCCTCGTGCGCCTCTGATGGAGGTCGACCAGAAAACATCTGTCTCATCAGCCCCCAAGGACAAGCGCGACAATGTCCCAATAACCATGCTAAGCAAGCGATAATCGTAGTTGTTATTGCTCTTGCCAGCAGTTGAGGTTCTAAAGGTCACCTGTCATCTTTTAAATTAACCAAACTGTCTATAAATGTATATTTGCTTAATTTAATTTCATCGTGGCTTTTATCACTCATTACAACTGTAGCGGGTTAATACATAATTTAGGTGACATAAAGGACGTCATCAACAAGTTTTCACCAGTGGCTTTCTGTCTCCAAAAAAGAAATCTAGGTGCAAAAAATGCGCAATTTCTCAAAAGTTTTACTGTAGTCCGTAAAGACCGCAAGCGTTCCAGCCGACTAACGGGAGGATTCCCCATGGTTGTACAAGGCGCACCCCTACCCGACATATCAAATTAAACACCTCTCTGGAGGATGCAGCTATCAGTATTTAAGCGCACAAAACCATCTCGATCTGTTCACTGTATATTTCGCCTCATCAACTTATAACTGCCCAAGAACTCGAGGGCCTAACAGTACAACTGCCAGAACCATTCATTTTCGGTCGGTGATTTTGACGGTCACTGTGCTCTATGGGTAGTGAAAACATGGACTAGAGAGGACAAATCATGGAGAATTTCATTCTGTCGAATAGCATATGTGTTGTAAAGTCGGCGCAGCAACATATTTCTCACCTAGCTCCCGTTATTTCAGTTGTCTTGATTTACATTTTGCTCATCGTCTGTTTTATTGTGATTTTAACTCGGAAGTTCTCGACACTTCCTGTGGAAGCGATCATCTACCTGCTATTATTAAACAGCGCGCCGGCTGGAGACTGTTTACTGGAGACGCTAAGCTAGAAAACGTCGTTTTGCCATATCTCAGAATTGAATAGACGAATGAGAAACTCACCGAAGTGTTGATAGCAGCAGCAAAGATACCGATACCCCAGTCATCTAGTCACGCGCGAAAAAGACTGAAGCCGCGGTGGACGCCGGTGTTACAAGTCTGGGGTATTTTGGGAAGCTAACAACCTTGTAAACTTCAAGCAGGCGATATGTTCGTAGGCAGGCTGAACAATCCTCTATTAATACTACAGTCATATCGAAAACAAGTTTGGGAAGAAGTTCAGGGGGGAATGTTTGCGTCAAAACAATACCTTTACTGACAACTGCAGGTATTCAGAGAGCAATACAGGAACAAGGAAACATACTGGGGGAACGCTTTTGCAATGTTTAGCTCTGATGCGTTCCTAAAGTACAAACACACTGCCGAAACACAGACTACCCACCACAGGTGCTTCACACGAAACTTACAATAGCCCTCTGACATTACATGAAAGACAACAGTGTGTAAATTGGGCTAGTTGGTTTAACTTCATTGTTTAAACAGCGCAAAAAGACGAAGACACGAGAATGAGGACTACACAGGACAGGCGCTGGACTAACAACTGTTGGGTTTATTGAGCAGAAAAGAATAATACACGTAATCCGACTGCGTGCGCATCAATCGCATTACAGATAATTGTCACTTCTTTCAAGCAGGCTAAATTCGCAGTCATGCAGACAGATAGATGGGGTGGAAATGCAAACATCATTGTTGTACTTAATGTGAAAGGCTTCTATGATTTCACGAGACCTTTGGTCAACGTGCCTGAAGATGATATGCGTGCGATTAAACAACGGTTTACACCCACAGGAACGACAATGAGCAGATAAATGTGAAGTAGGCGTGCCTTTTTAAAGTGTTATTGTGCTGGCGTAGTCTCTCGTTAAGGCAGGCACCCGTCTGTCCAATATATTTCTTTCCACAAGTTAGCGGGATGTCATACACTACACCACATGCACAAGATACATATCGGGTACGATGATTGACAGAGCACAAATTTCTCCGTGACTGGCCATTCTTCTTCCTGTCTATCGCGGCACAAGCTCTTTCAACCTTACCACGCGCAGAAAAAACAACATTTACGTCATAGCCCTTAGCAATCTTCTTGAGCCTATGCGAGAGCCCATGGACATATGGGATCACAGCAACATTCTTTGGCTTTTTGGTGGCGTTGGTGCGCTGACCAGTTCGAGATGCGGACAGTTTTAATGATTTTAGCAACTTCAGCAACTTCAGCAACTTCATGAACAGAGTGCTCTCGAATGATAAATCCCGGATTCAATTGCTGGCACCCCTTTCACAAGCATGAACAGGGGCCCTCCTTGATTTTTTTTTTTCATTAGAATATGGGAATCCGGAATGATGCGAAAACAATGGAAAAGGGCAATAAAAGGTGCGTTCCTAAATCCCGGTAAATCCCCGGCATATTACCTCTATGGCTTGGTTTGACACAGCTTCGCGACTTTTCCCTAATCCATCTGAAAAAAAAGGTACCAAGGAGAAACACACAAAAGAATATTTCAGCGCCCTTCGGAAAAATATAACGACTGCACTGAATTTTACACAGATGGCTCTAAAACAAAGAACCACGTGGGTGTAGGAATCGTGACAGGGGAAAGCGCAATTAGCGTTAATCTTCTCCATGCACCTCCACTTCACAGCCGAAGTTTATGCCTAATTGGAAGCAGTGAAAAAGTCATCAGTGGCCAACACAAGAAATCAGTTTATATATACTGACTCATTAAAAGTGCCTTAAAAGCCCTACATTTGACATCAGAATGTGAATCTTTACTCGGCGTATTTTAAACAAAGTGGCTACAAATAGTGAGGCTACGACTACGG
Source organism: Rhipicephalus sanguineus (assembly GCF_013339695.2). Lineage (NCBI taxonomy): Eukaryota > Metazoa > Arthropoda > Arachnida > Ixodida > Ixodidae > Rhipicephalus > Rhipicephalus sanguineus. The sequence continues at coordinate 17,533,431 of NC_051176.1, read as the reverse complement.
CCAGCCACACGGGGATACCAGAGCCGATTTCGACAGCATAACTCTGAGCTTATGTTTTTTCTTTAGATTTCCTTAATAATTACCAATCTCAAACCATTGAACATAACTGGTTAATGTTTACAAACCACTATCACTGACCTAATCAATCGATTTGTCCCTCTAACAAAAATAGCCTGCACTCCGACAACACCATGATTTACCATAAAGCTTCGAAGCCCTTAACAATAAGAAAAAGCGTTTTATATCGTTCAGCAGATAAGAACCGCCTCTCCGATTCCTGGCGCCGTTACAAGGTCTGCGATAAGCAATACCAATCACTCTTAAAATCATCGAAACGACATTTCTTTGCTCGTGACTTGTATTTTATGCTCACTAACAATCCTCGGCGTTTCTGGCGTGTAATAAACCCGAAGAACTACCCTGACATAACACTTCTTAATGAGCACGGCGATATGGTTCACCACTGCGAATGTGCGGATCTATTGAATAACGCATTTTATCCATATTACACATGAAGACACCACATCATCACCCTCCCTTGTCAACTTCATGAACGTATCTATGCCTGAAGTAATCATTAGTGAGGCAGGAATTTCTTCTTTACTAAATAAACTTAAAACTTCTTCGGCATCTGATCACAATGGCATTAATAACAAAATGTTAAAAAGTCTGTCTCCTATCTTACCACCTTTACTGTGCGCACTCTTCTCGCAGTCTCTATCTACTAACACTATTCCGAGCGACTGGAAGGTAGCAAAAGCCATACTCATATTCAAGTTCGGGGACCGCACTCATCCATTAAACTACCGCCCCATTTCTCTAACGTGCTATTTGCAAATTACCCTGAAACAGTATTGTACACTGAAATCCTTAACTACTTAGAAGATCACAACATTATTTTTGATACCAACATGGCTTTCGTCGGGGTTATTCATGCGAAACGCAGTAGCCGGCTTTTTACACCACATTCATCCATACTAGACCTAGGATTCAAGTGCTGCCATCTTCCTCGATTTCTCCAGAGCTTTCGATCGTGTTCGTCACCATAGACTAATAGGAAGCTAATGAACCTGAATATAACCCAACTGTATGGATGGATGAAGAATTTCCTCTCAATCTAGATCGCAATACACATCCTGTTAACAACAGCACCTCCTCATACACAAAGTAACCTCCGGTGTTCGCAGGGCAGTGTTCTGGTCCTTTACTTTTCCTAATCTATAATAATGAATTACCTAACTGCGTGTCCTCTCACATCAGACTTTGGCGGACTGCCTGTGTAATTTATCGAAACTTTCATGTGACAATGACAAAGTATTCTTCAAGCTGATCTTAACGCAATTAATACATGGTGTTCAACATGGTTGATGAATCTTGATAGCGGTAAAACACAGTTATTATCATTTACAAGGCGCATACACCGTATTCCGACATCCTACGTAATCAATAATAACATAATTCAACTGACAACTTCGTATAAGTACCTAGGTGTCCACTTAAAATCTGACCTTACGTGGCATGATCACATCCGCCTGACGTTGGCATCAGCTAACCACTCATTAGGTCTGCTCAAACGCAACCTCAAGCATGCTCCAGACAACCTCCGTAGACTAGCATACATCACATTATTACGGCCTAAAATCGAATACGCATCAGCTATCTGGGATCCCTCACAAATCTAAATTACCAAAGAAATCGAATCTCTTCAAAACCGTGCAGCCCGTTTCATCTTCTCTGATTATTCACCCTATACTAGCATTTCAGCACTAAAAAGTCGCGCTCAGCTGGACGACTTATCTCATCGCCGCACAACTGCCCGCCTATCGCTCTCCCACAACTCTATCATCACCCATACCTTCACCGCCATCTTCGAAACACCACAGCACATCTTTCCACCCACCAGACCATATCTACAAGATAAAAGTATAACTTGTCGCCTCAGCTCATTATGCTAATTTGTTCATTCGCGAACAATAGTTGCATAGAACTAACCTGCACCATACCACATTGCCACTCAAGCAGATTTCACAACATTTTCACGAACTTTTTACTCAACATTTCCGATTAGATATCCACCACGCGTACTCCTTTTTCGGCGTCTCATATGTACAGGTGCGATCAAAAGTGTGCAGACCACGGGATCGCGTGGCCAGAATGCATCGACGCGCTAGCGTCGTGTCTCGTCGAGACACGACGAGGACACCTGCTGCAAGGGCGCATGCGCGTCCCGTCTTTATCACTTTGGCTTCTCATGTCGCTCTGTTGGACGCGGTTACGGCGCTCCTACCCAAAACGACAACTGGGTGCTTGCTTTCTCAGTATCAGCATCTTGCTGAGCTTGGATTCTCTGAGCTCATGAGAATTCGATTTCAATTGCGTTAATTATTTTGTGTTTTAATAACATGTTGCTTAATTAAAGCTAATCATAATCCAATTGGTTTGATGATGCTATGACCAACCAAGCTTAAGCAGAGTTTTTATAATTACCTTGGTGTTTGCCTAATTAGATTAGTTATGCATATTTAGCTTAATTATGCCACGTGAAATTCCAGTATAGAGGATACTCTAGCTGGATTTCAGACTAATATTTAGTCATAATTAGTGTTCACAATAATTAGCACTAATTAGACGTAAATTATCTTAATTAGTATGGAGTCGGTAAATAGTAATTAGTATCTTCCTGGCCTTGACTCCTGTGGGCTCATGGGGGAGTCAACATAGATTAATTGGCCGCGATATGGTTTGCCTTGTATAGGCTAATTTTGCACGGCTAGGTTAAGGATGAGCATGATCAACTTTGCCTAATTAGATTTGGCTATGCTTATTTCGACTCATCTGGGCTCATCTAAGCTTAACTTCGCTTTACATGAAAACACCAAGCTGGACTGGGCTTAACTAAACCTACTTACACCTCACTTATTTAGGTCATAAAGTGCTCGACTACATTTGATTAATTTCGGCTACATTAACTTTGACTTAACTAAGCTCATTTAAGTGCAACTTGGATTAGCCCGACAAAGGCAAGCTGGCCTGAGAAAATTAAATTTTGTGCGTTTGGCTTCGTCAGGTTGTGCGATGCTCACTATGCTTACTTATCCTAATCAACCGGTGTCAATAACAACGCGAGCCGGTGTTGAACCGGCCCCGTCGCAGCCGCTACGTAAAAGAATGACACAGATTCGATGGAGCAAAGAAAGCGACACCCAGTTGTCGTTTTGGGTACGAGCGCCGTAACCGCGTCCAACAGAGCGACATGAGAAGCCAAGTGATAAGACGGGACGCGCATGCGCACTTGCAGCAGGTGTCTCGTCGTGTCTCGTCGCTAGCTGGCGCGTCGATGCATTCTGCCACGCGATCCCGTGGTCTGCACACTTTTGATCGCACCTGTACATCAGTGTTGAATTTTGTTGTTGTGATCATTTGTTAACGATTTTCAAGACCATTGTACACGCTTGATTCGTAATAATTGATGTGTTAATTGCAAAACTGTGTATCTTACGATCATGACTTCGTTTTAGTTTTTTTTCCTTGTATACTGTATTTCTTAATGCCCTTAAGCTATGTTTACATTACTAAATTTTCACTCTCTACTTATTTTTCATTTTTTCCAATGTATCTTTTTTGTTTTTCTTGATTTTTTGCGTATTTAGCTCGCTTTCCTTATTTTGTATAATCTTGTTTTGCATTGTATAAACGTACATATATTTGATTCATGTGTCTGTTCCCCTTCGGGGGCCTTTAGGGGTATTTATGAAACAAATAAATAAATAAAATGAAAAGGCCGATGAATGCGTTTCTCTGGCGGCCCATAAACCAGTTACAAGAATAAAAATTCCTTTAAAGATTGCCAGCCAACTGAAACGTACAGACACGAGTGTACAACAGTGAACAACGTTTATTGGGAGCGAGGCTTTTTATAGCCTTTGAAGGGTATGCGCATACAAGGTGCGCAGTGGCAGTGACATGTGCCAATGACGATGCATCAGCCTTCTTTCCCCTTAAGGCTGGTAGCGATCCGGCGGGCGTCGGTTTCTGGTGGACCTGCGTAACATAGTTTCGCCAGGATCGAATTCTTTATTGCCACCAGATTGCGCGCCGCTGACGTCATTTCCAACCTGGTTGTCGTGCATATTTGGTCGGCTGTCCGCGTCTGGCGCACCTGGGCTCTGGGGCCTTCTCTTGAGGTCACTGGTGCACCGGTTTCGCCAGCTTCCGTCTGCGGTGCCTCAACCACAAGCTCTTGCTTGACTTGTGCTTCACCGGCGGTGAGTCCCGGGCTGTCGGTTTCTCTTCATCTCAGCTGGTCATAATGCCGTCTGCCGCCTTGATGGTTACCATGCGGTGGCCCCTGTACAGCACCAGCTTTCCACCTGGCTCTTGTCCCTGTACCAAACAGAATCTCCCACTTGGCGAGTGGTTCCGGGGTGCTCAGTATCTGCGTGAGAAAATGGCCGACATGACACGATGTTATCCAACTTGCATCGAGGCTCAAAGCCAAGCAGCATGAACGCTGGCGTTTTCCCGCTGCGCAGAGGGGTGCGGCGATACTGCAACAGAATTCGATCTAATCGGCCTTGCAGTGTGCCACTAGCGTTCTTGCGCAGTCCCAGTTTAATCGTTCGCACTGCCCTCTCTGCTAAACCGTTGGACTGCGGATGATAAAGCGCGGTGCGAAAGTGGCCAATTCCGTTTTCTTTCATGAACGACTGAAACTGCGCGCTAGAAAACTGTGGTCCGTTATCGGAAACCACGGTTCGGGGCAGGCCAAACGTACTAAACATTGATTGTAAGGCTTCGATAGTCCGTCCCGCGCTGGCTATCTTCATTGGGCTCACCTCTATCCACTTCGTGTGCGAGTCAACCGCGATGAGCAACATATGTCCGTCAACCGGGCCGGCATAGTCTACGTGCACCCTTGACCACTTTTCCTTCGTTTCCGGCCATGGCACAGGCTCCTTGGCAGGTGGCATGCTGCTACACTGCACACATACAGGGCAAGTGTTTACCACACGTTCAATGTCCCGATCCAGCCCAGGATACCAAAATAGGGAGCGCGCCAACTTCTTCATCGTCGTTATCCCTTGATGAGTCTCGTGCAGCATGCGTAGTACGGAATTCCGGGCGGCGACCGGAATTATCGCTCGGTGGCCCCAGTATACAATGTCATTACTGCACACAAGCTCGTGTTTTTTGAAAAAGAATGGACGTAAGTCTGGATTTGACCTCGGTAGTTTCCTAGGCCAGCCGTCGCGAATATAGAGAGCGACTTGTTTGAGGGTGCTATCTGCTTTTGTCGCCCGGGCTAAATCACTAGACATCAGGGTGGTGTCTAGTTGCTCCGCGAAAAGTACGTACTCACGGGCGTCGTTATTGATGGACTCCATGGCACTGGCATCGTGCGGGTAGCTTGCCGGAAGGCGGCTCAGGGCATCAGCTACCGGAAAGGTTTTTCCTGCCTTGTACTCGATCGTGTACGTGTAGCCGCTGAGTAATAAAGACCAACGTTCGAACCGTGCCGCTGCGAGAGCAGGTACGGGCTTGTCTGGGCTGAGCAGTCGCAGCAGTAGCTTGTGATCTGTAATTAGCGTGAAAGTGTTACCCAGTAGGTTGCCCCGCCACGGTGGTCTAGTGGTTATGGTGCTCGACTGCTGACCCGAAGGTCGCGGGATCGAATCCCGGCCGCGGCGGCTGCATTTTCGATGGAGGCGAAAATGTTGAGGCCCGTGTACTTAGATTTAGGTGCACGTTAAAGAACCCCAGGTGGTCTAAATTTCCGGAGACCTCCACTACGGCTTCTCTCATAATCATATCGTGGTTTTGGGACGTTAAACCCCAGATATTAATTAAGTAGGCACTCACGAAATTTGGTCACCCCAAAGACAACTGCCAGCGCTTCACGCTCAATTTGTGCGTAATTCCGCTCTGCGGCAGTGAGAGTGCGCGACCGAAATCCAACTGGCTTCGCCTCTACGTTGGCCCGCTGGTATAAAACACCCCCGTTGCCGTAAGACGACGCGTCCGTTTCTAACACGAGGGGCTTGTCCGGATCGTAGTGCGTGAGGAACTTAATTGGCGCCTTGGACGAGGCGTTTCGTTGCTTCAAAAGCGGCCGCTTGCCTTGCTCCCCACTGCCAATGGGCGTTTTTTTTAACAGTTCATACAACGGCGCGAGAACAGTGGACAAGTTGCCAAGGAATGCATGGTAATACGTCACAAAGCCGATGAATGACCGCAGCTCCGCCACGCATGTAGGCCCTGGCATTCCTGATACTGCTTCAATGTTCTCCGCTTTTGGCAAAAGGCCGTCTGCGCATATGCGGTGCCCAAGGTACTCAACTTCTTTCTTTCGTATTTTGCATTTGCTTGGGTGAAGCTTCACACCCTGGTCCCGCAACCTCTGGAAGACTTCGCACAATTTTTCGCAGTTGTCTTGCTTCTCTGCCACTACCACGTCTTCCAAGTAAACTTGAACGCCCGGTATTCCTTGAAGGATGGCTTCGATGCGTCTCTGGAAAATCGCTAGGGTGGACGCCACGCCGAAAGGAAGCCGGTTGAAGCAGAATAGTCATTTTTGCGTGTTAACGACTAGAAGCTGCTTTGCGTTCTCATCTAGAGGTAGCTGGCTGTAAGCGTCCTTTAGATTGATTGTAGAGAACACTTCGCCTCCACTTAAGCTAGCAAAGATGTCTTGGATTTTGGGCAACGGATATTTTTCCGTGTGACAAGCAGCGTTGACTGTTACTTTGAAGTTAAGGCAAAGTCGTATGGACCCATTTTTCTTTACTACCGGAACAAGAGGCGTTGCCCAGTCAGCGCAAGCAACTGGTGTCAAGATTCCTGTCTGAACGAGACGATCTATCTCTTGGCTAACGGCTTCTCTCATCGCGTAAGGCATGGCACGTGCCTTAAAGAAACGAGGTACGACACCTTCCCGCAAGCGTAACTCAACGGGTGGCCCTTTGATTAAACCTACCTCTTCCGAGAACAAGTCCTGAAACTGGTCTAACAACTGCTGCACTTTTAAATCGTCCTCAATAGAGGATGGCTTACCGGGGGCAGCCTTCATTCCGACGGCGAGAATCTGCCTTCCGTGCTGTTCGAAGGCTTTGATGACGTCCCGCCCGCACAGATCCGGCCCAGAGCACCCCAGCACCACCAAGATAGCTTCCAGTGTGGTCCCGCTGTATGTCACCGAGATATTGAGTTGACCCTTGACGGGAAGTTGACCGAGGAAACAAGTCAGTTGCAATATAGTCTTCTGGAGCAGAGGCCAAAGCTGACGGTATTTGGTGTAGGTAGGCCATGTGATGATTGTTAGGGGGAACCTGTGTTTACTTGCATTCGGAGAGCCACGCCATCCCATTCCTTGGTGCGATAAATTGGCTGGACCATGTTCACCGATGCCGCTTGCAAGTTGAGCAGAAATTGTTCGTAGTCTTCATTATCAGACCACTGGCTTTCACAGTGGAATACTTTGTTTTGTCGACACTGCTGCTGCTGGCACACACGGGCTAGGTGCCCTTGCCTCTTACAAGCGAAGCATTTAACAGAACGGAACTTGCATTTTCCCGCTGTATGACCACTTTTGCCGCAGCATGGGCACGCCCCTTTGTGCCGCCAGTCTTCCCTGCTCGCCGACTCTCGTAGTGACGGAAGCCTGCTTGCTTGGCCCTTGCGCTTCATCGTCATAGCGTGCACATTGTCCGTGTTCTGCGCGATGGCCATGTGGTCCACGTTTGCCGCTGCCATCTCTGCAGCACGCGCTGCCTCTTCCGCCTCCCTCAGCGTGAGTTCCGTCTTTCCCAACAGTTGCCGACGAACATTCGCGTCGCGCAGGCCGCAAACAATGCGGTTCCTTAGCATCCTGTCGAGGGCGTTACCGAAATGACACCTGCTTGCAATCTTTCGTATTTCCACTAGAAATTCATTTGCCGATTCTCCTGCAAGCTGATTCCTTGTGAAGAACTCGTACGATTCTGCGATTTCGTTGCATGCCGGAGCAAATCGCTCATCCAGGAACTTCACAGCGTAGTCGTATTTCAGGTCCTGTATCTTCGCCGGCGCGCATCGTGCAGCCAATAAATGCACTGTCTTTGTGCTCAACGCCGTCACCAAAATTGCCTTGCGTCTCTTCTCGTCCGTCACGTCGTGAACCTCGGGGTATGCTTCCAAGCGCAGCCGGTAAGCCTCCGAGTTGTCCGTCTCTTCATCAAAAACCGGTGGGCCCGCGTGCGCAGCCATGGTCTCAGTGCGACCAACGGTTCGACTGCTTCGTCGCCACTGAAGCGTACAGACACGAGTGTACAACAGTGAACAACGTTTATTGGGAGCGAGGCTTTTTATAGCCTTTGAAGGGTATGCGCATACAAGGTGTGCAGTGGCAGTGACATGTGCCAATGACGATGCATCACCAACAACTCGTTTGGCTTTGTTATCGAAATGGCAACAACAATGGGACAGCTGCGGCTGTAATAAGCTCCATCTAGTTAAGCCCTTAGTTAGTGAATGGAAAACATCCAGAACATTTTATTGCATTTTATCACATACCATCGCACCGGCATAATGAAACTGTGATGTTGTGTTCGGGTTCAGGATTCGCTCCAGAAAGAATGACGCAGCACGCAGGTGGACAAGCACACGTAAGACATCTTTACACACACGAAATGATTCAACGAATATAGAAAACAGTTACATATGTGATGGCTGCTACGCGAAATAGTCAAGCAGTGGCGTACAGTTTGCCGTCGGAGCCGATGAGGTTGCCGAGTTGACGGCGTCGTGCGTAGACCGTGTCGATGCCGTAGCTCGGTGCTGGTCAGCGCGCGTGAAGTCATGGAGGTCTACTCCGCGGCCGTTGATGCCAGGACTCTGCGCCCAAGGGACCCGCTCCACTGTTGACGCCCTCGGCTCATGCGTGCTCGTGGGCCGAACCCTGAGTGTGCCCGTCTGCACACAGCGTCGAGGCTTGGCCCGGCCTCGTACACAGTCCCTGGCTCGATCTTCTCGTAGCGGGAACGCTCCGTTACGTCGAGGCACAAGGAGGTAGGGCTGTGGTTTCTCCCATGAACCGGACGCCCAGCGAAGGAGATCCCAGCCTTGGAATTCGACTCTCGCGCACGGCCCACGCAATGGTCACGCTGCCTCGAGGCACCACGCGCACACGATCGCCGTCCTCTTCGCCACCGCACGGCACATACGCGGTTCGCCCCCGCACGGCGCACAAATTCAAAGGGCCACAAAAGTCGTAACACAAGTCGCCACCGCACGGCGCACTGTTTTGTTCTTGCCTATCTTACCGCGCGCACCATATATTATTACAATATCCCCTTTTTCAAGAAAGTTATTCACAACTATTCTAAGATAAAAGCGCGGGAATAAAGAGTTAGTGCACAGCACGCTTTCGAGTTTGTGCGGTTCAGTTTGTTGCAACATGTCAAGCACGACTCATGTAGTCCGCTCCTACGTTGTCACAGCCTTTTATGTACTCAACATAAAAAGAATATTCTTGCAAAAGGAGACTCCATCTCAACACTCTATTGTTGAGGTGTTTGGCAGAATTAAAGTACTGTAAGGGCTGGTGGTCTGACTGCACAATGAAAGACTTTCCATACAAGTAAATATGGAACTTCTGTATGGCCCATACAAGTGCGAGGCATTCCCGCTCGATTGTAGAATAGCGGGTCTCCCTGGGCAATAGGTTACGACTAGCGTAAGCTACAGGGTGTAGCACTTGATCGTTTCCCATTTGAAGCAATACCGCACCCAGACTCGTATTTGAGGCGTCTGTGCGAAGTACAAATTCCTTCGAAAGGTCGGGAGCGAGGAGGATTGGCGCATCACCAAGCTTCTTCTTCAGGGCTGCGAATGCTTCTTCTTGAGCTGGGCCCCACGATACATTGTGACTTTGTCCCTTTCTTGTGAGGTCTGTCAATGGCTTTGTTAGTTCGGCGTAGTTCGGTATGAACTTGCGGTAATAGCCAGTCAAGCCCAGGAATGACTGTACTGCCTTCTTGCTTGTAGGACGTTTAGCTGCCAGAATCTTCTCCAGGGTTTTGAGAAGGGGTTCGACTGTAGCCTTCCCGATGCGATGTCCCAGAAACACTATGCTGCTTTCTCCTATTTCGCATTTCGTTGGCTTGATCGTGAGATTGGCTTGTTTGATTCGATCAAACACTTTTCTGAGGGTGTCTACGTGTTCTTGCCATGTGTCGGTAGCAATGGCAACATCGTCGAAGTAATGATGAACATTTTCGACACCACCCAGTACATTTCTCATCAGGCGCGCAAATACGGCCGGCGCCGTCTTGATACCAAAAGGCATGTAAATAAAGAGACCAGACATGCTGGAGAAAGCAGTTTTCTCCCGGCTCTCTGTTGACATCGGTACTTGCCAATATCCTTTCGTAAAGTCAAATTTGGAAAAAATCCGCTTTTGACCAACAAGCGCAAGCACGACATCAATGCGTGGTATTGGCTCGCAATCTGGAATGAGTATCTTGTTTAGCTCCCTGAAATCGATGCAGAGCCGAAGCGTGTTGTCTGGTTTCTTCACCACAACAATGGGTGCGTGGTACGGCGACTTAGACTTCTCAATGATACCCAACTTCAGCATCTCTTGCACTTCGTTTTCGACCTTTTCTTGCAAGGCAAATGGTATAGGGTACTGAGGGACGTGCACCGGTTTATCGGATGTAAGACGAAGGGAACACTCTACGAGCGCAGTCTTTCCAGGCAGGTCTGAAAAAATGTCGGCATACTCTTCCAATAAGCATTCCACTTGTTCAACCTGTTCAGCAGTAAGGTCTGTGGAAAGGTTGACATTGGTGCAAAACTGCGTGCGATGCAGGTTCAGTACTGGCATAGGATTCACTTCGTCGTCTTGTCCTTCGGTTGTGTTCTCGGTAACCTCTGTGACAACTGACACCTGTTGGGGCTCGCTAGGCTCCCGTTCTTCGTATTTCTTGAGTATATTTATATGGAATATCTTGTTTTTCCCAAAGACGTCAATGACGTAATTCACGTCATTTCTTCGCTCAATTACTGGGAATGGTCCTTTCCATTGCATTAGAAGTTCATTGGAGTCAGTAGGCAACAATATGAGAACTTTGTAGCCTGAACACAATTTTCTAGGACGACTCTTCTTGTCGTAGTATGTTCTTTGCTTGGCGCGAGCTTTCTCTAATTGTTCCTGCGCGATCTTGCACGTCTCCCCCAGCCGATTCCGCAAGTCAGAGACATACGTGTAGGTTGTCCGTGTTTCGCCGTCGAGGTCCTCATTCGTCCACAGTTCCCTTAATACTGTCAGCGGTCCTCGGACATGACGGCCATAAATAAGTTGAAAGGGAGAGAACCCGAGGCTTGTCTGTGGTACTTCTCGGTACGCAAAAAGCAGCGGTGCGAGGTACCTGTCCCATGATCGTGGTTTCTCTTGGCACATTCTTCTTAACATCATCTTCAGGGTGCCATTGAATTTCTCGACGAGGCCATTCGCCACGGCATGGTATGGCGTCGTCTTGAGGAGCTTCACAGAGAGAAGCCGACTGACCTCTTTCATTAAGTCGGAGGTAAAGCTCGCTCCCTGGTCGGTGACTATTTCTTTGGGCAAACCAATGTGGGAAAACATTTCGATGAGCGCTTCGGCAACATGAACGGCATCAATTGCAGGAAGTGCTACAGCATCCGGATACCTAGTTGCAAAATCAACTAAGGTCAGAACGTATCGGTTTCCCCGGTCTGACATTGGTTAAAAGGGGCCGATCAAATCCACTGCCACTCTTTCGAAAGGTGTGAGGATCAGAGGCGTGTTGCCCAATGGAGCGACTCCTACTTTTCCTTTAGGTGTTGTTCGTTGACATATGTCACAGGACTTCACGAAGCGTTTTACGTCTCCGTGTAAATCAGGCCAGTAGAATTCTTGCAAAATACGATCGGTTGTTCTTTTTATTCCTTGATGCCCAGCCATGATGTTTTCATGGGCAACTTCTAAAATATTTCGTCGGAACGCCTTTGGAACTACCACCTGCCTAAATGTTCTACCTGTCGCAAGGCGATAACGGCGGTAGAGCAATCCATTTTCTTCCACGAATTCAAAGCTGTGGCCTTTTCCAGATTTAAATTCTCTGTTCACCTTAACAAAAAGCGATTTCAACTTGGGGTCCTTCTGCTGTCCTTCAATCAGTTGCGCTTTGGTAATGTCACTCGACACAACTTCTGGGGCGCACAAGGGACGCATCTTGCTGTGTTTTGGTTGCTGAGCTTTGGCTTTAGCCACGCTTGAAGCCTGTGGAGGGTTCCTGGTCACGTTCGGTTCTTTACACAACTCTTCCTCTTCCTCAGTCGCAACTGCTCGCTCCCAGTCAGAATCAGGATCGTATGGTCCTCTGACGCCTGGAAGGTTTCCTGAAACCACGTCGTACAGTGGGTGGTTCATACAAGCCACTTTTATGTTGCCTGAAAAGTAAGGCGTTTTCACTTGTACGATGGCTTCGGGGAGGCGACTACTCGAACCATCAAGCAAAACGACATTGCTTGTTTTGCCCGTCAAGCACTCCTCAGGAATTAACTCTCGCCTGATAATTGCTGTATTGCAGCCTGTGTCCCGAAGCACGCGAACCTTTCGTCCTAGCAATCGCCCTTCGACTACTGGCATCCCGTCGCTTAGGAAAGGTACAGCGGGTTTCCTGCTCTCGTCGTCGTTACTGGAGCGGCTAGCTTGCTTTCGTGGGCACTTTGCTGTTTTGCCCTGACGAGGTCCAGTCGGTTGTGCTTCTGTGAATGCACAGGACGAAGTCGTTTTGTTGTCTGAGCGCTAACCTCTGCAATTTCCAGCTATGTGTCCCGGTTTGCCGCACAACTTGCATTTTACCATTTGTTTAGGTGAGCTGCGACAGTCGGGAGCCGAATGGCCGAAACGATTGCAGAGCATGCACTTAACTTGCGGTTTTCGGGGCGCTTCATTAGGTTTGCCACCGAAATCCTTCCCGGTATCGGGACCTTTTCCAATGTTTGGCAAATTCTGTGCTTCGAGGAAGCGATCAGTTAGCTTAGCAAGCTCATCAAGTGATTTTCCCTCTCGCTTCTCCAAGAAGATAACTAGTTTCGGTTGGCAACAGCGTAGGAATTGCTCGGAGATTATATGATCACGTAACCCTTCGTACGTTTTCGACACGTTGGCCATGTCGATCCAGTGATCAAAATAACTCGCAATTCTTACGGCTAACTGCGTTCCAGTTTCGCCATCCACAGCTCTTGCCTTGCGAAACTTGTCTTGGTAAACCTGCGCCGTAAATTGGAACCTCTGCAGCAATGCTTTCTTCACCTTCTGGTAGTCCAATGAATGGCGGCAGTCATCCTACCGATAACAGTTAAAGCGTCGCCAGTGAGGCACATGCTCACAGCAAGGGCCCATTTCTCTTGCGGCCAGTCCTGAAAGGTTGCTACTCGCTCAAATCTCTGCAAGTACGCGTGCAAGTCGTCGCGTTTTTCATCGAAGAGAGGAAGTAGTTTCTGTGGGTTAAGCGGTGATGAACTGCTGGGTACAGGCAGAACGTCATTAGCTGCGGCAGATACATTCCGAGCTCCTTCCTGAAGCTGTAGCTTTAGCTGGAGGATCTCACGCTGTCTCTCATCAGCTAAGCACGCTATCTCCGCAGCTTCTTTCAGTGCCTCTCGTTCCGCAGCTCTCTCATCCCTTTGCTTTGCCCGCTGAGCCTCGATCCACCTGCTCAGTTCTGCGCCTGTCAGCCCGAGTTGAATACCTACAGCGGTAAGCTACAGCGGTAAGTCCTTGTTCGAGTCCGAACGTGTGCTGGTACACGAGCGAAACTGCTTTCTTTCACTGTTACTGAGCGAATCCTGGCAGGCTCGCCAGTTTGTGATGTGTTCGTGTTCAGGATTCGCTCCATCAAGAATGACGCAGCACGCAGGTGGACAAGCACACGTAAGACATCTTTACACACGCGAATGGACTCAACGAATATAGAAAACAGTTACATATGCGACGTGATGGCTGCTACGCGAAATAGTCAAGCAGTGGCGTATAGTTTGCCGTCGGAGCCGATGAGATTGCCGAGTTGACGGCGTCGTGCGTAGACCGTGTCGATGCCGTAGCTAGGTGCTGGTCTGCGCGCGTGAAGTCACGGAGGTCTACTCCGCGGCCGTTGATGCCAGGACTCTGCGCCCAAGGGACCCGCTCCACTGTTGACGCCCTCGGCTCATGCGTGCTCGTGGGCCGAACCCTGAGTGTGCCCGTCTGCACACAGCGTCGAGGCTTGGCCCGGCCTTGTACACGGCCCCTGGCTCGATCTTCTCGTAGCGGGAACGCTTCGTTACGTCGAGGCACCAGGAGGTAGGGCTGTGGTTTTTCCCATGGACCGGGCGGCCAGCGAAGGAGATCCCAGCCTTGGAATTCGACTCCCGCGCACGGCCCACGCACTGGTCACGCTGCCTCGAGGCACCCCGCGCACACGATCGCCGTCCTCTTCGCCACTCACGGCACATGCGCGGTTCGCCCCCGCACGGCGCACACATTCAAAGGGCCACAAAAGTCGTAACACAAGTCGCCACCGCACGGCGCACTGTTTTGTTCTTGCCTATCTTACCGCGCGCACCATATATTATTACAGTAACCTCATAAGAATGAATTTTATTGAGGTTATATTATGTCGGCTTCGAATGGGGCACACGCCCCTACCTGCTCAGAAAGGAACAGCAACCAACAGGCGGAAAATGCCAGGCACCATTAACAGTCAAACATATCCTAATCATATATGCATCTATATCGCAACACAAAGACGGAAATCTTTTGGCGAATTATACGAACATTACATACCCTTGCACCGTGGTCTGATCCGCGGAGATGACCCACTTATTCTATTGGGTAGTGTTTTCAGTTATCTTAAGGAAACTGGTTTTTTAGGTAAACTCTAAAATTGTGTAACTTTAACTATTCAGCACTTAACTTCTGACTGGCGCGGTAAAGCCTCCGCTGCTTTTATGCCATAGTACCTCAATTACCAAACTAACAACTAACAGTGAAAGCTGTGGTTCAGCATGGTAGATACTCCGTATAAATTCTAGATTAGTTGCTACATCTGTCACGGAGCACATTACTTCTTTCACTGCAAAAAAAAGCATAGGTCGGCACTACAAGAGAATACTCAGAGTGAGGCTTCGCACTCACTCACGTTCATACTCACAAGTACTGACAGCCATAAGTACAAACTCACGTTCATACTCACATATACTCACCCTGCAAGCTACTCACTCACGTTCATATTCACGATTACTCACACCCTTACGTACAACGTTCATACTCACGTGTACTCACACCCTTATGTATTCACTCGCGTTCATACTCACGGCCACTCACACTCATGAGTACTCACTCCCGGCCATACACATGGCTGCTTACACTCATGAGTACTCACTCACATTCACGCCTATGCATGCGCGTAGGCGCTCACTCACGTTCACTCACACTTACACCTACTTACTCACTTTCACTCTCACGTATACTCACGCTCATAGACCCTTACTCGCGTTGATACTCAAGTGTACTCACACATATTCGTATTCACTCACGCTCACACCTCAGCTCGCACTCACAGATGCACACTCACATTCATACTCACACTTGTTGGTGCTCACTCACATTCATTCACCCATAAACCTACTCACTCACTTTCATTCTCACATCTATTCACACTCACAGGCACTCATTTTCATACTCATGCACTTAACTCATGCTCATTGTCACTGCTCTTCCCGCTCATGGTACTCACTCACGTTCAACACATGTTTTCTAGCCCATGTTTCTGGCATTCGCTCACGCCACTCACACTAACCATCGGCTGGAACTCACTCATGATCGTATTCACGTTCATCATCCTTACAGGTAATCAAACGCGTTCACACTCACGTCTACTCACTCTCCGGTACCTACAGACGCTCATACTCACGCGCGTCTACTGACACTCACAGACACTCACGTTCGTACTAAAGGTTACAGCCGTCCACAGATACTCGCGTTCAAACGTCCACACAGTCCCTTCAATCACACACTCACATCCACTCAACATCAACGGTTCCCGATCTCCTCTGTACTCACTTTTATTCGCACTCGCAGGCATTCACTAATGTTCACAGTCACGCCCACTCAAACCCGCTAGATTTCACTCTCATCCGACTGGACCAAAAGAATTCAGCTCCACTGCTGGAAAACCTGAGGAAGTGCGTAGCACGGGCACCAAGCGATTCCAATTTGTAGATTTCCCACTGCTCCGTTTAGCGAATCGTCGATGACGTAAATTTCTGAGGTAAGCATGCAGGGTTTCCCCGGTACGAGTACAATTTTCGTAAGGGGATTCGCAAACTCGGTGTGCGACATGCCCGCTACTTTTCGCTGCGCTTTATTCACTTCCTTCTTGTTACCGCAGTTCAGATAGGTGTCGTCTGCAACGAGCTCCGTCAGGTGGTTTCCCCCTGCAGATGTAGCGCCGGAGAAGCGCCGGCGGAAGGAGCAATCGTGCACTTGGCGAGGCGGTGGCGCCCTCTCTTGCGCGGTATGTGTGTCAGCCGCATGTTTGCGAAGCGTTTTTAGCAATTTTAAGGTAATTATTCCGATTATTCTTGGTTATTTCTGCAATTATATTGTTTTAGACCTTGTTAGTTTACCTTGCATGGGTTAGGAGCATTGTTAGCCTTGTTTTGGGCCTGCATTGCCCACTGCTCGACCATGCGACATCAGAAAGTGGATGCACGACAAGTTGGGCCCCTCAAGTGCTACGCACTTAGAAAAGATGATCAGACATGTTCGTTGGATCTCAACGTGCGGATTTACAATAGATTGTTCGGTGTAAAACACGCGGAAAACGAAAATGTCCTATATGTTTCATTTGTGGGATGTCCAACGAATTTTCGCAGGAGGATATAATAGAACGGACACCAGCCTCGGCTAGTGCGGAATCTTGTGGAGGGTGTCTCCAGATAAGATCGAACACGAGGCCCCGGTAACCATTCCCGATTTCGATGAAATTTACTGTAGGCCTAGGCATTAGACTCAGAACAATGGTTTCGAAGTTAGTTTCGCTAAAAGAATTTCGTTCGCCTGAAAAAATATATATAAATTTTGTCCGCAAAACATTTTTCCGCCGATTTCGTGATTTCTGAATTTTCAACGAACCTATGGAATAAACGTTGCATTTCTCGGTCACAATACTTGTTCCCCTCAAAGAACATGTTAAATACAACTTTATGAGTTTATTATTTCCATTGCTTGTCGAAGAACTTTTGAAGAAAAAATCACAAACTTGGCAAATCGTACAAATTACCTGTATTTCAGGAATTTATTGCTGCAAACGAGTTAAAGTGAGGATAATAAAAATCTGTACACATTAACTTTGATACCTTCGCTCTGTTCTAATATAATTTCCCTGGTTTTATCGCACTCCGTTTTACTCAGTAATTGGGCTGAAACATAAGTGATTTACTAAAAACGCCGAGGTTAGAAAAAAGTTTTCTCAAAAAGTACATTTTCAATTTTTTTTAAATCCCTCTGATTGAAGTCAAGGACGTCATTTACCATTCTGCATAAAAAAAACGTTGCATTATTTTGGTTGCTAACAGGTTATAATGCGTCAAATGTAAGACACTCAGCCTAGCGGCCGCGCCGTTCGTTATGTGCTGAAAATCCCATATGAGTTGTTCAAAACAATTGTACGCGACGTAGTCACAAAGCCACACTAACAAATGTGCAGCCAGGTGTCATGGTGCAGCAAGCTGCGTCTTGCTATCAGCCGCTTGACAAACCTGTAGAAGGGGCCCCTCCATGCTGCGGGCGCTCACATTACATGAGTGCCACTTCGACCGCGGATGAGCGCCGCTTGCGCGCCAAACTACACTCAGAGGACGAACGAGAGAAGGAATGCATCTCTGTGAAAGCGAATGGCCGTGAAATGCCAACAAAAGCCATATTCTACAGCGAAAACTCTCCCGGCAATATTGCAGTAACCGCCTCCAGTTGCCCGCTCATGTGTCGCTTCTTCTCTTCTGATGGCCTAAAGATAATTAGGTTCACTCCATCAGCATTATATGACATAAAAGCAAGCCATTGACATCTAAAGAAAGCTGTCATACGTGCTTACGGTGGTCGAACAACTCAAATTGCAGTTGTTCTCCAGGAGAACTTGAGTTTGGCCTAGTTGGTGCTTACTGTTTGACATTTTGACCGCACAAAAAGACGAGGACAGATGGTACGACGACACGGGCGAGATGCAGTTGTTCTCCATCTCGTGCAACACCTGTGTCAGCCAGCTCTGAACAGAAGTGTGTCCAAGTCATTTGCTTCATTAAAGCACCGCTTTTACAATACTGTATTCTTGTGCGTCCGCAGACATAATATTCAACGCAAGCCGAGCGTTTGTCACGATATCTTGCGGCTGCGGGCATAACAGCAGGGAAAATATACATGCATGCAGTATTGAAGGCGCTCACTGCGAAATTGCCGGCAGAGTTTTCATTGCACAATCCCAGTAAACCATGAATGTCCATTAGATATCCATAGAATGCTAGTCTCGGGATATTCAGTACATCTTCTGGATATCTACATTTCTCCATATGACATTTCACGGATGTACTATAGATCATCTAAAATGCACCCGGATAACGCTCTCAGTACGTTGTATGGATATTAAGGCTGGATGTTCTGTACATTTAAAAGATGTTTTTCGAATAGGCAGCACACAAAAGGGCAACAAATACGCACACATAAAAGACGCAAACACAAGCGCTGACAGCGCTTGTGTTTGAGTCTTATGTGTGCGTATTTGTTGCCCTTTTGTGCACTGCCTATTCGAAAATCATGGCTCACCAACTAGCCCATCAGTACATATTAAAAGATGTTCATTCCTTAAACTCACATCCACATGACGTCTAGCGGCTTGTGAGGTGCACTAATTATGGCTCTCAAAAACGAACGCTCGACAGACTGTAGGCCACAATAATTTTCGCTCGCTTGAGTGCTCGCTATATGTAATGTTGTCACCTGAAAGTAACTGTTGCGAATCACTATTTTGTAAATTTAGTATTTATGATTTTGGAAGTAGGTGTAGGTGTCTCGGCATAAAAGAGCAGTTGTATTGTACTGCCTTCTATGGAGAGCACGCTGCATACCTCCCATTGTTCCTTTTAGGTATTAGCACATAACACATCTGATAACACATCAAATGTACAATACTCTTCTCAGGCTATTGCAATGTTTTGTTACACACAATGAGTACAATGCATTGGCCCGAAAGATTACTGCACATGCAATCATAAGAGTGTTTCAATACTGGCGAAATGACAAGAGAATGAAGCGAGTCGAAAGTAACAAGGCAGTATCACAAAAGTTTATATGAGCAAAGCAATGCTGTAAACCATAAGAGTACTCTCAACGTGTAAGAACACAGGCTAAATGTCTAGAGAACGCAGATACACTAAAAAGAAATGAGGCGGTATGATAAAGTGAACTGTGAACCAGCTGAAGACTAAAACCGAAACTGTCTGCCAGCAGTCCCAGCATAAGTCCATAAAAAACAGAAACTGTCCACCAGCAGTCCCAACATAAGTCCAGAAAAAACAAACTGTCTGCCAGCAGTCCCAACATAAGTCCAGACAGGCTCCTCGGCCGAATTAGTGTGGTCTTGTGGGTCACAGGAGGGGCTACTTGATATGCTCAGTCCGATCGCTGTGTGCCTGGATTCAAGTAGAAAGGAAGGTTAAAAAAAATAGAGCCGGTACAGTAAAGGACTCGAGAGTTCATGAAACTGCTTGAACCAGAGAAACTTGTCGCATTGCTCTTTCTATTTTATGCCTTAAAGTGGCTCTCTTGCAAAACACATCAATGGAGCCCCAATTCTATGACTTTGAGAGGGCACCCAAAACTATCCTAAATTGAAAAAGTATTAAGATACGCAGAGACTGTCGGTCTTTCCCCCAAAAAATGTGATATGAAGGCGCACTGCTTCAAGAAAAGTAGATTAAATTATTTAAAAAAACATGACAGCTAAGTAACTAACTGGTGGAGGTGAAAGTTTAATTATTATCTAATGTAATATGTCTTTTCTCCAGGATAAAATGAGTCAGGGCATTAACTGCAGTGAAGAGTCAAGTACAAAGCTGAAGCCTGCTACAAACAGCCTTCCATCAAGGGTGTCAAGTATGGTGTCATCATCATTAAATGGTTACGGAGAACATTTCTTGCAAGCTTGAGAACATTCATACTGGACACGACTAAGCCTTGTGTGTGATGCATTAGTTCCCAGTCAGGTGCAAACAATGAAGCGCTGCTTTTATTAAAATTGCTAACATGAAAGGAAAGGTATGTTATGCACTAAATACGGCTACAAACGCTGTATTATATATATATAGGACAGACGATTACTTTTAGGGCTCGTTTTCTCTGCGAGACAATATATATATATATATATATATATATATATATATATATATATATATATATATATATATATATATATATATATATATATATATATATATATCCAGATTTCCAAATACTAGCTTGCACGCAACCTCGATGAGGTCCGTGTAGACTGTTTAGGTAACAGCCTTTGAATAAGCATGCGATCAAGCAGTATTCAGGAGCGAATTAAGGAACTGGATCACTGACTGCAATGAACTGCAAGAGAATTTCCCCATTCTATGAAGGCAAACTGTACTTTTCCCCTTTTCTAATTCTCAATGTAGGAGCTAATCAGTTCACCTAGCCGGTATCACTACCTTACAGGGGCCCCGCAACACTTTTTGAGCATGGTCAGAAAGCGCTGCCAATAGGTAGTCGAGGCTCCCGAAAAAACACAAGCCAAATATAGCGCAGCACGAGCCCTGGATTGTACAATAAATTCTCCCTCTTCTCTCGACAAATGATGTGTTAGTCCACAAATCATAGCGTGTTTGTGCACAGTTCCGCCATTGGCTGATTTGAGCATGGCGCTTATTCCAACTAAGCTTTGGCATGCTAGAGAAAGAGACAACAAGCAAGCGCACACAGCTAAACAAATAAAAATGGAACGACAGCTGCGACATACCACGAAAAACAACGCTAACAAATGCACAGTACTAGAAAAGGGCACGCTAAACTAAGCTTATCATGGCTACTCTGGCAGCTATAAACCATTACATCAAGGAAACGAAGCAGAAGTAATGATGTCGATATCACCGAGGCATGCACGGCGATACAGAACTGTGCGTTTAGGAAAACACGACTGCGAAAATAAACAAACACTTTTATTCACGCATTACACAACGGCCTTGTTGTTGTTGTTGTTGTCCTCTGTACATGGCTAATACCCAATGCAGGGGATTGGCCGAGTAGAGGGTGAATTTTGCTAAAATTATCTTCAGGGTGTCGTTCGTAGAAGCTATTATTAACTAATATACTGAATTGATGTTTCAATTATTGGTAATGAAATATTTACTCAGGCAGAATTTAGATAGATATTCTTTTAGATTGTCGAATGAATTCCTCAATGGCGAAGAAAACATCCCTGTGGCTGTATCCCAGAGTGGTGGCCCCAAAAGAAAGTATAACCGACTCCGATACTTCCAGGCCCAGCTTTCGAAGAGGTGGTTCTATGACTTTTTCCTTAATGTCGTGAACCGTCGACAGGATAAAAAGAAATGATCGATTGTTTCCTCCTGATTGCAGAAGAGGCACAGTGGGGAAATCGCTAGACCTGCTCTATGTAAGTAAAAGTTGAGGGAGCTAACGTGGCAACGAAATTTCGTCATGACTACTTCCATTATTCTTGACGTGGATAAATCACTGCGCCAGGAAACCATAAGAGAACGTACCTTTGCTGGCCAATGGCCCACTGCCGGGGCGGACAGGGTTCAGAAATTCTTCCACGGTTCTTGTACGCGACACAGCACCCAACAGTGGTCTACGTCCACGCCAGACGACACGGTATGAACTATGGGTTTAGGAAAACGCGACTGCGAAAAGAAACAAAAACCTTCATTCACGCATTACACAACGGCCTTATTCACTAAAGGAAAGCATAAGAGAACGTATGCACGTACCTTTGCTGGCCAATGGCCCACTGCCGCGGCGACCGGAGTTCAGAAACTCTTCTACCGTTCTTGTTGCACGCGACACAGCAAGAGAACATCCAACACACAACACCCAACAGCGGTCAACGTAAGTACACATACGTCAGATAAAAAGCAGCGGACAAACGTCGCTGTTGGCAGCGTTGGCCCCGGCAGGACCAAACCTCAAGACCAAACCACAACTGGTCCAAACATGTGCGCCATGTGCGTACACATGCGTACATGTGCGAAAGAAAATGTGATGGCGATGGCGGTGATGGGGACGACGTCGACGCGTGTCACAACCATGGTCACAATTTAGGGAAAGATTATGTACAAATTCATGCTTTATATTGCCGCTAATTTTAATTTAAAAGTAACTGTACTAAGTTTGTACAAAAGTAATGATTTTTTGTACAAATCATGGCGGCCATGACGTATTTTGCGTTGCAAACGGAAGTAAGCATAGCCTTTTAAGACTTGAAATGTAGGCTTCAAGATGTGGGCCGGGATCAACAAATATCACTTTCCCGTTAGAACGGGCGTCCGTGGAAGGCCAGATAACATCACAAAAATAACACAAATAAAATGCACCGATGGTACAGTGTGCACAACTCATACCGTACCGACAGACACGGCGCCTTGCGGCGCAGAGCCGCAACCACGGTGCAGGAAGCATGGCCTCCGAGATTGGCAGGCGCGTGCACCGCCGGTTAATGTCGGAGGCCACCCAGAAAGGAAAACCAAAAAGGGACGGGGAAAAAACAAACCGCGAGCCGCTTAGAGGTGGGGGAACACGCAGCGCGCGCCTTTGGCAGCGTTGAGGAGCAGACGACAGCGGTGTTTTCATCAGCAAACGCCCAATTTATTCCGTTCTTTATCTTTCTCTTTTGTTGCATCCGTTTCTGCGAGCTAACGCGAGGAATCAATGCCAGACTTCAGTTGATGCGCCGATCTAGTGTCGTTGAAACATTCGTTGATTATTTCTAATCCCTTGAAGGTCGGCGTTTTGTGAAAAATAAGCACAAATGTGCACCGTCTGTTACTGACGTCCAAAATGCGTCCATCGTTCACACAGCGTACATGTGCATTGTACGTCCGTCACAATAAGCCTTTGTATATCTTTTAGACGTCCACATTGCGCAAAGCGAAAATGGGACATCTTTCAGACGCAAATAAGACATCTTCTTTCGTCCTAGATGTTTGGATTATACCGCTACGTACCATGGACATTCGTGGTTTACTGGGATGTCGCTTTTGTTGGCACTTAACAGTCTTTAACATTCACTGAGGCGCATTCCTTCTCTCGTTCATCCTCTGAGCGAAGTTTGGCGCGCAAGCGGCGCTAATCCTCAGTCGAAGCGGCACTCATGTAATGTGAGCGCTCGCAGCATCGAGTGGCCGCTGCTGCGGGTTTGTAAAGCGGCTGATCGCGCGACGAAGCTTGCTGAACCATGACACCTGGCTGCACATTTGTTGGTGTGGCTTTGTGATTATGTCGAGTACTATTATTATGAACAAGTTATACCTGATTTTCAGCACAAAAACTAACGGTGCGGCCGCTAGGCTGACTTGGTCACACTTGACGCATTATAACTTGTTTAAAAACTAAAATAATGGAAGAATTTTTTACGCAGAATGGTAGAAGACGTCCTTCACTTGAATCAGTGGGATTTTAAAAAAACAAAAATGGCCTTTTTTAGAAAAATATATGGCTGATCCCTCCGTCACAGGAATCGGTATAACCAGCGCCTCCTCTATTTTTCTGTGCCTGGGCGAAGGAGCGGAGCGCAATGGGAGCCGACCGTCGGCGTTAGTGCGGGTTTTAGCCGCCGGGCGCCGCCACCGTAGTAGACCAGCCGTCGCGTCGTCGCTCGCGGAAACGAATGCCGTGGCTGCATTCGAAGCTGCCATATGGTTCAGTTTTCGGCTGTATTCGCGTTGTTTAAAGTATAATGAAAACTTGTTAGCTGGAATCATGAAGCTCTTGTCGTTCTGGCAACCAGCCCACTTCGAAGGCATGTGTCTTTCGCAGCTATTTGATCGAGACGCTCGCGCGTCGTCTGCTAGCCCGATTCCAGAGAGCGCATGCCAGTGATGCGCGGAAAATTGTTTTGTCACCGTTACGTTCGCTTGACTGAGAATCGGTTATTGACTGTCTGAAAGTCGATTTTCGAAACAGCATTTGCCAAGAGCTAATACTGAAAGCTTGGGTGCTTAATGTTCCCCGATGCGTGCTACCGCCTGACTGACTGAACTGACTGAACTGACTGACTGAACTGACTGACTGACTGACTGACTGAACTGACTGAACTGACTGAACTGACTGACTGACTGACTGACTGACTGACTGACTGACTGACTGACTGACTGACTGACTGACTGACTGACTGACTGACTGACTGACTGACTGACATAAAAAAAAACAAAAAAAAACAGACTGATTGAGCCGAAAGCTTTTTTTTGCGCTTGTCGGTGTCGGTGTAGTCGGAAAATGCAAAGCATTGACCAAGTACTCAGGATGTTAGGTTCAAAGCTGTTTATTGATCAAGCTGGCGCGTGCCGACGTATGTTTCTTCGAGTACAAAAGCATCAAACAGGAGGACCAGGGCCATCGGGTGGATCTTCTTGTCGTATTTCTTTAGTGGAGGACACGCTCGCCACTTGTAGCGCCACATGCGGTGGTTGAAGGCCTCGTCATCTGGAAACACCTCGTTGTTTGAGAGCACAATGACGGGC
Source organism: Rhipicephalus sanguineus (assembly GCF_013339695.2). Classification (NCBI taxonomy): domain Eukaryota; kingdom Metazoa; phylum Arthropoda; class Arachnida; order Ixodida; family Ixodidae; genus Rhipicephalus; species Rhipicephalus sanguineus. The sequence continues at coordinate 17,508,603 of NC_051176.1, read as the reverse complement.
GTCCTGGAAATGGTCTGATCAGCCGAGTACTTGACCGCCACCGAATCTACGGCACCACCAAAATTTTTTTTAACAGTATCAAAAGCAGACGACTCAGTTTGGCTCGTTCCACACCAGGATGCGACGGCCCACGGTGTCCTGAAGTGGAAAGCTAGTGTAGCGGTTAAAGTTGCGGATCGTACCGCGGTTAATGTAAAAGGAAAGAACGGGGTCAAAAAGAAGTTTTTTCCTGCACTCGGAGGGGACACAATCTCCATACAGTTTTTCTTGGGGACCGCCTTCTCGACCAGGCTATATAGGTTGTTTACAAAGGCCGACACTTCCTCGTGGATGCCATTAAACTGAAAGTTTAATAGTTCCATCATGGCATCAAACGACGCGGGCACATCCATGTAAAAGGTAGCGAGGTCACCGTGTGGGGCGTCAAAGAGAGGCTGGGTGTTCTGGTACATTTCAATAAAGTCCAAGGTGGTGTACGAGCACATTTCGTCATTAAACACCTGGATAGCTCGCTGCAGGCGCTTGTCGTCCAGGCGAATGAACCGAAACACCGGGTCTGCCAGCCACTTGGGGGTGCGCACAATGTTTGTCAACGGCGATACGGGGTTTTCGCGTAGCCACTCGTAGATGGATTCTTCCGACGCTCCTTTTGAACGTTTTCGGCACTTTGCACCCGCTCTTGCGCGTACCTCGTCAGTGTCTCCACCGCTCGTCTGACCTCCATGGGCGTCGTCACATGCAACTGAATGCGGAAGTTTCGGGTGCAGTATTTCCAAAACTCGCCCGGGCTCGTGTCCAGAACCTTCGAGTTGTCCCAAAACTTCATCTCTAACGTCGCGACCCCAATCATTTCCTCCCATTTTAATGTATTCCAATACTCGGGGCTCACTATTGAAATACTTGACGAGATGGTAGAGGTCCCATGCACTGGCGCTTGTAGACCAAATTGACGAGCGATTTGGTCGTCTGACGAAGCCAGCGAAGATAACACATCGGCATGTGCCGTTGCTCCAGCTGCAGTCGTGTAAGACGTGGACGTGTGGGAGTGTAGTTCCTCGTGTGTGGAGTGCGACGGCAGCGATTCCGTACTGGGTGGGCCCTTGCTCGAATCCTCTGATAATGTCGTGACAAACTGTCTCAGCCTCTCCGTCGTCTCGAGCGGGAAACACATCGTGCACAAGCTTTCTTCGTTTTGGAATTGACTGTAGCTGCAGTGCCCAGCGTGGAGGGGGTTGTAAACCTTTTCCATCTCCTCCAGCCCCTGGTTCGGACACGTTTGGATCTGATACTTCTCCCACGCCTCGATCAGGTTCCGCAAATGCCGCCAGGGTTTCATTAATGTCATAGGTACTGTTCTCGTCGCTCGAACCAATAAACTTTGTAGTTTGTCCCTGGAAATATAGATGGCGTCACCAAAAAATAATTCCAAATGGTAATATAGGGGTACCTCATCTTCTGTTTCTTGATCGTCAAGCTGACGTTTGCGTGATTCTGCCATGGTCTCTATTAAAAAGCAGAAAAATGCAAGACTTCAGAATATAGCATAGCTAACCGGAAAAAAAGTCTTACCGAAGGCGTCTTGAGTGTCCGCTTGAGGTCCTCCTGAGTGGACAGCCTGTTGAAGACTGTGAGTTCTGAGCTGCTGCAGACCTCTTTATATACCCCTCGCGGCGGCCTTGGAAGCCCTTTATAATTAGTGTAAAAACCCGTCTAGAACTAGTTACGATTGCGCGACAACTAGTTAGTTCTCCTGCATGGCGCTCAGTGGAATATAAATGAGTTTTTTTTTTTCTTCTACAACAAAGGCGCTTTTTAAACACGTATTTTCCTTGTATGTCGTTGTCGTTGTAGTTCCACTCAGAAAAAGTATATATATATATATATTTAAATATCCCTTTTTAGGCTTCGACGACAACGACAACGACATGGCTTTATTTTTTTTTGTATGTCGTTGTCGTTGTAGTTCCACTCAGAAAAAGTATATATATATATATTTAAATATCCCTTTTTAGGCTTCGACGACAACGACAACGGCGCAGCATTGTGAAGTAAATAAGAAACGAAACAAAAGTTGTGCTTTTTTATTTTGCTTTTATTAAACAGAACGATCTATTGTGGGAAAAATGGCACCGAGCGTAGGGTTCTTGAAGCAACTTCTTTTGATGCATTAATTTGAGCTTGCGCAATCTTCTGCAGCTCTGCCTTGTGTTCGGTAACTTCGGACTCCGTGCGAGCGAGGTTGACTGGACGTCCGTGACGTGTGAGGCTGTTGTAACTTGCTTTGATGTTTTCGTTGGAGTGACGCAAGTAAGGCCCCACATTCGAGGGTAAAGTAACACTGTCGGCAACTATGGTGTCTACGTCAGAGTGAACCACCAGTTCTGTGTCAATTTGAAAAAAGGCGGCAATGTCTTGAAACGTTTCAGTACTGCCTGGGTCGTCCTTGTTAGACTTGCTTACTGCCAATACCCCAAAACTCAAACTTGGTTGAATAGTTGAGTGCGCCATCGTTTTTAAACCTCGGGTGAAGTAAGTATTTTCCATAGGGTCCAAATACCTCACGTGGCGCGTGTGCATATCGTCGGGTCGAAGCCGCATGGTGATGTTGGTATCTGGCTTTTGCTCGTACGATTCGTAGTTTGACATGTTGCTAGTGGTGTAGGATACAACGTCAGCAGGCAGGCCAAGGTGTGTACGAGTTAGCAACTCGTTTCCCGCGTTATAAGTTGGACCCATCTTTAGCCATGCGTCACTTCCAAACTGGTACTCATAGTTGACTATAGGTGTGCCCACGTGACCTTTGAACGGAAACTGGTTTACGAACTTGGTCAAGCGGGGACTTGCCTTGTCAATGTGAATAAAGTCGTAAGCAAAGTTGTGACGTGGTACACCCATGCACGCAGGTATGCTCTTTTCGTCATCGCCATCGTGATCCTCGTTTCCGGGTGTGATCTTTAGACCCCAGTAGCTCTTAGCCAGATCCGAGTGGTCCTTCTCCTGAAATGGTAAATAAGACTGTGGCTTCATCGGGTTGTTTGTCTCGCCTTTCTTCACACGACACATGCCGGTATCCAAGTAGTGGTTCAGTCCGACGGAGCTAAGGCCATAAACTAGCATGTCAGAGTTGACGGGTTGGACAACCGAAGAGCCAGTCTTCCATGGCGTGCGTAAACCATGAGGGGTTACCTTGACAGAGCAGCTAACAGCTCTTGTGTGAGCTGGTAGGTTAAGGTAGGTGCCGTGAGGAATGTAAAGATACGGCCGGTCCACTGGCAAGCGTGACAGGCTAGTCAGAACTCCTGGAAACGTTTTCCTCGGTGTCATAAACTAAATTGGTCTTCAGCATTGCGTAGGCCCATGTGGTGAGTATTTTGCTGTCACGAAAGACTGTGACCACTCCGTGGTCGCGAGGTACGCGCAAAATCTGCTGAACGAGCTCTGTCGAATTTTCACCGTCACCTCCAACTCCTGCTCCGCCTGGACGGGTGGGGGCGTCTGAGTGCATCTGCTGCGACATCCCTTGGGCGTCGCCGGTAGTTGAGTCAGGCTGGTATCGCTTTGCGTCTGCTGTATCTGATTCCCCGTTATGTGCACGTTTCCGTCTATCTCCTGGCATTCCATAGAGACTACGGCCCAAGACGTATTGTTCCACAATATTCTTCGTGCCCAGACCAACTGCACCTAATGCGGAGTGCCAGTTACCCGTGCGTCTAAAGTCGTTCAAGAAGAGAGCCGCAGATGCCTGATCAGCAGCAAAGACGTCCTCGTGGCTCGTGGCCCGCTCGTAGGCTTCGTCGTGCGACTTGGCTATGCCGTCGTCCTCGTCCACCGGAGCTCCGTTGCGCTGTGGATTCCCGGGACCCAGGTACCGGTGGCCTGGGAACAAAGGCATACTACTCTGGTTAGGAGATATACACATGGTAGCGGTAGCGACATCGACGACAGCTACACTCTTAGCCGCCTCTATTTAATTGAGTGACTGACTGACTGAACTGACTGACTGACTGAACTGACTGAACTGACTGACTGACTGAACTGACTGAACTGACTGACTGACTGACTGACTGAACTGACTGAACTGACTGACTGAACTGACTGACATAAAAAAAAACAAAACAAAACAGACTGATTGAGCCGAAAGCTTTTTTTTGCGCTTGTCGGTGTCGGTGTAGTCGGAAAATGCAAAGCATTGACCATGAGTTCATGCGCTAAATAGCATGAAATGGCACTAAGCTGCTTCCAGTGACAATGTACATAATGATTGTCGGTTGTTTCGCCGGTAGCGCATGTAGTGTCCATGGGCTCCGATTATTCAGCTTCAGGACCTAATGTCAGCGCTGCATGCACATGGCGGCGATCGTGAGTCAGCGTTGCTACTGGTACTACATGCATTCGTTGACTGTTCGGACGCAACACAGTCACGTTTTGGGATACTTGCCATGCTTGGTTCAGTTGTTACCTTGGGCTGCAAACGTGAAGGGTAGTCTGCATAGAGTGACGCTACTGCATCCTTCGTAAGCCGCCGCTTCTTATATTCTATGAAATCTTCGCGTCGTAAACGACGGCTGCATATTCTAGTGTAGTTTGAAGATGTATTAGGAGACCAATTATCCCGCCTAATTACTACAAGCCAACTCCACCGAACACCAACGGCAGCTGGAATTTCATGGAACTACAGCCGAACAGTGTATTAAGGCGAAAGCCTTAGATGCCTCATTAAACGCGAAAATTGACCGTCGGCGGCGTCAGCACGAGTGATGCAAAAAATAATTGCGTGATGACATCACAGATAATAAAATTTTGTGACATCGTCGTGACATCACATAACGTGACGTCGTCATATCACATCTTCGCTTGGTCAAAATGGGCCGATCATGGAGGCAGTGCATGCCTCCGCTGATGTGCAGAAAGCTTGCACTGCCTCCGATTCTTGAGGCTGTAAGAAAACCACGTTAGGCCCAAAAATATCTCGGAGGGAGGCAGGGAATGTTCATTACATTGACTGGAAGAAAAGAAGAAGATGGCTTCCGCCTTTCAGTCGTCTTAGGTGAATGCATAAGGGACCCTGTGAAATTTTTTTTCTTTATCAATAAAGGGAAATACAAAAAGACAATCGTGATTTCTTTCAGTTCCATTTGCAGAGTGAAAGACAACAGTATGACATACTAAGGAATTGGGGCGGTTGCAATAGACTGAAATAGAAAATAAAACGCGAATGCTATCAAACTCGAGTGCAAGTATCGAACTTGCAGCACGGCCTGACAGTCTGCCTGCGGCATACTTACAGCGGGGATGGAAAGACACGCGAACATGCGGCATCTACATTCTTTGCTGTTTCGCATCTATATTCAAGTGGTTATAGCCTCGATGATTGATGAGAACACGACGTCATCCATGACACAATAAAAGACCATCTAGCATCTTTTTATTGCCATCGCGGTTAGAGCGCGATGAAAACAGCGCGCCGCTATGTTGGCGTTTCTTTCCATTCCCCTGTACCTGCGAAAGCCTGCAAGAAGCACAAATGCAATTAAACTCGGATGCATACACGAATTCGCAAGCTTCGTGATACGCGCGGCCGTTCAGCGCCAGCTTCCCGTAGTCTACTTGCACAGCGCCACCACGCGGCAGCGGCGAGCGGACGCGGAGCGCGCGCTCGACGGCCCGAGGAGAGCGTTCGCCCAGGCACTGAAAAATAGAGGAGGCGCTGGGTATAACACGAAAGTGAAACGTGCTGTCACAGAAGTAGTTGATTGTTCATAGTGCATTGGTATATGATAGCTTGTAATTTGTATACTGTTGTTTGGCAGATATAACACCGCTTGATAGTGGACGTACCTACGCTCACGCCTAGTGGCACATCTCCATACCGAGGCTAACGCCCATGATCATGATTTAACCCTTGCGGTAGCTGAAGTTCTTAACAAACACGTGGACACCGCATATGATGAATCCCGCACAAAGATGGCATCAACAAGCACGTGTAAACACTGATACTCGATATGCACTTCTTCAAAGCGTCGTGAAACGCGATGTGAAACGCTACATGCGTCGTGTCTTCCCTCTATTCTGGCCATTAATTCTCACAGGGGGAGCGGGGAACGCGGTGTGACAGCCACGCGAGCATCGGAAAGCTATTTTTCGAAATGGATGGATGCTATGAGCGACGCTTGGGCTAAAGGCACCACCTCGCGGTGTGTTAAAGCGTTGACGAAATTACACTTCTGTTGGAAACGCGCCATGAATGTCTTGGTGGACCCCGGCGTAAAACACTTTAGTGTTAAAATATATCCAAACTTCGGCGTTTTTGGTAAATCACTTACGTTTCAGCACAATTATCGAGAAAAACAGGGCGCGATAAAACCATGGAAATTATTTTAGAAGACGGCGTAAATATTGCCACGCCCACTTTTTGTCTTGTTTTGATGTATTTGGGTTTGACCGGCAGGGACGGTTATCAACGCTCGACGCGTCGGCGAAGTAGTGTTCTAGCAGCGTCGCGATTGTAGTAGATCGGTTTGTTAAGATTGCGCCCCGCACGCGAATGTTCCAGCTTTGTCTAGAGATTACGCCGCCACCAGCGATATCGCTGGAAAGTTCGATAGCGCCTGTATAAAAGCCGACGCGCTTGACTGCTTGTCAATTGATCGACGAACGACGCCCTGTTCGCCGCTATCATTGTACAGCGTATATTGCTGTAGTTCCAGTTCTCATTTTCCGGCCACAAGTTCGGCCAAATAAACAGTTTCATCCTGCAAACGCCGACTGCTGTCTTCGTCGACGTCACGACCACGTGACAATATTAAAGTTAATATGTATCGATTTTTATTATCCTCACTTTAACTTGTTTGCAGTGTTAAAGGGTTTATTTCACGGCACTCATCGGAAATACGCAGTGGTGGCAGTCAAGGCAAAAGCACGGACTCTGAGCGCAAGCGGCGTTCTTTCAGGAACCAGCCGACGAGGACGACCCACTAGAAACCGCTGGAGAGCGCAACCCATTACGCACTACCACAATTACCCCGGGTACGAAAAGGGAGCCGTCCGGCGACCTAACAGCTCGTCACTATGAGCGGGTCATAGTAGGCCTTCACGTGCTCCACTTTGACAGTCGCGCCCTCGATGGCGCATATCCGTGAACATGGCTCAATGGGTTCGATCAGGTAGTTGACCGGGGATGAGCGTTTGACGACACGGTAGGGGCCTTCGTATATCGAAAGTAGTTTTGTAGAGAGGCCAGTTGCAGTGGTAGGGACCGAGACCCATACCAGCGCTCCAGGGAGGAACGTGGGCTCAGAATTGGTGGTGTCAACGCAAATGCTCTTGTTCATGCGTCGTAAAGGACTTGGCAAGCTCGCGACACTCTTCAGCAAGCCTGGCTGCGGCAGAAATAGGCGCACACTCAGACGGATGCGGCTTGCATAGAAGTATCGTGTTGATGCTGTGCGACGGATGCATTACGTACAATGAGAAGAATGGTGAAAAACCAGTAGTACTCTGAGGGGCGGTATTGTATGCGTAGGTGACGAAGGGCAGAATGGCATCTCAATCTGTGTGATCGGCGGCGACGTACATTAGGCGCTTTTAGCTAACCGTATTTCGCCTCCCGCTCCGCTCAGCCAGTCGGTGGTGGCGCCACTGCGCATGCGCCAGACGGTCAGGCGCTGAGCGTGTGACCGGACCGTCGAGCGAGGGATCACGTGACACGAGGAGAAACAACCAAAATGGCAGCCTCTTGTGCCGCGAGTCCGCGCTGCTCGGAAAACAGCGGTTATTCGGCCAACACGCAAAACATGACGGCACTTCAGGATACACGAGGATCTGTGGCTTCTCCGAGAAGTCATCGCGGCCAATCCCTTTGAATATCCGCGCATGTGGGATGACGTTCTACGAAGCGTCGTTGCAGCGATACATCGAGAGCTGACACTTCGGGCCATGAAGGAGCGTCTCGAGCTGCTGCTTTGGTGCTTCCGTCAACAGGACTCCGCATACATTCGCAAGTAAGCGATTTCATGTACAATAGTAACAATTTAGCTTTTAACCGCAGCCACTCTCCCGCCTATTCAGAAACGCTCTTTAGTTTGACTTGCCACAGGGCAACGCGCTGAACGCTGCCCCAGGGCACCGCGTTTGAAACGAGTTTGTGCTGCTTGAAAGCGGTGTCTAAGTTCAAGCGCTTCTGAATGCGGGGGTAAGCGTCCATACTGCGTGAGCTCATCTGAGCTAACTCATACTTTGCATTGCTAGGTCTGGAACGGAAGAATTTTCAACAACTATAACGCCGGATCTGCTGCACTTGGTGATAGGACTCTGTTCTTGCGTTGCATTGCCTTCGTGATTGGTGCACCGATCACAGAGGCAATGCAAATGGACGATGGTATTTGATGAATTCGTATTGTGACGTGATGTAATAGGACAACATAGTGACGCCAGAGAATATGGCGATGTGTGATGTCATGTTGATGTTCTATTCTTGCGAAAAACTGCTAACGTTGTGTTGTTCTCATAAATGTTTTTCAGTGTTGTAGTGCTGGCTGCATTCTCATGGCTGTGGGTTATGTGAGCATTACGTTTTGCTTCCCATTTCGTGGTGCCTGTTCGTAGCAGCGTTCAGAGAGTCGAAAGCACTCAATCTAAATTTATGGTTTTTAATAATAATAATATCTGGGGTTTAACGTCCCAAAACCACCATATGATTATGAGAGACGCCGTAGTGGAGGGCTCCGGAAATTTCGACCACCTGGAAATTTATGGTTTTTGAAGCGCCGTGAGAAAGGGGGACGAGCAAGTGTGTAGACATTGTTCATTCTCACTTGCTTTTCTCAATGTTTGTCAAACTCAATATCAGCATAATGCGCTATGCGCAACCTAAATTTTCACACCAGCTCCACACAGGACGAGAAGTATGTTGTACCGGAAGTGATTTCCTCATTGCGAGATTTCATCGCTTATTTGCAATAGTGTTCCGCTGGGTAAGATTTTTTTTAATTTCACTGCATTGCCCTCTATTTTGCTGCAGAAAACCAGTCACCGGCATCACTCCTCTTGGGATTGACCGGAGATGAGGAACCTGAGCCACCAGTCCAAGGGAGTGGTGACACTGCAGTGCCGGTGGACAACAGACAAGATGAAACCACTGTGCAAGAGCCAGATGATGTCCAGGCATTTGTGCCGCACCGTCACCGTATCTGTACCCTTGTTCACAATAAAGAAAACAACACCTTTGCATCTCCGGGTTCACTCCCACTTTCAGTGATGTCATTGATCGAAGCAAATTAAATCCAACTTCTGGAGCAGATAAAACACCGCTTTGAAGCGGAAAATGAGCCTTTTCCAGCATTATTAATCCAATACCTTCGAATGTAAATATTTATTTCTGTAACAGAAGCAGCTGCTCAGTTTTTAACGAAATGGAATACCCTTCTACCTGGATTCATGTGCACTTCAGGCAGAGAATGACGGGCCTGCTGTATCTCAGCAGTTAAGAAAATGGGTTCAAGAGTTTATAATCGTACTGCTCAGTGTAATTAACGCAATAAGTCACACAAGATGCTGTCGTTAAATAAGAACTGTAGTTGCACGAAGTATTATGCATAGTGCCTCTACTCCGAACGAAGCTACCCTTTGGGCTGTGTGGATTGTATCCGGTATGAGCAATGCAGCCTTCAGTCTACGAGTACTCGCTATACACAAAGGGTACAGGAGAACACAGCGGAACTTGGGCGGGCACAATGTATACCTAACAGCATGAAGACACCATACACATAAGATTGGATAATTGTAGCTTACATTGCAGTCCAGCGCTAAGCCAAGGTGACAAAAAAATAAAAAGGCTGATGCGTCAAGCACCACCGTAAATCGACAATAAATCAATTCACTCTGTTTTAAAACAGAATTTCCTTTCTTGCTGCAAGACAAGTACAATTTTTATTTCCATTTTCAACGTACTTGTGACTTTCATGCACAGGTGGCGTCGCGCTTGCCTTGACCGAAAGACGTTTGGCTAAAACCAAAAACGCGCGTTGCGCTCCGGTAACGTTGAGCGTTTGAGCGGAACGGGGAACGGACCGCAGAATCGGTCAGCTAAAAGCGCCTATTGAGAGCATGTCGCCGAGCGTGCGGTTAAAGCGTTCGGTTAGGCCATTCGTCTGCGGGTGGTAAGCAGTAGTTTTGCGGTGAACAGCATGGCGCTCTTTGAGAATGGCCTCCACGCCTTCCGAGAAGAAGACACTGCCTCAATCTCTGAGAAGCTCCTGGGGTGGACCGCGACACAGTATGAATCGATGTAGCAGGAAGAAGGCAACATCGCGTGCTGTAGCCGCTGGGAGGGCGGCGGTCAGCGTATCGCGTGAGATGATCAACAGCGACGATGGCCCAGCGGTTACATGCCGATGTCAGAAGTGGTCCATACAAATCGATGCTCACGCGGCCAATGCTCACGCGGTAGACCAGCGGGTGACACGTGCGTTGAAGGTTTTCGGCGTTGGCAATCGAGGCAGGGTTAATTAGTGTATTCATGTGGGAGAAATGCGCGGAATTCAACCAACCCCTATACATAGCCTTCATAGATTACGAGAAGGCATTCGATTCGGTGGAGACATCAGCAGTCATGCGGGCACTACGGAATCAGGGCATCGACGAAGCCTATATAAACATAATGGAAGAAATCTACAGCAGATCCACAGCCACTATAGTCCTCCATAAAGAAAGCGACAGGAGGAGGAGGAGGAGGAGAAGAAAAACGGAAAGACAGGGAGGTTAGCCAGTTCTCAGACCGGCTGGCTACCCTGTGCTGGGGAAAGGGGAAGGGGGAGTGAAAGATGATAGAAAAGGGATGTTACAAAAAGAAAAAGAAAAAAGAACAATAGTACGATAAACGACACTGCTTAAAGTCTGTCTATGAGATTAGTTTTGCGCAAAAAGCGCAATAACGCTTTCAAAGCTTTCCGTGCCGAGGATGGTTTCGGCCAGTGTCCTAAGATCTTTTCCTCCGACAGTGGACGATTGTCAAGTCTATTTAACGCTGCGGACAGTTCTTCTCTTTGTGCACTGAAGCGAGGACACTCACAAAAAGCGGCAGAATCCCAATAAAGAAGGGCGTACGACAGGGAGACACGATCTCTCCAATGCTATTCACCGCGTGTTTACAGGAGGTTTTCAGGGCCCTAGACTGGGAAGAATTGGTGATAAGAGTTAATGGAGAGTATCTCAGTAACCTGCGATTTGCTGATGACATTGCATTGATGAGTAACGCGGGAGACGAATTACAGCTGATGATTACTGAACTGGATACGGAAAGTAGAAGAGTAGGTCTGAAAATTAATATGCATAAAACTAAAGTAATGTGGAACAATCTTGGCAGAGAACAGCGCTTTGCGATAAGGGGCGACACACTGGAAGTTGTAAAGGAGTACGTCTACTTAGGACAGGTAGTAACCGCGGAGCCGAACCATGAGAGTGAAATAACTAGAAGAATAAGGATGGGATGGGGCTCATTCTGCAAGCACTATCAAATCATGAATGGTAGTCTACCACTATCCCTCAAGAGGAAGGTATATAACAGCTGCATCTTACCGGTACTTACCTACGGAGCAGAAACCTGGAGACTTACAAAGAGGGTTCACTTAAACTGAGGACGACGCAGCGAGCGATGGAAAGGAAAATGCTGGGTGTAACCTTAAGAGACAGGAAAAGAGCAGAGTGAGTCAGGGAACAAACGCGGGTTAAGGATATCATAGTTGAAATCAAGAAGAAGAAATTGATATGGGCCGGGCACGTAGCACGTCGGCAGGACAACCGGTGGTCATTAAGGGTAACTGACTGGATTCCAAGAGATGGCAAACGCGTGAGGGGGAGACAGAAAATTAGGTGGGTAGATGAGATTAAGAAGTTTGTAGGTATAACGTGGCAACAGAAAGCACAGGACCGGGTTGATTGGCGGAACATGGGAGAGGCCTTTGCCCTGTAGTGGGCGTAGACAGGCTGATGATGATGATGATGATGATGATGATGAATCGAGGCAGGAGCGAACGAACTTCTGCACGTAGCGGCACATCCCTCACCAGAAGTATGGTCGTCGAATGCGGTGGTAAGTTTTGGATACCCCAGAGTGCGCGCATTGCAGATCAGAGTGGAACGACTCGCATATTTCAGAACGCAGGCTGCGGGGTATCACTAGTAACCGCTGGCGGCCATCGGCGTTCTAATTGCGTCGGTGCAGAAGGTCGTCACGAATGGCGACATGGTGGGCTTGACGACGCAATGCGCAAGTAGATGGTGTTGCCGACGGATCAGTGAGCAAGTCTATCAGCGAGGCGATCCCTTTATCCTTGCGCTGTTCGGTAGCGATGGTGTGAACGTCGATGGAAGAAACGGCAATGTAATATACTAAGCAGGGGGCGTTATGCTCAGACAAGGTGGATCGCGAGAGGGCCTCGGCGTCAGCATGCCGGCGTCCGTTACGGTACAACACGCTGATGTCGTTGTCTTGGAGGCGAAGTGCCCAGCGGGCGAGACGGCCTGAGGCAGGGCCGTAGCCAGAAATTTTTTTCGGGGGGGGTTCAACCATACTTTATGTATGTTCGTGCGTGCGTTTGTATGTGCGCGTGTATATATACGCAAGCAAAACTGAAAAATTTCGGGGGGGGGGGGGGTGAACCCCCCAACCCCCCCCCCCCCCTGGCTACGTCCCTGGCCTGAGGGATCCTTCAATGACGACAACCAGCATAGTGAATGATCGTCTGTGACGACATCAAATGGGCGACCATACAAATAAGGTCGGAACTTTATAAGGGCCCAGATGATCTCCAGGCACTCTTTTTCCGTGACGGTGTAATTGGTCTCGGATCTAGTGAGCGTACGACTTGCATATGCCACGACATATTCGGGGAACCCTAGTTTTCGCTGCGCAAGGACAGCGCCGAGGCCCTACACCGCTGGCGTCCGTGTGTACCTCCGTTGTGGTCGTAGTGGCGTAGTATGGGAGCAGATGTCGACAAACGGCGGAGCTTTGCGAACACGTCGTCGCACACGGACGACCACGAATTTTGGGGCCCGTTACTTCCAACGAGCTTCGCGAGCGGCGCTATGATGGTGGCAAAGTTTCGTATGAAGCGTCGAAAGTACGAACACAGTCCTACGAAAATTCGCAGTTTTTTCACGGACGTAGGTTTGGGAAATTCGCCCGCGGCCCGAAGCTTGGTCGGATCGGGAAGGATTCCGTCCTTGGACACGACGTAGCCTAGGATTGTCAGCTGCCATGCTGCAAATCGGCACTTCACTTTGAGTTGGAGGCCGGCGTTGTTCAATCGCGTCAAAACATGCCCCAGGCGTTGGAAATGCATGGAGAAGTCCGGAGCGAAAACGACGACGTCGTCCAGGTAACACAAGCACGTGTGCCATTTCAAGTTGTGCAGGACGGTGTCCATCATGCCCTCGAAGGTCGCGGGCGCATTACACAAACCAAACGGCATGACGTTGAACTCGTACAAGCCATCGGGCCTGACAAAGGCTGTCTTCGGTCGAGCCATGGGTGCTTGCCAATACCCCGTGCGCAAATCGAGGGATGGAAAGAATTATGCTCATTTCAGGCTGTCAATCACGTCGTCGATTCGCGGCAGTGGATAAACATCCTTGCGAGTGATCTTGTTGAGCCGTCGGTAGTCTACACAGAACCGTCCTTCTTCGCAAAGAGAACAAGTGACTTCCATCGGCTGTACGACGGCCGAATAACATCGCGTCGAAACATATCGTCGACTTGCTCATTAATTACCCGACGTTCTGCGGGAGACACGCGATATGCACGTGGCCGCAGTGGTGGTTGGCCGTCAGTGTCGATACGATGCGTAACAGCGGAGGTGCGGCCGAGAGAAGTTTGCCCGGCATCGAAAGAACAACGAAATTTTCCAACAGGCAGAGAAGCTGGGAACGCTGGACCGATGTGAGGTTGTCAGCAATGGAGGAACCAGACACATCAGCAGGTGACGAATCGGACGTGGAAACAGCATTGAGCGTACGGGAACTGGGACAGTGCGTGGCATCGGGTGCATCCATAATTTGTACGTCTTCGAGGGGTTCCACTCGTAACTTATTTTAGCGCACACTGACACACGGACACAGAAAAGAAGGGTACTTTGATATATATATGTTCCTTTTCTGAATAAAACCTTCAGTTGATAGTAGCGCTTGTGGTGTACCCTTCTTTTCTGTGTCCGTGTGTCAGTGTGCGCTAAAATAAGTTACGATGCACTCATACCAACTAGCTCGTCTTTCAGTATTACTTGGGTTCCACTCTGCCAAGACATTCCCCTCGCACCAACGTAACAATGTACGGGGATGGGTTGGTAACAAAAATAGCCGTGCTGCCCTGAGTGACTTGCACGGTCGCGAAAGGTAACAGCAAGCCTTTCCTAGTGAAAACGTGGTCAGATGGCGGAATTAGTGCAATGTTGTGGGAGAGACCAGCGCAGTCGACGGAGACAGCCGTCGACGAGTTTGGAGGCACTTTGGTATCGTCTTTGACGAGGATCTTGCTCGATACCGGTGAACTGTCTGCCGGCGTCAAATCTGAGAACGGGGAGAGTTCCATTTCGGCTGGTCAGCGATGAATTACGGCGTCGGGACGGGAGAGAAAATTCCATCCCAGGATGACGTCGTGAGAGCATGCAGCAATTATAATGAAGTCGACGTCGTACAAAACGTCCTGAATGTCCACGCGAGCTGTGCATATTGCTGTAGGATGAATACTCTGGGAGCTGGCTGTACGGAGGGACATCCCAGAAAGTGGCGTCGTCACTTTCCGTAGTAATCGTCTCAATTTTTCACGCCCCGGATATGTATATGTATGTATATATAAATAAAACCAATAAAGAAAAATAAATCGACAAAAAAAAAAATTCCGAAGTGCGCCTCCGGGATTCGAACTTGCGACCCCTCGTCCTTCAGCCTGCTGCTTTAAACAACTCGGCCACGTGCCACCGTTTGCGTGGAACACTAACCGTGAGCTATTTATATACACCATATAACGCTGGCGGTATCTAAATCTCAGGGGTGCTTCCGCGTGTGCAGTATCACCCGCAAATTGCCTGAACGGTGCGCTTTAAAGCAATGATTGTAGATTTTGCTTCTAACTGCTTTTGGAGACGCGCACTAAAAAGTGGGTTATTTCTGTACCCATACGCGATGTGGAACGCCTGATGAACAATGCGTCCAGCGTCACCGCGCGGCAGGAGACGCGGGGGGAAGGGGGCTACTCCACGCGCCGCAGTTTTCTAGAAAACAAAAAGCGCGCCGCGTAAACATAACTGGGACAGTCGTGAGTTCGTGCTCGTCCTGTGTATATATATGCGTTGTTTTCGAGCGTCCTTCATTGTGTTTGAGAAGCGCAGCGCGCTGCAAGTGTCGAGCTGTTACCGTTGTTAGTTCGTGGTCATCCTGTGCGTAATCTTTTCGTGAGTCCTTTGCGCTTGATGGGCGCGCTGCTTGTATCGAGCTCCTCGGTGTTCTTGCGACTTTGTAATTCGTTGCTATCGCATTCATAGCTTCGCCTTTGCGGCGAAACTGTGGCATTCTTCTTCAACAGTGCTTCGACAAGCAAGGGAAATAATAGACTCATAAGACTGTGTTTCAGTTGTTCTTTAAGGGGAATAAATAGTGTGACCAAGAGAGGCGATGTTTTTTTTTCCTTGGTGCGCTCAAAATTCAGAAATCGCTAAATTGGTGGAAAAGTGTTTTTATGTGGCCAAAATGTATATTTTTTCTCAAGCGAACAATTTTTTTTTTCGCAAAACTAACTGCGAAACAAATGTTCTGGGTCTAATGCCTTGGTCTACAGTAAATTTCATCAAAATCGGAAATGGTGACCAGGACCTCGTGTTCGATCTTATCTTGACACACCCTCTAGCATTTACTACGAGCACGTAACCTTTTCTTTAGCGACTTATTACAAAGCGCACCTTCACTGTTTGTGCGATATAAGTTGATCAGCACGTTCCAGAACAAAATAAGGCGCCATACGCATGGGATGTTTTCATGTTAATGAGGACACCTAAGTATTCGTGCCTGCTGTGCAACAATGGTGGTATGGGGTTTAACGTTCCAAAGCGACTATGAGAAACGCCATAGCGAAGGTTACCTGATAACTTCGACCCCCTCGGGTGACATGACACAGCGCGCGCATTCGAGAATAAAGCCTCGATGGAAATTTTACCGCCGAAGGCGGAATCAAACCCACGCCTTTTGGGTGAGCAATTGAGTACTGTTTTGGGTGAGCAATTGAGTACCAAAAAATCTTGGCGTCACTTGCATAATAGGTACTATAACGAAATAAACACTCAGTAAACGCTCCATCACTCGCCTCATATCCACCTCGACTCTCACTCACGTGCTTATGTTCAGAGTCACGTCGACTACTACTCAGAGGCACGACCATTAGTCTTTACTACTTATTACATTTGCTGGCCATCACTCACACTAAGGCACTCACATTCATATATGTTTTTTTTTTACTGATACTCAAACTCAATAGGTACACACTAAGGTTCATACTCGCTCTACTCACACGCATAAGTTCTTTTGTTCATACTCACGTCTACTCAAACTCAGGAACTCATCCACGGTCTACTCCCACTGATGGGCACTCACTCACATCCAACTCATAGGCGCCCACGGTCATGCTCGTCACGTCTACTCACATCATTCATGTTCACTCACTCTCGCAGGTATTGACTCGCTTCTCACACTCATAGGCACTCATGTTCATTCTTCTACACTCTGTGACTGTGTGACATGGCGCTCATAGCTACGCACTCACGCTCATAGTCATGTCCACTCACACTCATCGGTACTAACACATTCATACTCACACTCACTCACATTCATGAGTACTCACACACGTTTATGCTCACGCTTACACTCATCGGTACTCACTCACGTTCACACTCACATCAACTTGCACTCCTCGGTGCTCACTCACGTTCATACTCACGCCTGCTCACACTCATGGGTAGAGACCGGCTTTTAGACGCCTTTTTTGTTCCTTGTGCTCATATCGCCCCACATTGAAGCTGTTTAAGCTAGCCGTAAGTTGTATGCCGTATCATGATTTATAAACGGAAATTGGGTAAATGTCACTATTCACCAATGGCCCACTAAAAGGGAAGAAGGCAACCATTAGCCCAACACTAGGGAATGGAAAAGGCACCGGCGGCTGCGAGAAGACCCCTCAGCGATGGAAGGCCTACGCCAACGACGACGTGCCCGTATATCTGCGAGAGGAACGAACGCTTGGTTCCCGCGCGAGTTTGTCTCTGGTTGGACTTCCATGTCGTGTCTGTGACTGTATGAGAGGCGCTTTGTTTCATGGCGAGTTTCTGTTTTTGGAGCTTGGACGTCTGTGTCGTCTCTGTGACTGTGTGCGGCTTAACTCGAACCTCTCTGCGCTGACAACGTATTAACCACCTAGCGCCACCTAGCTAAAGCATAGCAACGACCTAGAGAAGCTACCTATAGAAACAACCCTCATCACCTAGCTAAGGCCTTGAAACAACCTAGAATCAACCAGATTAGTCTTCAGAATCGTCCAGTTTCGCTGTTTCAAGGCTTTCGCAGCTTAGTGCAAGCTTCGCCAATTTTTTATAGGGCCTATTTTCAAAATCGGGGCCTGTATGAACACTGTTTAGCTTCATGTTTCGCTTTCGAGTGCAGTTTGAGACCGTTGTTCACGTTACGGGAAATATTGACTGTACGGAACTCTATGGGGTTCATCCTAGCCCTGTAGCTCAGCCAACTTCCAGAAAACAACCGCTAGCAGCAGTGAAATCACACACGCCAGCCAGTACATGCCGCCGCGCTGACATGGCGCCAGCGGTTGGCGAATGGGAAACCGCAGAGAGCAAACGAATAAAGAAAGATGCGCTCTGTTTTGTTTGTAATGTACTTTTTAAGATGCTCACCGACAAGGGAGAAATGGTCCCTACGCGATTCGACCCGGCCAATACGAGGAATCCCTCCATTCTGGTCTCTAAGCGGTCTGGCTATCTGCTCTGCCCTTCTCAGTCATGCCGAAAAGAAGGAGGCCCAGGAGAATGTTTATTCGACAGTCGACACTTGACTTACCACGCTACAGAAGAAACGCAGAGACCGTGTTCTGCGAAACGTGCGGGAAAACGGGCAATTGTATGGCTGTGTTCAACTGTTGGCACCTTGCGCCAACGCAAATAAAAATTTTTGCTTTCCTGTTGTAGATACAGGTCGCGCAGGTCTTTGTTTTGAAGTTATTTGCATTTATGCATAAATTTATTGTCGGTATTCTTACCACAATGTAGCCGTAAAACGTTGTTTTGGCTGCCTATTTTTGGCGCCCAAAACGCGCGTTTTTAATGCCTAAAAATCCGGCCTTAACTCATGAGTACTCACGTCCATACTCACGCCTACTCACGGTCATGAGTACTCACTCACGTTCTTACTCACGCCTACTTACATCATTGGTATTCACTCGTGTTCATACTCATGCCTACTCACTCATTCACGTTCATGAAAGCCAGGGTTTGACAGAGTCCCGTCTGGTCGGGAGGAGGCATTGTAGAAAAGGAATAGACACCGACCACAATAAAAACACTTTAAACACAAGCAAGTCGTTTCGGCTCCCGCACGGAAGCCTTGTTCACAAAGAAGTGTAAAAGTCAGATACGTTTCAATAGGTGCCGCAAGCATCGCGCATACACGTGAGGAAAGTTTCCGCCGTTGCGGTTGAGTGTGCGCTTTGTCGTCTGTATTATCAACGATTCCAGATAAAGGCGCGAAGACAATTTTCTTTCTTTTTTAATGATGCTGGCGTTGTCCCAATCGATTACGTGACCAATCGATTCAGCGTGTTCCGCCAATGCATTAGATTCAGCGTTCTTTTTCTTCACGTCGTAGCGGTGTTATTTTGCTCTCTGCTCGAAATTTCCCGTCTCGCCCACGTAAACATGATCGCATCCGGTGCAAGGGATGCTGTATACCAGTCCGTGATATTTTTCGTTTGCCAATTTTTCTTTGACATTCACCAACGAGTGCTTTAGCTTGTTTGCTGGAACATGGGCGATTTGCACGTTGTATCTGCTGAATACCCGGGCCAAAGATTTGCTGATTCCGGGCACATATGGTACCGGTGCTCGCTTTTTTTGGAAGCGCGTCAACATGAAGTGCAGAGCATGACAGTCTGTTTTCAACAGAGCGAATAAAAGAATCCGGGTATCCACTAGAAGTAAGGTCGCGATGCGCCTTCATTACGTCAGCCGAAGCATCTTTAGAGTTTGAGCAGATGAGATTTGCTCGCAGCAGAAGTGAAGAAACGACTGACCGTTTGTGGGAGCGAGGGTGCACGCAATTGAAAATCTAATAACGGCCAGGGTGGGTGGCTTTTCTATACACGCAAAACGATAATGCATGATTGTTGCGCTTAACCAGTACGTCAAGGAAAGGAAATTGGCCATACTGTTCCTCCTCGCCTGCTCACACTCATTGGTACTCACTCGCGTTCATACACACTTCCATTCACACTAACCGGTAGTCACTCATGTTCGCACTCACGGATATTAACACTCATGAGCACTCACTCACGTTCATACTCACGCCTGCTAACACACGTTGGTACTCACTCGCGTTCATACTCATGCTAGCTCACACTCATTGGTACTCACTCGCGTTCATATTCACGCCTACTCACAGTCCTGAGTACTCACTCAAACCTTTAAATGAGCATGAGTAAGTGTGAGTGGATATACTCATGAGTGAGCATGGCGAGCTATGAAAAACAGACACGACTGGGACATTTCGGAAAAAAATACATGGCTGATCCCTCTGTCACAGGAATCGGTATAACACTAAAGTGAAACGTGTCTTCACAGACGCAGTTCAGCGTTTGTTGTGCATTGCTTGGGCACAAGGGCGAAGGAATGAATGCTATAGCAACAAATTGTAATCGTCACTCGAAGAACGGCAAGCAGCTCGAAACTCGCAACGCGCTGCTCGAGCAGAAAGGACGCAAGGAAAGAACATACACAGGATGAGCCCGAACAACTGCCACAGCCCGACAGTTAAAGCGCGCTGCTCAAACACAAATGAGGACGCACGAAACGAACGCACAAGTATACGCAGGATAAGCGCGAACTGCCACAGCTGTAATTTATTTTTGTGTGAACAGCGCGCAAAAGCATTTCGCAAAAGCGGCCGCTGCAGTGAGCGAAGTGAACTTTGTACTCTCTGTAACTGCAACGCAAACTTGCCGTGGGAGCACAGGACGCACAAACCACCCCCATCACGATAAGCGATATATATATATATAAGGCTTAAATGCGGAAGAGTAACTTCGGTTGCCGCAAGGTTATAAGTATTTTAAGAGTGCCTTCATAATAAACCACTTTATTGTCCACGCTTCGATCGGAGACCGATCTTCATGAAGACGCATTTTACCAGGCTTCGATGCGCTTTTATATCATCGTCCTCCGAGCCGAGAGCGAGAAAAAAGTAAAAAACTAAAAAAAATTGAAAAGAAAAAGAGAGAGAGGTAAGTAAGTAAAAGTAAAAAGAGTGCACATACTATGACATACGCACTACACGTGTTTCCTGAGAAAAAAAAAAGGAGTAAGAATTCTGAGAAAAAAGTAAACAGAGTTGCGAACACACCACATATTTTGACATACAAAACAACACGTGTTTCCTGACGAAAAAAAAAGAGAGAAAACTACGTAGATATACACAGATCTCCCAGGTGAAGTACATTCCCGTAGTCCCCTTCCTTTGGGTGCCCCCTCCTCAATTGTTCCCGAAGCTTGGACACAATAGGTGAGTACATTCCTCCAGTTCATTGTCACGCCTCGCGTCTTCGCCCCCCCCCCCTCCCTCCACAGTGCTCGTGAAGCCTGTAAGGGGATTAAGCTTCACAAGAAGGGATAAGCGCTTAAAAGTCCGGGAAGAGTGTAAAAAGGCACATTCACTGAAAAACAGGCAGGATTTCCGGTCTGTGGCTCCACTTAATGTTTCCGAAGAAAATGGAGGATACCTTTCGATTGGAATGCACGTGAGCACGCTGCATGTCCGACAGCGTGTTCCTCTAGCGATATCCGAAAAAAAAAAATAACAATAATATTAAAAAGAAGAAAGAAAAAAAAGAAAAGAAAAAAGAGAGAGCTTCGGTTAAGATTATTATTAAAGGGGTACTGAAACAAAATTTCGCGGCCGAGATAGCCTGCTGGATCGATTCCCGTGTACGTGCGTGTACCATCTGCAAAATATCGACAGCGAATAAAGCTTGGAAGGTATTTTATATGAATTTTGAAGTTCGCGAGCGCGATCCAGCATTATAGGCCGCACCTGGTGCATTGACACCCTCGGAGGTGACCCGAGGTGACCCCCCTACTTCCCCTACGTAACCGTTGCAGCCGGTACAAGTTATGATGACGTCGTAGCCGCTATTTCTGTTTTGACGCGCTTCCCGACGAATCGCTCCTCGCCAGCGGGTCAAACCTGAAGTGATTCGCCACGTCAAAAATTCCTTCCATCCCCGCCGCAAGAAAATCGTCGCCATCAGGCGACGATGAGCCCGACGATGACAGACCGCGCGGTAATGCGTCACTGTTCTGTGTGCTCACGTGACCGAGCGTTTCACTCGCTAGGTGGTGATAGTTGCACCCGGCGGCTTGTCGTTTTTGGAGCTCTGTCAAACCAAAACTGAGGCTGTGTCGGTAAACAATTATCTTGTAAACAATTATCTGTCGCGCGCTGCGGCAAACGATGTGCCGTGTTATGACTAACAGGCCCCCAGCAACACATTGCAGCAAAAAAACGCGGGGCGAAAATTTTTGTGTCAGGACTCCTTTAACTTGAAACTTGCAGAGCGCGAATTCAAGCGGATATGCCCGGATTGATATTTAGTCCAGCCTTCAATGTATTAAATTTATAAATCATATATGATTCGCGCTGTTCACGCTCTCTTGTTCTGTGGAAACCTCGTTGTAATAGTCTAACCTTGATGTAATCAAATGGGTGGCTCTCGGAATTTATATGCTGAGACAGAGGAAGATGCGGAAGCGAATTAACATGTGAACGATGGTTATTAAAGCGGGGGCGGAAGGCCGAGTCTGTCTGACCTATGTATTGAATACTGCATACTCCGCACTCGAGAAGGCATTAGAGCTCTCACAGTTAAGGTTTGAGGGAAGAGAGTATTTGAAATTGGAATGTGTGCTTTCAGCAACGTTGGTTGCCTGTATGTGTTTGCACACCTTGCAACGAGCCTTGCCGCGTGGCTGGCATCCAGTTATAGGTGCCTGATACGTTTTCGAACGAACAAGATAATCTTCAATGTTTTTGGGGCCTCTATAAACGACTCGCGGAGGGGAAGGGAAAAATCTTGATAGTCGTGTACTCTGTTGTAAGATGTTATAGTGTCTCTTTAGAATTTCGTTTACGTTAGGGGGGTTGCTTCCAAATGTTAGAACCAAGTTATTCCGTCCCTCTCGTTTTAATTCTTTCTGCTGGTGTTGTTGGCGATGTAGGTTTGCCCCTTTACATATGGACTATGGAAGGAGGATAGTGGCACGTAGGTGGCGCAAGTTACTTGCGTTGGCCTCAAGGTGTTCGGGGCGGATTCTTCTGATCGGTGGGCCTGCGAGTACGTGGTGCTCGTCTTCCAGTGACGAGGGTGACAACTATCGAAGTGAAGGTACTGCTGCCTGTCCGTAGGATTTTTGTAAACGAGTCAAGGACCCGTTCGTTTACGTTTACGTGGAGATCGAAGAAATTGATATGTATAAGTGAATGTTATGTCTGGGTGAGCTTTGTTGAAAGATTCTATAAAATTAATTAGATTCTGTTATGTATCCGTCGAAATGATAAAACTATCATCTAAGAAGCGTTTGTAAAGAAGGGGCTTAATTTTCTGGGTTGACAAAAACTTAGTTTCAAGATCACTAATAAAAATATTAGCGTAGTTAAATGCCATTCGAGTCCCCATAGCAGTGCCATTTATTTGTTTATTGAGTTGAAGTAGCAGCTTCGCAAGGGTTTCAGTTACTATTGGACTTGGCGAGTCATCATATTTGTGCGCACTATAGGACTCTACCAATGTTTTGATGCCCTCATTATGAGGAATATTAGTGTACAGGGAAGTTACATCAAGAGTTACAAGGAAGGCACCATCAGGGATTTTTCCATCGTTGATGGTCCTTATGAAGTGGTTGGTATCACGTAGGTAGGAGGAGTGTGTAGGCGGAATATCCTTAATTAGGGAGTATATGTAACTTGATATTGGTTCGGTGAGGGTACCTCTTCCCGAAATATTTGGTCTGTAGGGGTTTCCTTTCTTGTGTATTTTCGGAAGCATGCATATAAAACCGTCCTGGTGTGTCACGTGCTACAGTGAGGGCCTTACAAATTTTAGGATCTAACTTTCCGAGTTCCACGAGATCATGGAGTGCGGTGTTTATTATCGCTTGATGTAGATTCTAGGGTTCGGTCTTTATCGAGTGGTTTGTAGAAAGAGGTGTTAGTTAATTGGGTGGCCTCTTGGATATAGTCAGATTTATATAATATTACAATCCTTCCCCCTTTATCCGCTGATTTTATGACGATATCCGTTCGATCACTGAGTGCCTTAAGTGAGGCATACTCCTTTCTTGAGAGATTTTTAGCTGATGCCGGTCTGTTGTGCTATATTCCCGAAGTATGTCTTTTTGGACGGCTTCATTGTAGGTATCTAGATGCTTCTCCCGCTGAGAGCTTGGTGTCCACTGTTGCCTTAAACTGGAAGGTATTATGGTAGTGGTTTCTCTCTGGGGTTCGTCGAAAAGGTACTCATCTAGGCGAAGGTTCCGTGCCAAGTTATCAAGGTCTTGTAGTAAGGCAAACTGACTGTATCGGCCAGTAGTGGGGCAAAATGTGAGTCCGCGGGAGATTACTGCTCGTTCATGACTGTTAAGTTGAACGTCGCAAAGGTTAATTATGTTTTCTTCTGTGTTGCTTTGTGTGTTATTGGTGCCTCCCGGCCGGCCGTTAAAGGTTTTACTTATGTTGCAGAGTTGTGGCCCAACCTCTGCTTGAGGGCCCTCTGGATTGCCTATGTAGAGCTCGGAGTAGTACGGAATTTTATCCCTTGCCATTTTTTTTTCTTTTTAGCCTGTAAGATTTCCTCTGTCCTCTTTTTCTCAAATCGTTCCCGTTCCCCAACTTCTAGAGTGGATAGGGACGTATTCGACCTAGCCCGACGTTCCGCTGCGCTCAGAGGAGCGCCCTTTCACAGTGCGCCACAACGAGTTCGGTTAGCTTCAGTGATGCGGATTTCAGAATTAGATTACATTTCTGGGTTTCCTTTTCGTCAAAGTCGTGCATTGACGGCTTAAATGATAGTTGGATGCCCCGAGGGGCGTATGCCAAAATATGCGCACGTGGTGTGTTCGCGACTCTTTTTTCTCAGAATTCTTACTCCTTTTGTTTTCTTCTTAGGAAACACGTGTAGAGGGTGTGTCATAGTATGTGCACTCTTACTTACTTCCCTCTCTCTTTTTTCTTTCTTAATTTTTTTTTACTTTTTTTTCTCTCTCGGCTCGGAGGACGATGATATAAAAGCGCATCGAAGCCTGGTAACATTCGTCTTGATGAAGGTCGGCCTCCGATCGAAACGTCGACAATAAAGTTGTTTTTATGAAGGCGCATATACTCTTAAAATACTTTATATATATATATATATATATATATATATATATATATATATATATATATATATATATATATATATATATATATATATATATATTGTAGAGAAGCCTTGGGACATGGTAATGGGTTACCCTCTCCAGCGCCTTCTAGTGGGTCGTCCTCTTTGGTTGCTTGAAAAAGAACGCCGCTCGCGCCTTGCCGTGACTGTCGCCATTACTCATTGTCGTTCAGTGCTGTCTATTAAACACCTTAACAATATATATATATATATAATATATATATATAATATATATATATATATATAGCTCGCCGTTGGTGTGCCAGAACGCGCCGTTTGTGGCCGAGTCGGTTCGCGCCGCGCGCTGCGGAGCGAGGGGTCGAGGGGTCGTAGGTTCGACTCCTGGCGACGGAACTTCTAGCTTTTTTCTTTGCCATCTGTTTGTGTGTATTTTTCAACGTATATCCGTGACGGAAATACGTCAGTGGAGCCGCGGTGAACCCCGGCATAAAACACTTTCGGCCATTGAGAACTCAGCTTGTAATCCTGCTTACCTTTTCGAAATTTATGAGCACTCCGAGTTGCAGGCAGTCCGAGCTGGTTGGAGATCGGTTCGAACGTGCTCGTGCGCTTCCTGGTGCTGAGCGCGGGTTTCATCAAATGGATCATGGCACTCGAGCTTTTTCCGACGTCAGCCCGCAGCTTTGGCTTCGCCTGTGTGCTCACCTGCTCACGCTGCGGTGCCATGGTGGCGCCTTTTCTGCGGGATCTGGTAAGGACTGTCGGCATGTTCTCTTCAAATTCTCGCACTACGCAATAAGCGCTGCATTGCTACAAGAAGTAACGTAAAATGTGAAATCTCGTTTCGAGTCGCGTATTCCCAAAAATCTCGGAGGCCATACTTTACGCTTTTGGTGAATCCTGGGCAGTGGCGCTGCAAATAACTACGTTCACTGTCAAATTTATTCTATTTTACTTCACATTTTGCGTTACTTTTTGAAGCAACACGTAGCAACTGAAGCTAGTTTAAAGAAAGAAAGGAAAACCAATACAGCTATAAAAGGTGACAATAAGAATAAAAGCCCACCATCTGCAGCTGCGATTCGAACCCGGACCTTTTGAGTGGGAAGTGGGCATTCTACCCCTGCACAACTTCGGCGGAGCCGCGCGCAACATTTACACGACGACACACTGCAGACTACCGCTCGCACCGCCACAAGCGTATTGACCCTGTTTCGGCTTCACTTTTCGAAGCTCGTTCCGAGCACTCCCCATTTCTAGTACACTAATAACGGCGAGCTCGCCAGCCGTATCTAAAAAATAACGGCAAGTCAGACAAATAATCCAAACATACGCTGCACTGCCGTATTACGGCACTCTTGAACAACAATAATGTATAGAGGAAATAATAACAAACCACAAATAAAAAAAATAATAAAGCGGAAAATAAAACTACTTCTTTTATAGTTTTTTGTGTTAATTCAAATGTATATTGCTTTTTTATTTCTGCTAAATGATTTGCGTTTACAACAATTACACCTTTGCATGTATATATTTCTCTGCAAGATATTATTTTATATTTTTATAAGTATTCAGGGCTGTAAATGCACTTTTACTATTCTGTATGTTTCCTTGTGCAAGTTTTCAATTAGTTATGTGTGTGCTGCCAATGCTTGTGTGCAAACTGCTGTTGTTACAGGTGGTATGACCTCGTCAGGCGTTAATGCATCTTGTCCTTTCTTTCCTAAGTGTAATTTTCTACACTTGATTAAAAATCAATTCGACGCTAATACAACACACAGAGAACGCCGCAGACACAAAACAACATAACACATACAATGTACTGTGAATGCGGCATCGCCGACGTCCGACTCAGCCCAGGAGCCCGTGGAGCCGAGCCATGGAATCGTCCCCACGATTCTTGGATGTGGGTGAGAAAAGACAAGGACGAAGGGAAGAACGACAACCACACTGGCGCTTCCCTTCGTCCTTGTCTTTTCGCGCCTACATCCAAGAACCATGACAGGCCAACAAGCCCGCATCGCTACCCTCGTCCGCACGAGCGTCTTGCGGGAGACGACTGTCCACGGCTGCACCAAACCCAAAAAGAGAGAAGGAAGTCTTCCTCAAGCGCCAGCGTCACATCGCTTCCCGCCAAGCGGCGACACTGCGCCACCACTAAAGCCCCTCGATTTTGAAAGTAGCGACACTCTCCTCCGAGCACGCGTTTTCCTCCTCAATTCTCCTCGGATTTCTCCCCTGGCCGGCACGGTGCGCACGGCACGCTGAACCCTCCACTGGCTCGCCGCAGCCGCATTAGAATCACTGCGCGCGCTGGTTTATTCGGCCCTCTGAAGCATTAAATAAGAATCTGTCCCTTAAAAACCGTCGTGACGAAAGTGGGCTTCCGATAGGACATATTGACAAATACATATTTTTAAGACGCTTCCATAAATACACGCGGATGCGTTTCGAAAAAAAAATTAGTATACGAAGTGCCGGCAGAGCGGTTTACTTCTCCGTCGCCGCTTCGGGTGTCCGTAGCGTGGAGTTGTATTAGGCGCATGTAATGTATGCAGCATAAAGTATAGTCGAGAATTTCGTTCCTAATTGTTGTCTTGATGAGCTCAAAGAAGGTAGCCAAGAAGAAATGTGGCGTTTTACTTGAATTGCTCGAAATGAGTGGGCCGGAAGCATTTTTGTGCCAATGCCGCTGTCAGACACGGACGCACGAACATACACTCTAAATGTAAAGGAGGAAATGGGGGGTCGAGGTTACTCCTTTATGGGAGTAACTAACCTGCCACACCCATTACTCCTTTTTGGGGGTAACTGCGACGGGACGAACCGTTACTCCCCGTAGAACTTGCTCCTTCAGGGAGTAACTGACTGGAGCAACGGATGCTCTTTGTGAAAACTCCCACGGGAGCAACGGTTACTCTTTCTCGATACTCCTCAAAGGAGGAACGGATAGTCTTTTTCGATACTCCCACGGGAGGGACGGTTACTCTTTCCCAATACTCCTGAAGGGAGGAACAGATAGTCTTCTTCAATACCCCCAAGGGAGCGACAGTTACTCTTTTCAATTACTCCTCTAAAAAGCAGCCGTTGCTCCTTTCCTAAACTCCTAAAGGGAGGAACGGATGCTCTTGGTCAATACTCCTATGGGAGTGACACTTGCTCCTTACAAATACTCCCGAGGGAGAAAGAGATAGTCTTTTTCAATACTCCCAGGGGAGCGACGGTTTCTCTTTACAAGGAGGAATGGATGCTCTCTGTCAATACTCCCACGGGAGCAATGCTTGCTCTTTCTGGACACCTAAATGGAGTAACAATTACTCTTTCCCATTAGTCCCGCAGGGAGAAATGGACATTATCTCTCAATACCCTCATGGGAGCGACAGTTACTCTTTCACAACATTCCTCATCGGAGCAGCATGCAGTTAATCATCCTCAATGCCTCTCGATGGAGTAACGTTTGCTTGTATTGAGTGCTCCTCAAGAAACCAGCAGTCCAGCTCTCCCATAGGCAAATGAAAAAAGTTTTGAGGAACATGATTTTCATCGGGTTGCGCCAAGTCTGACACAAATGCTCCAGGAGAGGGCAGAAATCCAGATCTATTTGTGAGAAAAATACTTTATTGAAATCAGTCTGGCTGTTCACTGGCTCAAGATGGTTAGAGCCACACGGACGAGTGACGTCGGCCGCAAGACGCTCTGAACTTTCAGAACTTGACACAGGAGATCGAAGGTCCACTGAGCTTTCTTGCTGAAAACAATGTTCAGCGCCCAGTATAGCGCGATTTGTGTGGCAATGGCTGCCAAAAGGCTAGTCTCCTTAATAGCAAGGCCCTCCAGGCGCACAATAAATTCCCTTGAAGTCAACAAGCTTCCATTGTATGTCACTGTCGGCACATGATGCGTCTTGGTGGGGTCCTACAAAACAAAAGGCACATTTTAACACAAGGCTTGTTGCTTCATTATTACAGCAGCTGCTTCATGTAGCAACAGATAAAACCTAATGCTTTACCACACACTGACAAATAAATGAAATTGCAACTTATTTGCAAAACATGGTTCGACACTGGTAAGGACATTCTTAACAAGTCAAAGCACTTGCAGTAAGGCTACAGGTTTATCCACAGGTTAGAGACTGGTCTCGTTTACACGGAAGCCAATTAATTGGTTCTGAAAAAAAAAACAGGGGCATTTGCTGTTTGCAGGCAGCACGTCATGCTAGCATACTTTATAAAGTAGAACCCTGCTGATACATTTTTTAAGGCCATGTGCAAAAAGAATGTAGGAGCCAGGAAATGGGGAAAAAAGTAAAAGTGAGAGTCGTAGTGAAATCGACAATCATATCTCAGTGGTTATTGATGAAAAACAAAAAAAAAATGTGCAGCGTTGGCTCCTGTACCTTTTTTCCATCTGATCAGCACAATGCGAGCAAATTCGTTGTGGTAGGTGGGAGTTGAGCTGTTAGAATGAATTATCGACTTGAGAGACTTACTTTCCTGCACTAATTAGATACCCATTGTGCCACGTGGCTCCTACCATGATAACTTGAGTGTACATTTTTTCCGAATAAACCCAGTGTCTTTGGGTGGCCAGCACCTAAAACGGTATCTTGAAGCGACCTTCCGTCGTGATCCTTTCACATCCATAAACAAGATTATCGCTGGATGCACCGGCGGTAATGCAACGAGCAATGACGTTCTCAGCTCATTTGCTCAGCATTTTCGGCATAGTGCCAGGTTGGTGTGGCTTGTAAATGGCCGCATGTCTCGCAACAGTGAAAGACCAAAAACACAGCCCTTTCTCCCAAACTTCACCACCACTGCACGCATTGGCACACTCGGCCATGATCTCATCAATCGACAGAATTGTGGAGTTAAGAGCTGCATTATCGATGAAAATGTTATTGTAAGCGATTCCATTGGAGGCATAAAAGAGCCGAGCATGCACAGCATGCTAGCATGACTACAGCAATGACTTGCAAGTAAACAGAGTGCGAGAAGACCATGCCGTCTCTGGTCTTGGTGGCCTTAATTTTGCCAACACCTCGCACAAAAAACATTTTAGAACTATGTGACCTTATAGATGGCTGTAAATTGCAAATGATGATTGAATAATTGATGATTGAATAAATGTTTAGGGGTAAAATATACTTCAAATATTCCCGAAAAAAATTGTGAAGTTAGAGAAAATAAGCGATTTGTCGCATGTTTGACCGTATTTTTCATACTGATGCGGTCCAAGTAAAAATCCTCGTCATGCGGCGTTTGATAGAAGACTTCGTCGTTAAGTAATGAGGAAAGTCTAATGAAATAATTTTTTTGTTTTAAGAAAGAAAATAATTTTTGAATTTGGCCCTCCGAACGCGGCCTGCATTTCATTTTGTTGCCACTTCGCCGCAAAGCACGTGGTCGCCCTTCCAGCTGACACTCGTCACAGGCAGCGGCAAGATGCGAGATGTATGTCAGTGGCTCGTGAGTGCTCGAAAGTCTTGTCGCGTTGATCTCAGGGCGACGAGTAATCAATTCGCGTTACAATGTGAGCTTGCTTGGCGGGCCCAATGGGAAGTATGGACGCCCGAGAGCAGCCTATGGCGTCGTTGGCACAATGTGCTAGAGGCCGTCTGCACAACTAGCATACACATACTGAAAGAAATAATGCACATTGTATACACGTTTTTTCGGGGTATACGTGTTGTGCAGACGGCCTCTAGCACATTGTGCCAACGACGCCATAGGCTGCTCTCGGGCGTCCATACTTCCCATTGGGCCCGCCAAGCTCACATTGTAACGCGAATTGATTACTCGTCGCCCTGAGATCAACGCGACAAGACTTTCGAGCACTCACGAGCCACTGACATACATGTCGCATCTTGCCGCTGACTGTGACGAGTTTTAGCTGCAAGGGCGACCACGTGCTTTGCGGCGAAGTGGCAACAAAAAGAATGCCGGGCACTTATGGAGCGCCAAATTCAAAAATTATTTTCTTCCTTAAAACAAAAAATGATTTCATTAGATTTTCTTCATTACTTAACGACAAGTCTTCTATCAAACGCCGCATGACGAGTATTTTTACTTGGACCGCATCAGTATGAAAAATACGGTCAAACATGCGACAAATCGCATAAGTTCACAATTTTTTTCGGGAAGATTTGAAGTCTCTTTTACCCCTAAACATTTTTGTACTATAACACGCTTTCCTGAAAATCATACTACTATTAAGATTGGTTAGAGGGAGTTCGAGATAGCACAAGAAAAAATCACGAACATTGAAGAGTTTTGTAGTTTTTGAAGATACGTAGCTAGCTGGTAGTGAAACACAAAAATTTCGGAATTAGTGAATAGGACATCTAAACAGAACCTCTGCGATAGCGCCAGCGTGGTTTCAAAGCTGAACACAGAAAAATAGATTTTATATACATTTTTCTATTAGGCGCGGTTTAACAAATACAAGCGAACTTCGAGGGGTCGCCATGATCGTCAAAATTTTTATCGAGCAAAAATGTTTTGCCACAATACTCTATGTGGCACAGGAAAAAGGCACAAATTTTATCAGCAAAATCTGCGATGTGCGAGCGCCACGTCTGGGACACTTGGCATGGAATGACCCAATAATAATATCTGGGGTTTAACGTCCCAAAACCACGATATGATTATGAGAGACACCGTAGTGGAGGGCTCCGGAAATTTCGACCACCTGGGGTTTAACGTGCACCTAAATCTAAGTGCACGGGCCTCAAACATTTTCGCCTCCATCGAAAATGCAGCCGCTGCAGTCGAGATTCTATCCCGCGACCCGAAGGTCGCGAGATCGAATGACAGGGTCAGCAGTTGAGTGCCATCCATAACCACTATACCACCGTGGCGGGCCTCATCCATTGAAGTTGCAACTAGCAACTGAGCAAAGAGGCTTATCCATTTGAGAGGCCTGTTTTATAAAGAAACTGACTACGAGCAAGACTTCGATTTGGGCGAGTTGGTACATGCTTAGCTGGGGAAAAACAGCGCAAAAAAGGACGAGGACGCAGGAACACAATACACTGTACGAGCGCTGAACTTACAACTGACATCTTTATTGCACCAACCGCTCGTTTTTACAGCGCATCAAGCCGAGCACGCCATTCCAATCAAACCGCCAATCAAAATCATCAGGTATGCAAACTACATTGTCACTGAAAGCTATCACATGTGCATGAATTACACCGTGCGCATGCATCTTCCACACTCAGATAAAATGAACAAACCAGTTCCTAACAAGGATGAACAAGCAACAACAACAACAAAAAAAAAAACAGCGATACCTTCCACGTTTTCTATGATGAAAGAAGTGAGGGCTAAATTCGGTGCAACAATGTTGTCATCAAGGCTTAGATGGGACCAAATTTGGCAATAACGTAAAATTTAGCGCTGCCGGATTTTTATAGAGTATGGACGAAGCTCAGAAATGTAAACCAACGCTGCAGTAATCGATGACAAACGCTGCTGCAACCGCTACAACATGAAGATCAAGCACTCACCGTTAAACCGATGGTGGAGACGTCAACTTCAGAGAACATGTCCAACTCCTTTATATGTTCCATTGAATCCCGCCCCGTCCACGGCTCGTCGAAAGTGACGACGGCATTTCTGTCGCCGTATGTAACGAGGCACTTCGATGACATTGGGCGACAACGGCGCAAGACAAAGAACAGTTCTCAAGCCTGCCGCGGTACATGCATTCGCTCACACATACACGGTGTAGTGCCTCTACGACTCGATTGCTCTAGTCCTGAAACACCCAAAAGTGAAACGAAGCCAGTGATTAAAACAAAACGAACTTATTTACTGATACACCAAAATAGGAAACGTCCACGCAGCTCAAAAGGTTCGCTGGCGACTGCTGTTTTCCCGGTCCGCTGGGCCTTGATTCTCCTCCTTGCACCACAAACACACGCACACAAAAAACCACCGACACTGGCATGGGCGTCAACAGGATTTTGCCTTGGGGGGTGCAAACCCGTGTTACATCGCGTCTGGGGGAGGAGGGGAGAGAGAGCTGGCATAGCTTCGGGTGGGGGGGGGGGGGGCAAGTGCCGGTGTGGCTTGAGGGGGGCAAGTGCCCCTTTTGCACACGTGTCCCGCGTTTTATGGCCCACTTCGAAGGGGAGAACAGTAGCGGTTAGAGTGACCTAGAATAGGGGGAGTGTCCAAAGCGCCGCGCGAATACATGGGAGGAGCGAGGGCCTTTTGCGGTGAACTTCCGCGCCACGGCGCTGCCGTGCCGGACCCGTGGGCTTTCTCCGCGGCGGAAGCCGCGTCAAAGCGGCGAGCGTCTGCTACGCGCGTGATATTCTGGCCGCTATTAGCTAAAATTGCGGAGATATGGGCAATATTTAATACTGCGTCACTGCAACATAATGCTGCAGCGACTCATCACACAGAGAACGCGTTTGTTAGTTTGTGTGTTGTGAAACTGGGATATTGTATAGTATATCCTTTCAGCTGGTTTGTCACCGCATTGGTCCACACTTGCGTGGTTGTTTGAGGAACGCATTCTGCGCACACTTCATCGTGAGAAAAGGCGCTTAACTTAGTTTCGTGTGGAATGACGAACGTAAACTTCCTGCAGGAGAGAATAAACTGGAGATAATTAGGAGAATGTAGCACATATATGCGCGTAGTAACTATAGCTCATACATGCTAACGCGTTTGCACCCTTCATATCCTATCTTTGATTTCGTGCATTCCATTTGTTTTACAAGGCTGCCTCCGGCGCTCTGCTGTTTCAAGCCATTTCATGCGAAGCCAAATGTGTCAGTCGGCCTGGCCGCGGTGCCAAAAGTAAAAAAATTACTCGCGTAACTCGCGTCTCGTTCACTTGGTATACACGAAAATTGGCACGGAGAGGCACGAATGTACGTATGCCCAACACGACCGATAGGTCATGGCATCACTAACCTGACATGCTTGCCGTTTGCGTAACGACTAACAATAATAATATGGTGTGTGGCGCGCAAACCCGCTTTCTGTAGCCAGAAATAATTCTGAAGATGTACGTGTGGTCTGACGATTTGTTTCTGTCAGGTGATAAAAACGCTGTGGTCACCAATATCGATCTCAAGATGTAAGACTTACCCATACATTTTGAAGTACTGATCACCGCATAGGTGAAATGTATGCGAAAAAAATACCTGAAAAAAAAAAACATGGTCCCTCATGCATTCGCCTGAGGTGACTCGAAAACGAAAGCCATCTTTTTCGTCAGTCGATGCATTGAACCTCCCTCGCCCCTCTCCGAAAGCTTTCTGCACATAACGTGGTTTCGGACTGCCGACAGGATCGAAGGCGTTGCAAGCTTTCTGCACCTCACCTGCTTTTACATTGCCTCCGTGATCGCCCCCCGATCACGGAGGCAATGCAAAGCGACCATGTCACGTGGTGGCGCCATCATATGACGTCACGTTGAATGACGTCATAGTGACGTCACAAGTTCTGTCGACGTCATCGCGTGATGATTTTGTGCATCACTCGTGTTGGCTACCGGGAATGCCGACGGTCAATTTTCGTATTTGATGAGGCATCTAAGGCTTTAGCCTTAAAAAAAAGACAAACCAAAGAAAATGACGATAACAGTGCAACATCGTGTATGTCTCACTTCATGTTACGAGCGATCGCCCGAAAACAAACGTGATTATCAGTTCAGAGTGGCTGATTGCACGCGTCTGCGAGACAAAAGAGGCTTGCTTTACCCGTCTGGTCATCTCTTCATATTTATTCAAGAGATGAGCAGACTCGCTATTTAAGTACTCCGCAGCTTCAGCACGAAATTGTCGTGGACGCTATATTGAGGTCATCAGGAAAAAGCGGGAAATTGCGGTCGGCTGCCCTGTTGGCGCGCACTAAACTGCCGCGGAAACAATTGTATTTTATGTAACTACTCATCCACGTCTTTTTGTAAAGTCTCTGAACCAGGCGAACGCTAACCTCCGAGAACCGTGAAAACATCTGAAGTTGAGAATGAGTTGTTTGAAACTGTTTTCATTTCCTATGGTGAAGGCTTGAAGCAATGCATGCATCTCGCACGAACGTTCCATACTAACGTTCAGCGATCCAATCCATATGTAATATATATTATCGCATGTCGCATTTTTTCAGGCTAGGTACATAAGGGATCTCTGCATTTGAACAATTTTCTGAAGTGATTGAGGTATTACACTTCTATTTGTCAATTTCTTACCGTATTTTCGGTTCAGGCAGCTTTTACAGCAAGAATGGGGGTATTTGTAACTTTGTTTCATGATATCTGGATATTTGTAAAGCATTTTCTATATTACGCCTTTTATGCAAAAACTTGTGGAATAAGGTTAGTTTACCTGGCATTGCTTTTCTTTCAAGTGTTTGTGCACGGTGAGCCTTGTTGTACGCTACCTCAGAAGCAAAAATAAGCCAACAGCATTGCGGTCGTATGGCCGTCTCTACTCTTTTTTAACACGAAAGTGTTTTATGCCGGGGTCCACCAAGACTTCAGTGACGTATTTCCGTCACGGAAATGACGTCGAAAAAATGTACGCGATCAGATGGCAAAGAAAAAAAGTTCCGTCAACGGGCATCGAACCCACGACCGCTCGGTCCGCAACATCAGATGCCGGGCGCGCTATCCACTGCGCCACGGTCTTTTTTTTTTTATTTCACGGTATTTATTCAACATAGGATAGCACTTGAAAGCAATTGAATACAGACAAAGAACTAATATGTTAATTATGCTGTTATCGCAACACAATGACGAACAGAAGGCACTACAGAATTCGCAATCACCTCTATAGCGGATACATCACATAACTGATTTTCCAATTGTGTGCTAGAACAGCGGTAAGGATAAGCACCTCACCAATGCCGTATACCATTCTGGTTGATATTCCATTTGCTCGTAGACATCTCTTAGCTGAGTGACCAACCTAATGAAGTGGGCTGTTGAGGAAACTATCGGCTCTGCGTTTCTCTGCAACATGCGCGTCTTCCACAGGCTATGCATTCCAATGAGAAGAAACATGTCGAATGGTATGTCATTACAACTCGCTGGCAAGAGATATCGCACGGAATGGGAATTTAGCACAAAGTCTTTTTGAAGAGTTCGTTGGAGCACATCCCAAAATAAGATTGCATCTCTGCAGCCTATAAAACAATGTTCAATTGTTTCTGGCACATCACACACAGGACAATCAGCGGACGACACAAAAATGTCTCTTGAACGAAGCCAAGTCTTCACAGGCAAAGTCTCTGAATGTAATTTAAAAAAGAACGTTTTTGTCGATGGTGTCAGCGGCATTTTACGTACTCGATCTAAGACATCATGTCCTGGCAGTCCCAAGTATTTTGCACGATAAAGTGGTGGCGGAAACAGCATCGCGATTAAATCTCTGTAAAGATTTTTGCGCGATACACAGTACAAATATTCATTTGAAAACCTAACTGTTAAAAAACGAACAGAGAAATAAACTTCTCGCATAAATCCCCATAAACATGGTCGTGGAGAAGAATCGGATGAAACTACTAGATTAGGTAGCACATTTACCAGGTTTACCTGCAAGAATGCTCGAATAATAGGATGGGAAGCGTCGCGGAAAAAGAAGTAGCGAGATACAATTTGCCACACGTACAGATGTACTAGACCTAGCCCACCTGCACTAACTGGTCTGAATAGATTGTCTCGTCTCATGGATTCATATGTTGATGACCATATAAATGTTGCAAATTTACGATGAAAGCTCTGAATATGCGCTCTAGCACAATGCAGCACTTGTAGTACATAGAAAAGTTTTGTAGCCAAAAACTTGTTGCACGTTTCCGCTTTACCGAAAATTGAAAGGTTATGTGGTATAAAAGATTTAGCATAACGCTCAAGGCCTGCCACCCTATCTTTCCAGTACTGTGCGCTTGACTTGTGTGCACTTAGTGGAACACCAAGATATTTTGGTGGCACCACAGACCACTCAATACCGGCAAACTGATCAGGTGTAGATCCCCATGACCCAAACCACAAACCTGAACTCTTAGAATAGTTTACCTGTGCGCCTGAGACGCTACCGAATTGCTCTACTGCATCAACAATCCTTTCAATACTGGGTTTGTCAGTACAAAAAAGGCAATGTCATCTGCATATGCTAAAACTTTAACTTCATTCTCTAGCAGTCTGAAGCCATGAATATTGTGAGCCAGAATATTGTGAATATTGTGCTTGCATATTATTGACTGCGCCACGGTCACATACTCTAGAGGCTTCACAAACGCGCCTTTTATATCTACCACTCTCCCGGTCGTCGGGGTGGTGTTGCCCTTTGGGAGCGGCAAAGTAAAGTAATTCATCATTACTGTGGCTTCCGCGATTAGTACCTGCAACGCGTTACACGTTCGGCCCATTCCGTGCGTTTTCAATAGAAGTACAATTTTGTCAATGCCTTAGCACACCGCGAGGTGGCGACCTTAACGCAAGCGTCGTAAAAGCATCGGCATCGCTCATAGCATCACGCTAATCAAACCAAAAATAGCTCTTCGACGCGCGCCTGCCTCACCTGGCTGCATGGATGCCTGGCTGTAGCACCGCGTTCCCCTACGCGCTCGCCCCGAGAAAAATTGCGGCCTGGCTCCGGGGAGGCACGACGCGCTTTGCGTTTCCCTTGCGACCGTGGTGTTCAATCACACTTTAACATGCCGCAGGATGGCGACCAAGTTCTGCGTCCAATATGCGACGCTCTTCTGGCTATCACAACTCGTTTTCACCGCTAACTACTACAGCTAACACAAGGCTTTGTGTAATCATTGAACATGGACGTTAGTCGTCGGCATGGAGATGTACCACCAAGCAACAAAGTGGGTGCATCCACGTTAAACGGTGCCAGACATCAATATACATTGTGCAAACTCTCTTATATCTATTCAGTTACTTCTGTAAACATTCAGTTACTTCTATAAGGACACGTTTTACTTTCGTGTTATTCCGATTCCTATGACGGAGGGATCAACCATGTTTTTTTCTTTATTTTGTTTCTCTTGCGTCTTCCCGGTGTGCTCCGTCCATAATAAAGAGCTAGTGGAGGCTCATGAATTGTTGAATAAAGCGGTGTGCATGTGGCTAGCAAACCAGTGGCGACTATGAGTAAAAAGCTCGTACTGTGAAGCGGTCACTGCGCGCAAGTATTTCAGCTGACTGCGCGTGCAATTTACTTTTTTTATTACTCTTAATTCGTGCATGCGTGATGCTATTGCCCGATTACTCGTGCGAATAAGGTTTTTTTTTTTTCGTTCTTTGCTTGTGCGTGTCCGTTTTGCGCGTTTTTACACACGCACCAACGTTCTCGAACTTTGTGACCGGAACTAGACCACGCTGATGCCGCTTGACACATGATTTTTTGCATTCTGTTGTATCCCCAGCACTAACACAACGCTTAAAGGTGGATAAGCTTCATTCCGCACCGCGTTATAAAAGTTAAGTAGACTTCAAGTGCCCTGTGTGGAAACGCGGCGCAAAAAACTGCAGCGCGTAGCAGACGCCCCTGGCTTTCCGCGCGCTTCCCGAGCGCGGAAAGCCCACGGGTCCGGCGCAGCAGCGGCGCGCCGCGGGAGTTCACGTCAAAAGTGCCGCTACTTTCTATATATCAAGGGACTTTACCGTATGCTACAAAACGCAGGAGAGAGAGGGGAGATCGAGGGAGACGCCCATGTCGTCTGCTCTGGCGTTTATTGGCTGCCGGTATTGCGAACGCCATTTCCGCTTTGCCAGCTGCCGAGGCGGCGGGCAGGCGGCGGGCATACCGACGTTGGTGGTTGACGCGCAACTGAGAGCCGCTGTTGTGTGGTGTTTTGTGAATACGCGGTGATCAGATTGCGTTTGGGTTGTTTCCAAACTACTGAAGCCGTAAGTAAACAGTGTCGGGCTGACTGCGTAGATAGACGGCAGCTGCGCACGCATCGCGTAACGACGAGTAGTAGACGTCCAAGACTTGCGCGTTGGAGCGAGACGTACGCCGAGGCCGCACGTTTGTTTGCCTCTATGTATATGCCGCATAGGGTTACACAGCTTCGCTAATATCAAAGCTCGCTTTTTCCCGTAACCTCCGCAGCATGTACGTCTCGCGTGTTTAAAGCCTGTCAAGTTTTAGCCCGTTCGGCTTATTTACCTGTTGCAGGTACGGCCCTACGTTGCCGTTCATGTTTTGAGCAGTTTCGAGGCTACCGACGGCTACGCGTTCGATGCATAACGATTGCACCTGATATGTTTAACGATTAAGTGCTCATTGGAGCACCAAATCAGCTTTTTACCTGCAGCGAGACCCAGACCGGTCCAAAAATATGCAATGTTGTTCACTCACTGTGTATTTCATGTTTTAAAATAAACTGCCTTGCAACTTGGCATTGCTGTGACCGTTCGTGACATCTCCCGTAGTTTTGCTAACTTTGTGAAGCGATCATTCTACGTAATACTGCGATTGTATAACTTGCAGGTGACCGTGGTAACATAAGCAAAATCAGAGAGAATTGAGGTAGTTGTTATCTGAGCCAGGGAAAAAAAAAAGCTAATTTTGACAACATACGAGACACAGAGGATAGCTACATCACTGGAGTGATGGTACTCAGCTGTGAACACAGTGGCTTCCAACTAAACACGGTGTGACGATACAGCATCAGATACCAAGTTATGTCGAACATAAAGTGAGAGCTCACTGATGGACCATGATTAAGACTATATGACAGCTGAAGCGTGCATGAAAAGCAGTCTTGTTCGTGATGCAAAAGCTTTATATACTGAGGCAAGAGCAGAGATTATCAGCCACCAACCTAGCGGCTGACAATGTTAACAAAAGTTTTCGCTTCGCCTTGTGTTCTACGTCGTCCGTAGGTTCGTTTTAAGTCCTCGTCGCCATGTCAGGGGTTGAGGCGCATGATGACACGACTGATTGAATGGAAAACAACAGGTTTAATAAGCATTCAAACAGATTACATGACTGATTCTTCGTGAGCGCGGCTTCTCGCTTCGAACTCTCGACTGTCAGAGCCGTCGATGGGGAGAGTCTGGCGAATGGGCGGGGCAGTGACGTCGCGGCGCGGCGATGACGCTGTTCACGTCACCGCCACGCCTCCGCTCCGGCGGCGTCCGCCATATATAGTCTTTCCGCGAGACGGGCGCACGGCTGAGGCTATGTACGCGCTGTTCATTCGTGAAATCTAGAGCTGCTAAACAAATTGCGAAAGCGAAATTGTGCAAGAACATTGTTACACAAATTTAATGAAGAATAAGGAGTGAATTAGACGTGTCCAAACCATCGTGAAACTGAGTTGTGCACGCCGATTCGAGTACGCGACGTTCTACGATACGCGCTGTGCTTTTAGAGCGCAGCTCTTAGGTGTCTGTTCCTGCGTTTTCGGCATCGCCGTTGGCGTCGTCGGCGTAACCGATAGAGCGAACGAGGACGAAAGACAGCGAACGTGGATTCTGTCGATATCTCGAGCCACTTGCTTCTAACATCGCTTTCTTGCTCCGTCATGCGTGCTCGCCCTTCGGTCGGAGCTCGTGCGCATGCAGGGCTGGTGGGTGCGCTGCTGCTGTCTCGCTTGTCGTGACGGGGATGTCGATGACGCCTGCAATGCACAGAGTGGCGTGCGTAGCACTGGAGCACTGGCAGTTTCTGTGGCAATATGTAACGAATCGTCCAATGCGGATAGCCAGAAATTCAAACACAGTTCGCGTTGCCTCAACACAAAGCTGCGCTCAGAATTCGCATGAGGGAGTATAGTGATCATCGGTGACTTTTCCAGCGATGAAGACATGTGGGTTTGCGTCTATCTTGGTCTTTTTTTAAATGCGAAGCATTTCTTAGCGAACTTCTGCGACTTTGAGCGTAGCTATCTATCTATATATCTAGCCGCCTACGAATTTGTGCTCTCCTGGCCGTTTCGTTCATGGGGTGTATACCAAAATTGGTATGGCATAACGTGACTCTATGACAAACATAAATAATTGGTCATAACATGAAAATCATGACATGCATGTCATGTACAGCATGATTTACATGCCACAGTCTTGGTGCTCTTGCGGCCGTTTCGTAGATACATACCAAAATTGGTATGGCTTGACAAGAGTGTATGGCGAACATAAAAAACGGGAGTTAATATGAAAATCATGCAACACGTGTCATGTATATCATGACTTACGTGCCACGCTCATGGTGCGCTGGCGGCCATTTCGCTAGCTTGATATACACCAAAATTGGTAGTGCGCGACATGACTGTGTGACGAACATAAATAACGGGAGTTAATGTGAAAATCATGACACGCGTGTCATGTACAGCATGACTTACGTGCCACGCTCATGGAGCGCTGGCGGCCGTTTCGATTGCTTGCTATACACCAAAATTGGTAGTGCGTGACATGACTGTGCGACGAACATAAATAACGGGAGTTAATGTGGATATCATGACATGCGTGTCATGTACAGCATGACTTACGTGCCACGCTCATGGTGCGATGGCACGATGGCACCCTTCCCGCCCCCCCTCGAAAGCTTTGTGACCTAACATTGTTTTGCACTGCCTCCAAGATCGGAGGCACTGCAATCTTTCTACAGCACATCTGGTCATGTGCTGACGTCATCGCGTGAAGTCACGTTATTCGACGTCATGATGACGTCACCATCTTTGGACGTATGGTCACCTCATTACGTGATGATTTTTGACATCCCTCGTGTTGACGCCGCCGACGCGGGACGCCGCCGACGCGGGACGCCGACGCCGCGGACGCCGGCGGCCAATTTTCGCGTTAGCTGAGGCATCAAAGGTTTTCGTCAGAGCAGGTGCAGGGCCCCCAGTAGGCGCGTGTTAAATGAAAACAATACCTCGTTCGGCTAGTCTAATAGCGGACATCCTGTTGGTTTACTTTACAAAATCATTTTTCTGCTCAACTTCTTCGCGCTTTATACATCCTAATCACGAAATTTCATCGAGCACATAAGGGCCCCTTGCTAGAGTGGAAGAGCTTCCTGCACGAGCACAGACATCGTGCACTATACGCGCATGACTAAAAAGCGCAAGGCACATTCGCTTAGCACAGAGGCGCAGATTAATTTACGTACGCGAATTAAACGTGAAACTGGTAGCATGTACACAAGCGGCAACCAAGCGGTAAATGACACCATAGGCTGACAGCCACAGAAACGCAGACCGCATAACGTGCAACACATGCCAGGTAACCGCCGCAGCTGACGCGCGGCGGCACTAACCTGCGATATCGAAATAAATCTTGCCCTCACAACATCACGGTAAAATCCCAAGCTCGTGCTCAGAACGCGCGATAAATTACGTAAACGCAACACATCACGCTTGACACTTATAGCGTGATCGCTGCAAAATTTCAATCTGCCCAAGCGATCGAAACGCGAACCATAAAACTCCTTTTTTTCAGCGTGACAAAATTATTTTTAAAGCTTGTGCGCCTGAAAGGGCCCCATTGCACAACAAATGATATGCTTGTGTTAATGGTACGCTGTTTATAATACCAGCAATATTCAAGCTAAATACTCAAGTACGTATCTCGCATAGCACGGAGCAGTCGGTCAGGGTCCATTTGCTGCGTCTGATGTTTCTGATCCAAAGGCGTCGTAGTTTTTTTCCTTCGGAAGCCTAAAAATGCGAAAACCCTGCGCGCTGCTGTTTGAACAGCCAACCGCGCAACAGCAGCCCATCGCACGCAACAAATTCACGCTTGAATGCGAGGAGCAGTCGCCATGAATACGCGCGGCTTCGCACAAGAGCTTCGTAACCTAGGCGCGCTCCTCAGCGATCGTGTAAGTGCGGCGCGCCGGCGTCTCTCCGTCGCGGCAGCGCCGGAATCCGCGCCGCGCTGTCGCCACTGCCGCCCGCCGGCGAGGAGAGATGGTTTACGTCACGAGAAGAGGGCGGCGCTGGGGAGGAGCTCGGAGAGCGGCGAGATGAAACAATCGCCAAACTCTCCACAAGGGTATACATGGCTCTGTCGACTGTTCTCTCTTGTCGCCTCCTTGCGGCCGCTGTCACAAGCCGCTACTGGTTCCACAACATCGCGATAGGTGGCGCTAGCTGTCCGTAGTGGATGTAATTGCCTAAAAGTGCGCAGCTGCCGTCAATCTACGCACTGTTTACTTACGGCTTCAGTAGTTTGGAAACAACTCGAACCGCAATCCTGATCACCAGCGTATTCACAAAACACCACACACAGCTGCAGCGTGGCTACTACAGAACACTGTAGTGGCTGCCCTAACAGCGGCTGTGAGTTGCTCCTCACCCGCCGTTTACTTCGTGGCGTCAGCCGCTGCCGTGGCAACCGTGCGAAAAATTTCAACCAAAGCGGCAATGGCGTTCGCGCCACCGCTAGCCAATGAACGCCAGAGCAGACGACATGGGCGTCTCCCTATGGTCTCCCCTCTCTCTTCTGCGTTCTGTAGCATACGCTTGTCAAACACGCACGAGGGTAGGGTGGCTAACGAGGGTGCGACGGCGTGGATAAAACAGCGCCGCTACTTTCCAACATCTAGGGGATTTAGCCACCACTAGGGTGCCTCGATGTGCGCGCCCTCTCCTAGGGTGGGGACAACCACGTCGTCTGCTACGGCGGTACGCCATATTTGAGCCCACTCCTCCCCTCGCGTTTTGCTACCTCGTACTGAAACTTAGCAGGCAGTCTCGTACAGATAGTGCTTATCTCACCCGGCGCAACCTGCAAGGACGAATTAAACCAGAAGGATGATAAGGTGAAATAATGAAATCTTTTGCTCCTTGAGGGCGCAGTGTGTGGGCTCTTGAAAGTGGTCAAATCCTTGGCGCCACTGGTTTAATAACAGACGTTACACAGACAAAAAAAAAGGAAAGAAACGGTGCCGCGGTATGGAATTTCTCACTGTGTTTTTGATACCCATTGCAGATGCATAGTTTGCACGTAAGCTGGCCACTTAAACGAAGTATGAAATGGTTTCGTAACTTTCATACCATCACCAATAACGTTTATTAGACGTCCAGCGTGGGTGCGAGAAATATTCTCCATCGGACGTCCAACGTTAGTGCGAGAGATATTCTCGAGAAAGTAAGTTTTGTCAGAGGAGCATACTTTCACAAAATGCGTGTCTCTCATCGAGTGAAGACATTTTTTTATTATATGTAGTGTGAAGAGCAAATGGAGAACTCAAAAAACAAAATGCACATAGGAGCTTTAATGGTGCACTTTAATCAATATTAACAGCTTCCTCCCGTCTGCGCGGTGGTTTTCATAGCAGTTGTCTTCGAAATGAGCCTGCACAAACAAATATTTACGCAGGCGTCCAGTATATATGCAGTACAAACGGAGAGAAATAAGCCCCTTCATGAGATATATAGACAAGCTCTGGCAATGTTTCAGCGATATTAAAGAATCGCACATCTGTTCAGCTCCTAAGAATGGTTGGCACGTAAGGGAAACAGCTTACACTGTACAGTAATGCACTAACCTTGTAAATCCGGAATAAAAACGGCAGAGAAACAACATAACCCACAAGTGCGAGTAACTGCTTCTTGACA
The DNA here is from genome assembly GCF_013339695.2 of Rhipicephalus sanguineus. Lineage (NCBI taxonomy): Eukaryota > Metazoa > Arthropoda > Arachnida > Ixodida > Ixodidae > Rhipicephalus > Rhipicephalus sanguineus. The sequence goes on along the minus strand of NC_051176.1, from coordinate 17,464,341 downwards.
TCGTCAAACAGGCTTAGAACATAAAAAAGTATTTTAGGAAACTACTCGCACGTTCAGACGCAATTAACTTCCATGCGTTTGCTGCAATGATCATTAAAAAAATAATCAAGAACTTGTGGGCTCTAAGCAAACAGATTACAAGGAGTAATGTATTATTGCATAAATTCCAAGCGCTCCCAGGTGAAAATGATTCCCATTCCCAGCTGGGTTATGAAACCTGGAAATCTTTCCAGGCTGGAAATTTTCCCAGCTGGAAATGGAAAAATTTCCAGCCTGGAAAAATTTCCAGGTTCCATAACCCAGCTGGGAATGGAAATATTTCCTGCTGGGAATGGAAATATTCCCAGCAAATATTTCCAGCAGGAAATGGCAAAATTTCCAGTTGGAATCCTTCATTACCAGCTGGAAATGAAAGAATTTAATTTCCAGATTTGACCTCGCGGCTATCGCATGTGCCTTAGCATGGTTCCTACAGGACCTGTTCGTCCAGAGAACTGCACACAGTCAAAGAACATGGTGGTGAAATTTAACAGCATTTATTTTAACAGCATTTATCTGAACGCTTGTAGCAAGTGTTGGAACATATCTCGAGATGAAGAATGAGTTTGCTCATATCCTCGTACACCACCTGAAAAAAAATATTTATACATAGTGAGCGAACATCAAATCCACAATGATCCATAAAACGCAATTCTACCAAAAGTATAGTTTTACCAAATCACATGAACAGCATCCTTTCAAAAGCAGTACCACAATACAAAGTCAATGCAGTGCAAAGCAAAGGTGAGCAAGATCTGATGAGCACTGCGGTGCTAAGTAACGATTATTTATATCGACCTTAAACTACTCCGAATAGCCGTCTAATGAGTTCACTCGAACACATGTAATTACTCGCGTTTGTTGCATAGACGCATGCGCACCAGTAGGCGCAAGCATTGCACAGCACAAGGCTATTGGAGACAAAGGCTGCTTACACAAACCGGCCTGTAGCGTACTTCGCGCATATATAAACATTACACACAGCCAGGTAACGCGACACCGTGATAACGAAGCCCACAAACATTCGGGACAAACGTTCACTTATACTTGAAATATATAGGTGCAACTTACCTCCAAATGGAACACTCAGAGCTGAGAAAATCGCTGTCCCTTGATCGGCGCTGGTGTATCCAAGACATCGCACGCAGTACAGCAATAAAAACCGCTCGAACATGCTGGTCATCACTCGTAACACTTTCCAGAGATAAACCTGACCAAAAATAACTATTCCATGCAACTGTCACACAGATATTCATCAAGGAAACACCCTAGACTATCGAACACCGAGCACACACACTGTACAGATGTCACCACGACTGGCCGCCATGTGCTGTTCGAAACTGTGGCTGACTGCGGCGACATAATAATTTATGCGGTCTATTGGACCGCTGTCTTTAATGGTATTAAACTTAAAAAAAAGGAATACAATTTTTGTATGACGTATTTACAATACAGAGTAGGTTCTTATTTAGCATTAACGTCATAAGTCACCAAGAAATGATACGACAATAGAGCTACTGAGATGCCAACAAACATCGCGGCAGTGCGGCCGGTGCGGCGTTTTTCATGGCCGCGGCGTCGGAGAGAGCAAGTTGTGGGATTCAAAGAACTTTTTTCTTTTTTTTGCAACCTTGGCTTTTGCAGACCCCGAAAAATGACCTCGCGGACCCCCATTTGAGAACCACTGTTCTAAGTCCTGTCTAAATGCACGGTCTGCATTATACACCTAATCTGCTATCGCTTGTATGCAGATCAATCTTTGGGCAGCTGGAATTCCTTTTGTCAACTATACCACTTCCTCGCTCAAACAGGAAAATTTCATGCTGAGCAAATTATTTCCCAACTGAAGATGGAAAAATTTCCAGCTGGAAATATAACTTCCCAACTGGAACTGGAAACTTCAAGCTGGAAATGGCTTTCCAGTCGGGAATTATTCCCATATCCATGCTGGAAATACGATTTCCATCCTGGAATGGTTTTCATTACCAGCTGGAAATACAATTTCCAGCTGGGAATGGAAAATTTCCAGCCTGAAGAGCCGTTTCCAGCTGAAAACCAGGCTGGAAACGCGATTTCCAGCTGGGAATTCACATGCCATTTTCATGTGGGCTGCTACAACACTCGATTTCACATATTTAAAATGCCCGTCGGATTTCCCCAATAGCCTCGGCACAGAAATACAAAATGCCTATCCACACTTGTCAGTTATGAGAATGATCATCCGCCACATGCCATATATGTTCCGTCACTCTGCATGACGAACTTAAAATATTCACAGCAGCATGCTAGGCTGCATCCTGTCTAGGAACATTAACGCAACTTATATCACACGTATTAAGTTGATACCCGCAACGACAGGCATAACCAGTGATGGTACGCGTTTAGCGTTGAGTCCGTGAGGCGTTTAATAAATAAATAGCACAGGTTCAGCGACCAGCAGTCCAAAACGGAGCAAGCACGAGCACCAACAACCGTCCTCGTCTTCGTCTTTCACTGGCGCCCCTGTTTGCGCCCTATCCATTCTACAAATCACTCCCCCGCAGAAAAGGAGCCATCCTGGCGACTTAAGGAACAGGGACGACTGGTGGGTCGTAATGCGGCTTCAGTCGGTCGACGTGAACAATCTCACGGCCACGGCGGCGCCGGTCTGCGGATGGTTGAACGGGCTCGACAACATAGTTGACGGGAGAGGCTTGACTTAGGACGCGGTAGGGGCCTTCATACTTCTGCAGTAGCTTTGTGGAAAGGCCAGGAGCAGAGGAGGGAACGCGAAGCCACACCAATGTTCCAGGCGAATATGACTGGGGAGGCAGGTTTGCGTCATGGAGGTCCTTTTGGCGTGCTTGGTCTTGTGCGGTTAAGGAACGTGCGAGCTGCCTGCATTCCTCGGCGTAGGTGGCGACTTCAGATAGAGTTGTGGACTCTGAAGCGTCCGGGCGGTACAGAAGAATGGTGTCCATAAATGAGGAAGGTTCGCGGCCGTAAAGAAGAAAGAAAGGAGAAAATCCTGTCGTAGACTGAGTAGCGCAATTGTAAGCGTACGTAACAAAGGGTAGTATGCGGTCCCAGTTGGTGTGGTCAGCGGAGACGTACATGGACAGCATGTCGCCTAGTGTGCGGTTAAAGCGCTCAGTCATTCCGTTGGTTTGTGGATGGTAGGCGCTGGTTGTCCGGTGCACAACGTTGCATTCACGGAGGAGGGCTTGTACGGCATCAGAGAGGAACGTGCGTCCGCGGTCGCTGAGTAGCTCGCGAGGCGCGCCGTGGCGAAGAACAAGTTGGTGAAGTATGAATAAGCCGACTTCACGTGATGTGGCCTCTGGCAGCGCGGCAGTCTCAGCGTAGCGTGTCAGATGATCGATAGCGACGATCACCCAGCGGTTCCCGTCTGGTGTGTACGGAAGGGGGCCGTACAAATCAATTCCGATGCGATCAAAAGGCCGGGAGGGACAGGGCAACGGCTGGAGCGGTCCAGTGACTATACGTGGGGGGCTCTTCCGGCGCTGACACTTGGAGCATGAACGCACGTATTGGCGGACGAAGCGGTACATGCCACGCCAGTAGTACCGCAGCCGGAGGCGTGCATAGGTTTTGATTACACCAGCGTGGCCGCATTGGGGATCCGCGTGAAAGGAGGCACAGATATCGGCACGGAGATGGCGAGGAATCACCAACAACCACTTGCGACCATCAGATAGATAGTTGCGGCGGTATAGGAGCCCATCGCGGATGGTGAAATGTCGAGCTGTGCGCCGCAGCGAGCGAGTGGCGGTACGTGGTGAGGGCTTAGATAGGAACTCCATTAAAGAGACTATCCAAGGATCCTGACGCTGCTCAGAAGGCATGTCAGCGTGTGTAAGGGCCGCAGAATCGTAGCTGGAAACAGACCCGTTGCCACAGTCATGGGGAAGGGGAGAGCGAGAAAGAGCGTCGGCATCTGAATGTCTACGGCCTGACCTGTAGACGACGCGGATGTCGTATTCTTCGAGACGTAATGCCCATCGAGCTAGACGACCAGATGGGTCTTTCAGTGAAGATAACCAGCAGAGGGCGTGGTGATCAGTCACGACATCAAATGGGCGGCCATAGACGTAAGGTCTAAATTTTGTAATTGCCCAAACGATGGCTAGACATTCTTTCTCCGTGACCGAATAATTTTCTTCAGCTCTGGTGAGAGTGCGACTTGCGTAAGAAACAACGTACTCGTCGAAGCCAGACTTGCGTTGAGCAAGAATAGCGCCAAGGCCGACTCCACTGGCGTCCGTGTGGATTTCAGTAGGGGCGTCTGGGTCAAAGTGACGGAGAATCGGTGGCGATGTCAGTAGATGACGTAATTTCGCGAATGCGGCGTCGCAAGCGGAAGACCATGCCATGACACCTTGGCTGTCAGAAAGTAGGCGTGTTAAAGGGGCCATTATGGATGCGAAATCACGAGCGAATCGTCGAAAATATGAGCATAGGCCTATGAAGCTCCGCAGTTCTTTCAGGGTCGACGGCTTGGGAAACTCGGCGACAGCGCGGATCTTTGCAGGGTCGGGTAGAATGCCGTCCTTGCTGACAACATGTCCCAAGATGGTGAGCTTCCTGGCGGCGAAGTGACACTTCTTCATACTGAGTTGTAGACCAGCCTGTGTGAAGCATTCCAGGACACTTGCGAGGCGCAGAAGATGGGTGTCGAAGTCCTTTGAAAAAACTACGACGTCGTCCAGATAACAAAGGCACGTGTTCCACTTGAGACCTCGAAGGATGTTGTCCATAAGACGCTCGAAGGTGGCGGGGGCGTTGCAAAGGCCAAACGGCATCACGTTGAACTCGTACAGTCCGTCAGGAGTTACGAACGCAGTTTTTGGGCGGTCAGCTTCATCCATAGGTACCTTCCAGTACCCCGATCGAAGGTCCAGTGAAGAAAAGAACTCCGCGCCTTGCAAACAGTCGAGCGCGTCATCGATTCTGGGGAGCGGATAGACATCTTTGCGTGTGATCTTGTTAAGGCGCCTATAATCAACACAGAATCGGATGCTACCGTCCTTCTTTTTCACAAGTACCACCGGGGAGGCCCAAGGACTGTGGGACGGCTGTATAACGCCACGACTAAGCATATCAGTCACCTGGTCATCAATAACTCGGCGTTCAGCGTGAGAGACCCGGTATGGACGCTGACGCAGGGGTGCATGGCTCCCGGTGTCTATATGATGGACGATGGCAGACGTTCGACCCAAACTGGTTTGCTTGTAGTCGAAAGACGTCCGAAAGCGGTCGAGAAGCTTCAAGAGTTGGGTGCGTTGAGCAATAGGAAGGTCCGAATCAATTGATGGAAGGAAAGCGTCTAGGGAAGATGTGTTGGACGTGGTAACGAGATCAACGCTGGCGACCTGGAGGCTTGTTGTGCGATCGAGCAGTTGGCTGGCGCAAACAGAATCAATCTCCTCAAGACGCCCTATACATTCTCCGCGGAATACTGTGGCTGCGACCGAAAGCAGGTTCGTGACATAAATGCTTGAGCAGGAGTCTTCGATCGTGACAAGAGCAAAGGGGAACTTGCGGCACATTGCTTCGCTCAACACAGACACAGCAGCTCCCGTATCGACTAAGGCCTGCACGGCAACACCTTCAATGAAGACAGTTATTTCGTTAGCAGGTTGAGAACGAGGTCTTGTAAATTTCGACAGCGGCGCAGTTCTTGCCTCCGGAACTGCGATGGTCAGTTTTCCGTTTGGAAGGGCGAGGGGCGACGAATCATTGGCGAAAGCGAACGTCGGCGCGGGGACGGCGATCGACGGGAGTTGAAAGCTCGGCGGTTGGATGAAGAGGTGTCCGAAGTTGCGTGGGAGGGCATCGGCTGTGGTGGCTCTGGACGGACGTAGCTGTAACTTGCGTCAACGGTACCTGGACGGGCAACGCGGCGGCGGCAGAAACGCTCGACATGGCCGGGTAGACAACAGTAGTAACATATTGGTCGGTTGTCCGTTGTGCGCCAAGGATTATGAGGAGGGGTGACAGGACGGCGATAAAGTGGAACGGGAGGGCCTGCCGGCGTCTGCGTTGAGTAGAATGCACTTGAGGAGTGAGAAGAGTCCGTGCCGTGTGGCAGCGCATGTGACTGCCTTCTCGCGACGTCAGCGTAGGTCAAGGGCGCGGATACAGGCGGCGGCTGGTGCGTAGGCGGAAGGGCTTCGGATACTTGCTCCTCAATGGTTTGTCGCAGCGACGAGGGGATCCCATGAGCATTGCCTGGGAGAAAGGGTGCAAGAGACAGTTGTCGTGCAACTTCATCTCGGATGAACTGCTTGATTTGTTGCGTCAATACCGTCGGGTCCGGAGAGATGGCGCCAACGGTGAGTGCTGACGTACTGGTCGTGTCGAAGCTAGGACGGCGTGTGGAGATGCGCTGCTTTCGCAACTCGTCGTAGCTCTGGCAGTGCTGAATGACGTCCGTGACTGTTTGAGGGTTTTTGGCCACAAGCATGTGGAACGCATCGTCCTCGATGCCTTTCATGATATGCTTGACTTTGTCAGCCTCGGACATGGCAGGATTGAAGCGGCGGCAGAGGCCTACGACGTCCTCAATAAAGGAAGTGAAACACTCTCCAGACAGTTGGGCGCGATCACGCAAGCGCTGCTCTGCGCGGAGCTTGCGCACTGTCGGTCGGCCGAATACGTCCGCGAAAGTCGCTTTGAAAGAGGCCCAGGTGGTAATCTCAGCCTCATGGTTGTTAAACCAGAGTTCCGCGACTCCTCTCAGGTAGAACTGGACGCGGCCGAGTTTGTCGTTATCGTCCCACTTGTTGTTGACACTCACTCTTTCGTACGAAGAGAGCCAATCTTCGACGTCCTGCTCATCAGTACCGCTGAAGATGACTGGGTCGCGCTCCCTTAGAATACCGGGACAGCGAGGAGCTGGGGGTGTGGCAGCATTCTGCTGTGCGACGTCGTCGGGCATGGTTGACAGGGAAGGTAGAGTCCGGTTACGGAGTTCCAGGGTGCAAAAGAGAACCAGCACTCTCCACCACTTGATGGTACGCGTTTAGCGTTGAGTCCGTGAGGCGTTTAATAAATGAATAGCACAGGTTCAGCGACCAGCAGTCCGAAACGGAGCAAGCACGAGCACCAACAACCGTCCTCGTCTTCGTCTTTCACTGGCGCCCCTGTTTGCGCCCTATCCATTCTACACCAGAAGTAATCGCAATTGTTCAAATAATGACTGTACTTACACTGCATATCCGCGAAGAGTTTGCAGGATGCCATTTGTCCCGCTTTATCTTCACCGTCCAGAGGAGCCTTCTTTTAGGGTCTCTAGGGAATGAAAACATCCTCCAGCCATTTCTTGCGTGGTTTGTGCACAGTGGCACGCAGCAACCAGGCATCTTGCCGGTTTTGCGGTCCGTAGAAAACTGGGAGCGTGCGAACGCGGCAGCTCACACGTGCAACGGCCTCCGGGGAAGTGTAGTGGGCTCAAATATGGCAGCCGTGCTCGCGGAGGCGGCATTCACCGCCGCAAAGAAAGGCACCACCCTCCAGCCACCACTAGAGTCACTGGAAAATTTCAGAGTACCGCAAAGGTAGGCTGCACGCGGGCAACATTGGGCGGCGGCAGCCATTTCCCTTCCGGACCGTCCGGCGCGTTGGTAGCGTGTGTTGAGAAGTGACCGATCTTTTCGCCTCGATGCCGTGTTACGCTCGGCGTAACTGCAATATGTGTGTGCGTGTTTCTTCAAAAGGATATCAGAGTGATTTCGACTCATCGACAGTCATGAATCGACTGCGCGGTAAGCGGTGTAGCTAATGAAACGTGCGGCGAATGTTGCCATGTGCTCGCGAACTCTCTTCGTGGCTTCATCGTTCTGTTTCTGTTTCACGGCCGAGTGTGTTCGCAAGGTCCGGAGCTGTAGACTTAGTTGTATTAGCGTAATGACTGTGCGAGGTGCCATTTACTTCGACACTTGGTGAATGTTGACTGTTTGCGCTAGCTTTGCTTCAGCGCTAGCTTTGCTGCAGGTTCACTTCACAGCGCATTCGAGAACATTATCGAACATCGAGAACATTCAGCATTGCGTCCTTCGACTGATCGCTGACGCATACCTTACTTGCGCGCCATGCTTGCTGTTCAGCTGGGTGTTATCTGTAATAGGAGTGGTGTGTGTACGTTGAGTGGAAGTTGTGCGTGAAGTATTTGTCTCGGTTCGAAACGCCAACAGCCGAACGCACGGGCGAATTGGCGTGCGGCAGGTAAGGTGCATCTTATTTTGCGAATACGTTGTCATTTCCTAACAGATACGCAGAAAATAGGCCATCAAAAATGATTGATGTCACTACTCAGTTGTTTCATTTCCTATTTTTTGTCTCCTTAATATTCCCAACGTTGCAGTGTATTTGCAAATATTTTGCTGCGTTTCGACAAAGTTTTTTTTTTTTGGCGTTGCCAGCGCATAAACAGCTGGGATTCGGTTTCTGCACTGCTTTTAATTTCAACTTTTTTTTTCTTAATGCACTCTTGTTAAAACTTCCTCGGCGCAGTGCTTTATGTTATTCTGATCAGAAATAGCACATCCTGAAAATTTTTAACGCGCATGCTACTGCAACACAGGCTCGCATGAAATCGATTCCCTCAATGCGTGGGAGGATAAGCCGATTTGTTTTTTGTTTTTTTTTTTGCTGTGACCATTTCTCACCCACTAAACAGTATTTTAAGGGTACGCTCGGCGCAATGCAGCATTAGCAACATTTAAAGAAAATAAAATACGCTTAATAACACTGCCTTATACCAAGTTTATCAACAGAGTTCCACGCTTCGGTTTTGCGCAGTGGCAAATGATCATGCGACAATTGCCTTCAATGTATACAGTAAACAGTTATTATTTGAATAAGTCTTCGATTTCGCTCTCGTGCGTGACACGCTTACTACTCGAAATGCGTGCACAATCTGTTCAACAGATCGAGATACAAACAGCCGAGCAAATAGCAAGGTATGTAGTATGTAGTTTTCAATATCGCTGAACATAGCGGACCGAAAAGGTGAAGTATCCTGCTGCATGAGAGCTTTTCCAGCAAAGTTTGTGTAGTTCTTCGAGGGGGCGAATTCATTCCGCGGCCAACTATGCAGCCACGTACAACGACGCTCTTTGACGTTAATGTTTCCCACACGGAATGCAAAAATATACGAAATTCCCGGAGTAGCTCACCAGCAACGTTCGGTTACTGGTGAGCTATTCTCTGGGATCTGCATGACGCGTTTAAAAAAGCGACGAAGTACTTCTATGGACCGTGGTACTGCTAAATGTCCGGCCGCGCTCTGCATTCAATGCGCCTGCACCCAAAGCGCTTGGAAGGGATATGGCGGCGAGAGGTCACGTGATGCGAGTAAGCCAATCGCGTCGGCGGCGGCGTGCGGAAAACAGATGCGATACTCTGAAATTTTTCCAGTGACTCTAGCCACCACTAGAGTGCCTCGATGTCCTCCTCGCCCGCCGCTCCGCGGGGAGTGGAGACAACCGCGTCGTCTGCTACTGCGTCCGCCATTTTCACGCCGGTTCCGATCTTGGGGCGCATTGACGGCGCGCGTGTGAGCTGTTTGCAGGATGTACGGAGGCTTTGCGTACACTATAATACTCCGGAAATGCATTAATGTGTTATCATGGTTTATTAAATCTCATTTTTGATAGTTTACTGTCTAACAGCAGTATGAAATTCGCCGCTTCACCCGATGATATGCTGCTGCCTGAAACCACCTTTAAACGCCCTGTGACCGCTTGTTGGCGTGATAGTTTATTTACTTTAAAACGAAAAAGGCGTCGTTTGACACCGGCTGATCTTGCTCTACGGGTGTAAAACAACGCGTTGCTTAGGCTTTAGTGTAGAGCAATGGGTATATTGAGGTTCGAATCACCATATTACTTGGCATTTCCTCTCTTCAGGAAGATTTTCTCGGCGAAGCCGTGCTGGTTCAAAACAGTCATTATGCAGCAATGATGATAAAGTTACTTGAGGAAATGTCTACAGCACAGGTAAGCAATTAATAAATGACTAATGAATACGTGATTGCTGTCAGCATTTTGATCCAATTGCATATCTTTGTTATCTATTATCATTTGTCACATGTATTTGGCAGAACTCCTGAGGCAAAAGATAATAAGCTAACAAAATGACAATTTAATTACTTTCAACACGTAAAATAGCCATATCCCTCTCCGGCTCTACTTGACAAGCGAAGAAAAAAAAACAGAATATACATCGCAAAGAGAAACGAAAATGTCTCAGTTGTGCCTAATACACCAACACACGACTTCAATGTTCACTGCAGCCTCACTCCTGCACATGTCTTGCATGCATGCCTATTAGCTCCCATCGCCGCGACTTGACGCAGGTGCACGCTCAACCTCAGCCTCGCGGAGTTTGAAATTAGCAGCTTTTCCACAGCTTCTTCGTGTCGCTCACAGCATCCTGCCAACTTAGGCCGCGGAAGTTTGTTTATGTATGCAGTCACAACCTTGAGAGGTGATTTCATCGGAAATACGCTTTAGAAGACAGTGCGCAGCATGCCGTCCCAGCCTCTTGGCGTACGAAAAGAAACAGCTTCGGTAGTCTTCCACGTCACGTGCAAGTTTGCGTGCGCAGAGTACGAATTAAGATTCCAAACTCTATTTCTAAACTGGTACAGACACGCGCAGAACTTTACAATGGGATTTGTTTTCTGAATGCTTTACACTCACAGCTAAGAGTTAGCGTAACTATTGTAAATTACTTCGTACGCTGTCTCTCATCAAGAAACATCCTCCCGAACGCGATGTATAAGGGAAGATCTTTCAGTCACCACCCTCGTGCTACAAAAATATTGCAGAATAAACAAATACTTTGAGGGAATTGCGTAATACTCACAATTCACAAGGACGAGGTGTTTGTAGGCTGCCAATTGTCGCACTTGATCTTAGCCACCGAGACAGTTCTCCTTTTTGGGTCCCTCGGAAAGTTGAACAGTTGCCAACCATTGCTCGAGTGGTTTGAGCACAGTGGCACACAGCCAGTGACGTAGGCAGAAATGTTTTTTTTTTTTGGGGGGGGGGGGGCACCTTTGTCATCCGATATTGGGTCTGTGCAGATAAGTGGGGTAGAGTTTCATATTGTGTTCTGTATCCCATGGGGAAAAATTCTTGGGGGGGGGGGGGAGGGGGTCATGAGCCCGGTGTGCCCCCCCCCCCCCTCTGGCTACGCCACTGCACAAAGGAGCCAGGCATTTCGTGTGAAAGCGCTCAACGAACGCCGTCGTTAAACCCGCATCAAATTCCTGCCGACTACTGCCACGTTGTAGGTGCGTCTCGACACACACGCTCGGCGTGAAAATGGCGGACAGCACTACGAAAACTGGTTTTGGCGACAGGAGCTCAGTCAAAGGATGTCTCCACTCTCTACGGAGGGGCGGGCGAGGAGGACATCGAGGCACTCTAGCCACCACGCGACCACAGCGCCATCTCTCACTCGGCGGCGAAACTAACCCCGAATAATCCGCCGGACGCGCGTGCGCCATGAGGCAAAAACGACTTTACAGGAGCACCACTACATTCTCCCAACCTCAAGTCAACACATATCCCGGCAAAAAGAAACTTAAAAGCGAAACAAACGGCCACACAAGCTCTATGAAAGAAGACAAGCACATGTGGCGTAAATTTCCCTAAAGAATGTCCGTGCACCGCGACAGCACCGCTGGTCGACACCGCTGCACTGGCTCGATGAGTTGACTTCATTCCCCGACCCGCAAAGGTAACGTGGCAGGCGGCGCGAGGAAGCGTCGCTCGCGCCGACACGTCTTTTGGCCAAGGGTTGCAAGCAGCATTCGTGAGGGCGTCGGTTTAAAGGCGCAGGTCCCATTGCACGAGATGTCTCGATCGCATTCCTGGCCAGCGACGAAGGCGATGTGCAGAAGACAGCCATTCCGCGGGCGACATTGATCCCGCTGCGTACACTGAAAACACTCTCGACAGAACGGTGCAGTGGGACAAATGGAAAAGAGCTACGGGCGCATCGCCCACGTGGTACGGTGGTCAGTACGGCTAGGAAAGACATCGGCGGCGACTATGGCGCCAAGTTCAAGTGAACAAAGGGCGCTTTCTTAATTCGTGCAACACAAACAGGGATGAGGGAAGCGAAGTGCGACACCTCCACGCCAAGATTCACCTGGTTTTGCCCCACGTGCGACACGCAGCTCCGCAGAGCCTTGGGCATAACGAGTCGCTCGAAAACAACCGCAAATCAACTAGCACTAAAAGGCGCAGAACAGGCAGCCGCGAGGAGACATCAGCTCTCTGAGGTGGCCCTACTCCTCTCGCTGCACACAGCAGCTCATCGAGCCCGACGCGCATGCATTGAGGCGAAAACGACTTTACAGGGGGTGCTAGCACCCCCACATTCCCCCAACCCTAAATTAACACATATGTGTGCCCACCTGGCGGTGCCGGAACGCCGTAGTGCCGAGCCGCAATGCCATACAGCAATGACACCCGTGGCCCCTGGCCACCCGGCTACCTAAGCCGCGACTCCCAGAGTCCAAAGAGACAGAAGAAACTATTTGCAGAAAACTCGGACCACCTCGAGGCTTTCGTAGTGCCTACAATCCACGTGCTCTAGGCCTCGCTATCCCAGGAGTCAGACCACATGCATCTCGTACCAACAGGTTAACGAGGTTCTTAAAAAAACAACTTGCGAACAGAAAAAAAAAAACTTCACGCGCCGACAAATTCAAACAGGCCATGGCAAACGATCTGCGACCAAAAACTATTAGCATGCCGACCACTTCGAACACACCATGGTAAACGATCTCCAAAAAAAAAAGCTATTGGCATGTCGACTTGCGAACACGCACGAACAACGCACGAAACGTTGTTCAGAAAGCCTCGTACGGATTGCATGTTCTTTGTAAATGTAGACACTTTTTTTGAAGAGAAATACTAATTGATCTTTATTATGCATTCATTCATTCACACATAAACTACTGCATTGCTATATGGGGTTGCACGTACCAATGTCACCTTAAATCCGTACAAATTATTCAGAAAATAGCTCTTCGCATAATAATGCCTAATGATATTCATATCAGAGGCGATGACTTGTTCCAAAATACTAATGTGTTAAGTGTCCCCAATTTAGTTATTTACAATATTGCTTCTATAATATACAGAATATTTCACGGTATCTCACCTTACTGTCAGTTTCCCTTCGTCTGTCACCTCGAGTTAACGAGTGTTTTTCACGCTACAGACTTTTACTACCTAAAATAAATACTAATTATGACCGTCAAACTTTAGAATTTAAAGGCAGTACAATTTGGAATAGCCTTACTACTAATCTAAAGACAGCCCCCACTCTTCACTCTTTCTAAGCAGAACTAAAATATTCGCTTCATATCAATTCATAATGCAATAGCCAATTGTAGTCATTATTTTCATATATGTTCTTTTTCTCACTTATACATATTACAGAATGAATTCCTGTTGCTTTAATTACATCGCATTATCGTGTCAGTCATGTTTTTATTCTTTAGTAACGGTGACCATTGCCTAGGAAACCACATTCTGTCTTGTGTTTTTGATGACTAAATATTCCCTTCTCATGCTGTTGCCATTTAGAGTTTTTGATGTTATAATGCCGTTAGGGACCCTTTAACAATTTTGTTGGGTCTCTAAAAGTGTAAATACATGTACCACAAAAATAATGAAATAAACTTCAAACTTCAGACAAGTTCAACCACGCCGGGGCAAACGATCTGCGAGCAAGAAGTTTTAGCAGCCTTTGCGCTCCGTCCTGTCTGTCGTCTCTACCTTGTCTGTGGTTTTTATTGCGCTATTCAGTCATGTCTGCAGTTAACGTAGCGCGCTGTTAAGTTCAAACACGCCACAGCAAATGATCTGCGAACAAAGAACTCTTAGCACGCCCAGAAGTTCAAGCACGCCACGGCAAACGATTACCTCGCTCTCAAGAAAGGACGCCTGTCGACGGTAGCAATCAAATTTCGCCCTAGGCCTAGTCTAATCCGGCTCAAACAAAAATTGTCACAAACCGCTCCGATGTTCCAAGAGCCCCACGTTGGGCAGCCAATATGGGATCTGAAGAGCAGCCGCTGCTCTTGGAACACACCGGACACAGTAGACGCCGTGGAGCAACAAACGAACGCGTGTACATTTATTAACTGCTTTTACAACGGCAAGCTCGCCAGCCGAATCTTATAAATAACTAGTAACATGACAAATGATCTTATATAATGCCAATAAAACACACAGATAACATACCACGTACAATGTACTGCGAATGCGGCGTCGCCGACTCATCCCGGGAGCCCGCGGAAACGAGCCGTGGTATCGTCCCCACAGGCATCACGCGAGTGACGTCCGTCCACGGCCGCGCCAACCCCAAACGAGAGATTTTCCTCAAGCTCCCGGATAACCTCGCTGCCGTAACGCGGCGCTGCTGGCTCCACCACGTGAGCACAGCGCCACCCGGCGGCTCTTTAAGGTAACTACGACCATGGCCTCCGAGATTGTGCACCCGGCGGGTTTCTCTCCGGCCGTCCCAATCACACGGGGAGAGTGTAATTTCAGAGGTGGGCGTGGCCCGTTCCACCTCTGCACCGCGGCGCTCGCCACTGAGGGTCGGTAAGGGTCGGAAGGATGCCGCGCTATTGACGCGGCTTGCGTGAGTCGAGGAAAAATGGTTTTGCGATTTAATGTAACCACCCACTCATTCTGAAATGTCAGTTGAATGTGTACGAGAGGCAAAGTGCATGCTGGGGCCTATTTTTCCTCAAATGCGCTTTTTTTTCTGTAGATATGCGCCTCCTATGTTAGAGCACTTAGAAGTGCGATGCCTCTGCAACAGATCCGCATGTGCCGGAAACGCACTGCGATGTTTGCGGGCTGCATTGTATGAAGGTGCTGGCGAACGAGATGAAAAAAAGTGAACGAATATTGGGTTGGGTGCGATGACACACGGGGCTCGCGCTCGCCCTTCAGCTGAAGACAGATCAGTCGCAGCCGGGCCTTCATAAAGTAAAGCTATTTTCTTGTCGTCTCTGTGTTCTGTCTGAGGGCTCCGGCCAACTACTGGTCCTGAGCCTACAATAGATATGTTCATCATTTTGTAAGCTAAGTTTAATGCCGGTTTATTTTTTTTTTTATTTATACATATCGCCACTCCAGTCATAGCCCATCATGGGCTATGACTGGAGTGGCGATAATATGACATGTCAAGCGCAGACAAAAAATCGCTCATTGGCATAACACGAACAAACCCAGGCAAAGCATTCCAACGTTCAACTGTTGCAGGAAAGTAGCTATATTTGTACAAATCAGTCCTAGATTAGAGACGTGTGTTATGCAAGTTGGTGCGTATTAACTGCAGACATGACTCAATAGCGCAATAGAAACCACAGACAAGGTAGTGACGACAGACAGGCCGGAGCGAAAACTTCAACTGCTGAAGTATGCGCTCGGTCCTGTCTGTCGTCTCTGCCTTGTCTGTGGTTTTTTTGCGCTATTCAGTTATGTCTGCAGTTCTAGATTTAAGTGGCGAGAGATTAAGATTTTGCGAGCTACGAGTACAGGAAGGTTGAGCAAACTGAAAGTACTGGTTTAAGCGGGCACAGCGTGGGGAGTTATTCAAGGCATGCATGAACTTCAAGCTTTCATTGTGGCGACGTGTTGACAGAGTGGTCAGATTGAGATTAGAGATATTCGAAGAGGGTGAAAAATTCCTATCGTAACGACGGTAGATAAAACGAATAGCTTTCTTTTGAACGGACTATATCTTGTTAATATCGTTTTTATGAAATGGATTCCAAACTATTGTTGCTTATACAAGGACTAGACGGATTAGTGTTTTGTACGTGAGCAGTTTGGTTTCTTGAGGCGCTACTCGAAGGGTGCGCTGAAGATAACCCAGTTTTTTTAATGATTTGTTACATTTCTTTTTATTTCGAGAGGTGATTTATTACATATTGTTTCAATATGCTTGCTGCAGGATAGATTGGCAGTATATAGAAGCCCTAGATACTTGTGCACGAGTGCTTTAAGTAAAGAAGAATTATTGAAAGAGTGCGAGAAAACTGAGGGAGCTAAACGCCTAGTGAATGTCCTTGAAACAGTTTTGGTGAAGTTTCTACTCATTTACCAGTCATTGCACCATGAGAAAAAGTGTGAGAATGCGCCATTAAGAACTGTGTGGTCTTCCGCAGAGTTCATAGTGTGTTAAAGAACGCAATCATCGGCATATAGACACATCTTGGTTTGTGGCAAGTCACTAATGTAAAGTAGGAAGAGAAGAGGGACTGTACCCTGCGGCACGCCATAGGAAACATTAGCAACAGGGGACTCATAAGCATTGTAGTGTACATATTGGGAGCGATCTGACAGAAAACTGGAGTCTACGAGTATAAAATTATTTAGAATGAGGCTGAGCTTAAATAGTAGTTTATGGTGCACGACAGTGTCAAAAGATTTGGACAGATCTATAAAAATTGCGTCAACTTGTGTACCGATATCTAGTGCTTTAGCGATGTCACGCGCGAATTCCACTGAGTTACGGTGCTCACACCACGACGGAAGCCATGCAGTCACTTAGTATACTATTGGTTTCTAAGTAATCAATTATATGCTTGTATATTATGTGTTCGAATAGCTTACAGGAGTGACAAGTCAGATAAATCGGCCGGTAGTTAACATTTGTTTCTTACCTGATTTGTGCAACTTTAGTACGTCGCCACGAGGAAGGAACATACGCGGTTTCTAAAGATTCGTTAAAAATGATTGTAAGATAACGACTAGTCCAAAGGGAGTAACGAACAAGGAAAGCATTCCAAATACTCTCAGAACCACAGGACCTCTTACTATCCAGTTTTATCACTAAATTTACAATGCCGTCAAGAGATACACAGAGATCACTAATTGCTGTTGCTGTGCTACACACAAAAGGAGGGATTTTGAGGTTATCCTGATTAAAAACAGATTGAAAGTAAGAGATGCAGATACAGTTGTGTCGGGCTTATATGTAGACGTCTTATTAATTACAAAAAACGTACAATTATTTGCAGCACATGGTAAGATTGATTGCCAAAATTTCTTAGGATTGCTTTGAAGAAGCTTAGGTAATGATACTTTGAAGTAAGAGTCTTTGGCTGATTTAAGTTTAACTCGAAGTTCCTCCTTGACTTGGTTAAACAGAGCAGTTTTGTCGGATCCCCACTCTGTTTTGAGCGTCGTATTCTACACAAACGTCGTGATAAGTGCAAAATATCTCTCGTCATCTATGGTTTAGACAGTTTTTCTTCTTCGTTTTCACAGGCACAAAGCGATGAATGCATGAGAGTATGAGTTAAATGTAAACATTTGGACAGAAATATGTCTGGCTGGGTGGAAGATTTAGGAGGTTAATATGGCTCCAGCCAAGTTTAAGAGAGCCCGACGTTTCGGGACCGATTCGGTCCCTTCCTCAGGGGGTGACTGGTGTGGTCGTGGAAGCTTCTCCCCGACTTGTTTCAACGCGGCTCCGGATTTCCCTTTCCCTCACGTTTCGGAGGCCGTGAACGTGAGGGAAAGGGAAATCCAGAGCCGCGTTGAAACAAGTCGGGGAGAAGCTTCCATGACCAAACCAGTCAACCCCTGAGGAAGGGACCAAATCGGTCCCGAAACGTCGGGCTCTCTTAAACTTGGCTGGAGCCATATTAACCTCCTAAATGAGAGTATGAGGTTTTCGAAAAACGAGACCAAAACACTGACATCATTACAAGCACTCAGCTGCACAAAGTGATCAAAATTTTTCATTCAGGGTATCAAGAACAGAAGCATCGTCCGTACAATCAAAGTTTGGAAATGAGGTGTACAATATGTGTGGTTTTTTTATCGGAAGAGAAACCTGAACCAAAACTCCTCTCTGATCCGGAATCGCTTGAGTGACTTCGCTTTTAAAACCGTCATCCACAAGGCGTCGATTCAAAAACACTAAGTCTAGTAGAGCCTCGCCTCTAGTGGGTAGTTCTACTATCTGTTTAAGGCCGTTTCGAAGCAGTATCGCAAAAAACAAATATCGGTGCTTGCTTCGTTTGTGCATTTCCCTTTCGGTGTAACATTCTTTGTCTCAAGATATAGCGAAATGAAAACACATGTACATGTGCGCTGAAATTTTCCTGTGGCCATTCGACTGACTATGCCATGGTATCGGGGGAATCCACATTCTTACGCCGCCGCTGCATGCCGCGTTGCGCAACAGCTGTGCAACGCGCGTTGGAAGGAGCAACGCGCAACTGTTGCTATGCGCCACTGTGCCATCACGTGATTGCTGAGAGAGTGTGAGGGGGAGAGGCCACAGCTGGCACCGTGCCAGGGCACGGACGGACGGTCACCGCGAGTATGGGACATTCAAAGCTTTCGCTCTCACACTTCCAGAGACGAATTGATGCGTACTTACAGGTGATCCATATCAGGAAAATCGAGCAGTTGCAATGCTTTCCTCCGTAAATCGGGTCAAAATAAATGCAGTAACATGCCATAACCTTGTTATTGCTACATTCTTATTTGTGTTGAACACGTATGCTAGTTTTTTTTTCTTTTTTACACCCTTGACATACTTATATGCATGGTTCATCCGTTGCTTTTTCTTTGTTTTTTTTTTGCTGTTGTCACTGTTATGCTTACCTTGCACTGCCGATTTTTCCTTTTTATTTTCCTAATATTAAGTCCACTTTATTTTGTATGCCCTCTCCTGCATAGGCGCGAAAAGGCCCGCAGTATTGAATAAATAAAATAAATAAATAAAAGAAAATACTTGGCTTCAGTGCATTCACAAGATCCGGCCGCTGATCCTTCCTTGCACGCGAAAAAGTGCCAACGTGCACGCTGGTATGCCGTGCGCTCTGCTTTCTGCCACGGTCTCCGCTGCCACCGGAATCCTCACGAAACGCGCCTTCTTGCGGTAGCCGGGCGCGCGAGGCGCCATACATTTTTTTGCTTGGGAGCGCGATGATAGGGACGGCCTGAGAGAAACCCGCCCGCGCGCAATCTCGGAGGTCAAGCTACGACTAATCCGCCAGACGCGCTTGCGCCATGAGGCGAAAACGACTTTACAGGGTGGTGATAGCACCCCCACACCCCCCTAACCATAAATCAAGGCATATCCAGGCAAAACAAAACAGCTACACAATCTACAAAAAGAAGGCATGTGGCGATTAAGGTTGGTGGAAAGGAGGGGTACAATCACCCCATGTAAAGTCGTTTTCGCCTCATGGCGCACGCGCGTCCGGCGGATTAGACATGGTTGGTTTCACCGCCGAGCGAGATATGATGCTGTGGTCGAGCGGTGGCGCAGTGGCACCGCTTGGCGGGAAGCAACGTCACGCTGGCGCTTGAAGAATACTTCTTTCTCTCTTATAACACGAAACTGTTTTACGCCGTGGTCCACCAAGTACATCCGTTACGGATATGAAGTTTATAAAATGGACGTCAACGGGTGAGAAAAAAAAAAGCCAAGAAAATAGCCCACCACTGGGAATCGAACCCACGACCTTGCGGCCGCGACGGTAAGCGCCCGACGCTTAAAGGGCCCCTCACCAGGTTTGACAATTTTGAGCTAACGAGCGCAATGCATACACAGGGCGTTTACGATTACGTCTGCCAAAATTTGCAACGCTACGCGCCGCGAAAATGGGTCAAATTTCAAGGTGAACGCTGCTTGCCCTTCCTCTCGCGGGCGCGCGCTTTAGAGAATGAGGGGATGACGTACATGAGAAAATGGCCCTACGTAGATGGTAGTGCTGTGACGTCGCTCCTCTACGTAGAAGACTGTGCTCTGACGTCGCCAACAGTACCACGTGACACTGCGATAATTATTTGACACGACATGTGTAGTTTGTATAATTTGTTGCTTGAATAGATTAATAAAACTTGAGAGAAATAATGAGACACACAATAGGAATGTGTGCGTCTTTTTCATTTCTTTTCGTGAATTGCAGCGAGATGCGGGGCTAATGTGCCTCCCTTTCCCGTGCGTTCGTGTCCCCGCGGTTAGCGCATCGAGCAGACGCCAGCCCTGGAAACGAGAGTGATGTTCTGGTGCGTTCGAGCACTCATTATGCTCATTTATTCTACCGCGTCCAAGTAAACGTTAATGCGGCACTGGCTCATGATACCGCCACTCCAGTGCCCGTACAAATGTCGCAGCTTTCATGCCCGTCCCGCAGAAACAGGCAGTACACCACAGCGAACGCCGGCACAACGCCCACGGCCGCTACATAAAAAAAAAGGTAGCGGCCTTGCAACGCCGCTCGCGTGCTCGGACTGGCTCGGGCACGTCATGCGCACGTGGCCATGCATGCGCATGACGTGTTCATGCGTATGTGTCAAGTGAAGAGGGTAGGGAAGGGATTTGGCTTGCTAAGGCTACACGGGGCGAGTGGCAAGGGTTTGAAACTCGCCTCCTCGCATCATGGTTTCACGCCGCTACAAATTATTGTTTTTCTCAGCTCGTAATGAACCGATTTGAAAAATTCTTGCGGCATACTGCTCTTCATTCGGCACACAACAACTTCCAGCGTCTAACTAAAATTTGCTATGTGGCCTGGTGAGGGGCCCTTTAACCGACTAAGCTACCTTGGCTTTGTTTTTCTTCGTTGGACTAAGCTATCCAGGCAGATGCTAGACGCTTCACGAACGCGCCTTACATCTTTCACACATTCTCTCTCGCACGGTGCTCTCTATTGGCGGTGTAGGTAGGCGGGGCGGAGCAGGGCGGCGCCGCCGTCTGTGAGAGGTGCAAAGAAATGATGCGTCACGATCGACCCTTACTAGCGCTTACTCCGAGGTTGCGCGTGATATCAGATGTCATGGTTAAAGCGTCTCAATGCCAGCGAGGGACACTGGCCGCGCTGGCGTCGCCAAGACACCCTAGACGCAGTTGCGTTTTTTGCCTTTCGCTTGGTGTTAGCGCGCGCCGGCTCATCGGAGTAGTGCGGCTTCCACATGCACCAACGGGATTTATCCGCCGCCGACTGCTGCTATTGCGAGAGCACCGACTAACAAAACTGCTGCAATACGCGTTGCAGAAAGTAAGATTTCGACGGGCGAATGTCGTGCCTTGGTGCAGCGAGACAGAGGCCTGCGGGACGCACTCGTTTGCGGCTCAAGCTACGAACCTCTGCCTCCCGTGTTGCTGATGCAGTGTATGCACGAGCGCAGGCGTCGGTTACCCATTACTAGAAAGCGCACGCCGTGTCGTTTCTCTCCTTAATTGACAATGTTTTGAAGTGCGTATCGGGTACCAATGTTGGTTATGAGCTTGTTGACGTCATCTTTACGCGGGATTCACGATTCGCTGTGTCCAAATATAGGTTCACAATTTAAGCTAGCACAACGGTTTAATCATCATCAGAGGCGTTAGTCGTCGCGATAGAGACATGCCACTAGGCGTCAACATGGGTGCATCCACGTCAAACGGTGCTATAGCTGCCAAACACGAATAGACATTGTACAAGCTCTCATATATCACTACACAATAAGCACTACTTCTGTGAAGACACGTTTCACTTTCGTGTTATACCGATTCCTATGATGGAGGGATCAGCCATGTTTCTTTGTTCTTTTTTTTTTGGAGGGGGGGGGGGGGTGGCGCGACCGTGGACGGTTGTCTCCCGCGGGAGGCCCGTGGAGACGATTCTGCTGCTTGATTCCACGGACTCCCGGGGTGAGCCGAACGTCTTCGACGCCGCACTCGTGGTACATTGTATGTCTTCTCTTGTTTTGTGTGTGTTATGTTCTCTGTGTGTTGCATTGGCAATACGTTTAGATTATTGGTCTTATTAGCAGTTATTTCTTAGAATTGGCTGGCGAGCTCGCCATTGTAAATGCAGTTATTCAATGTACACGTGTTCGTTTGTTTCTCGACGGCGTCTACTGTGTCCGGTGTGTTCTGAGAGCAGCAGCTGCTCTTCTGATCCCCCACTGGACACAGTAGACGCCGTTGAGCAACAAAAGAGCAAGTGTACATTTATTAACTGCTTTTACAACGGCTACCAACATAACAAATACAATGTACCGCGAATGCGGCGTCGCCACGGTCGACCCACCCCGGGAGCCCGTGGAACGGAGCCACGGAATCGTCCCCACGGGCCTCCCGTGGGAGCTGACAGTCCACGGCCGCGCCAAACCCCCCAAAAAAGAAAGAAGTCTTCCTCAAGCGCCAGCATACCATCGCTTCCCGCCAAGCGGCGTCACCGCGCGACCAGAGCGCCAATTTTTACTCGGCGGTGAAACTAACTACGACTAATCCGCCGGACGCGCGTGCGCCATGAGGCAAAAACGACTTTACAGAGAGTGATAGCAACTCCACATGGATAACTGCAAACATTTTTGTGTCTTTTTGTTTGTTTTTCTTGGGGGAATTGGCTCTTTTAAAATGCTTTGAAAGCGCTTCACTAACGGAAATAATCGCGATCATGGTGATGATGTGAAGCTGAGCCCATTTTATCGGCCGGGCAAATCTGATGTTCCCTAGCCAGAGAATCCATAGAATAGAAAAAAATCTAGCGCGCCACCACTGCACCAGCCTTGCTTTGGTGGTGCGAGTGCGGACTGCCCACCTTAGGAAACCCGGCTTTTCTGGCTGCTCTAGCTGCTGTAAGAAACTGAACTTCGTGACATGCTGACACGACTTTCTAAGGGAACTACCCAAAAAGGTTGCCGCTATGCGCCTTTTTACTAATTTAGAGTGTGTCGACGAAAATTTTATTATTGGTTTGCACAATCTAGGATTGTGTTGCCGACAAATGCGCTACGCGTTGAATCTTAACCTTACGTACAAAAACTGCATTTCATTATTAGATGGCAACTCACTTAACAGCCAGACCCAATCCTTCGTCATGAAACTTTCATCGTCGCTGCTGTCGAGGTAGCCTCCAGTTTCCAGTCATCTTACCGAGAAAGATTTCACGAAGAATGAGCGCTGATAATGCATACGCCCTGCCTGACGATCATCACTTTTCCATGCCACACAAGAAAGGTCGATTGCAATTAAAACTGCAAGCAAGTTCTGAAATAGTGAAATAGCTGAAGCGATGGATGCATGTAATAAATGGGGTCTATTAACGTTTCTAACGTGCATCCTTCCCTTCAATCAGGCCTGTGTGCTTAGATTTAGGTGGAGGTTGACGAACCCCAGGTGGTCGAAATTTCCGGAGCCCGAACAAAGTGGTTAACCGCGGCTCAAAGAAGGTATGCCCTCATGTGGAGCTCCTTAGGGTATTTTTATAGTGCGGTTAATTGGTTGTTTAGCTAAAGTTGATTTGCAAGTTTTCAATATTCCTTTAGAGCAAAGTGCGAATAGTTGCTTTGGTTAGGGCATTCGAAAACGACCGATTCCATTTTCTGTAACAACGTACATGCTTCGCGGTGATTTTTATAGATAGATAGATAGATAGATAGATAGATAGATAGATAGATAGATAGATAGATAGATAGATAGATAGATAGATAGATAGATAGATAGATAGATAGATAGATAGATAGATAGATAGATAGATAGATAGATAGATAGATAGATAGATAGATAGATAGATAGATAGATAGATAGATAGATAGATAGCATGTGCACGACCGAAAAATTGGCGATGACAACGTTCACTCCCCTTGTATAGTGGAGTAATGAGCTTAATCTCTCACCACCTGGCTGAGTATGCCATGAGTAGACTACTGAGGTCACTACTGGGCATGTGCCAAAATGTACAATGAGCTGCTGCCTGGACTATTAGACATCACAATTAGATATTCTTGGCCTCAAAACGCCACCGTGACATCAAGGAGTAGGTTGAATTTGGATATTCGTTGGATATGTTCGATGTGCATTCACCTTTTAACATTGCCTTGGCCTCGTGAGAGCTACTGACGATGAGGGTACGTGTGCTTGTGTCACACGTTGCTGCTACTGCCGCCATAATTCAAACAAAAATCTCACCAATAAACTTCCAACATAACATTTGATGAGAGTTTATTTTTCTGTATGCGGGCAGTCAAGATAGCCTGACAATAGCACATTCGTGCAGAACCAGAGGTAATAAGTGTTGGGGTTTTCCGCCCGTGAATCATTATATCATTATGAGGGACGCGTAGTGGAGGGATCGTGCGCCTAAATCTAAGTACACGGACATCAAGCATTTCAACTCCATCGAAATGCGGCCGGGATCCCACCCCGCCACCTTCGGGTCAGCAGTCGAGCACCATAACCACTAAACCACCACGGAGGGGGGGGCAAAACGAAAGGTATCACTTTCCGTCACTCGTCATTCATTCTCTTTCCACGCAGGCAGAAGTCACGTATCCAGCCATTCAGTTTGTTTTCCCGGTGCTGTTTCTGCTCATCTCTGCCAGTCTCAGCCTTCTCTTGCCAGAAACACTGAACAAGCCACTGCCTGACACTTTCAACGATGCAGAGAGACTAGACAGGTAGGCTGGCTCTATGATCTGAAACCCGAGGAGGCGTGAAAAAAGAAAACGATACTGCTTCTAAAATGCGTTAGAACTTCAATGTTGCACGCAATCCTTGAGAACTGCTTTAGTGAAAAGACGCAGATTGCTACACTTTCTCGTTTATATTCGTTGCCGAAAGCACGACCTCAAATAGCATTTACAATCCTACCTGTCTCTTAATAGGTTTCGCGATGCTTCTGTTTAGGTAGGGTGGTTTTCTTCCATGCAAGTACGCTTGCATTTATTTATACGTTCTTTGTATTTTCGTAGATGGGGACTAATACAAGCCCAAATTTCGCTATTTCCTCAGATACTATGACTAACCAAAGGGAATTTCCTGTTACTTAGGCTTGTAAGCTTCTTTAGAAAAAAAATTGCAGTGGTTGAACGCGGTTAAACGAAGTTTGTCGAGCGACAGCTTGTGAGCCTCCACGTTGTGAGCTGCCTGGTTCTGGAGAAGCGGCTGCCAGACAGCCGCTTTTGTAGCAGCAGCTACCGCATCTACGATTGCACCACAACGCAGGCAATGCTTGGCGCCGGGAACTTGGATGCAACAAGCGCCTCTGGGGGTCGTCACGAAAGACTGACCTTGAGACGCTGTTCGTTTTCGCGCCACACTAGCATTTCGCTCAAGCTCTTTGCCCGGCACGCCGACGACACGTGATGTGCGTGGAATGAAGCACGTAATCAACGCGTTGATACGCCGGAGAAACGTCGGCGCGAACTCATCGGCGAGAACATTGCGCCATATAGTGGGTGTATGTGTAAAGAATTTTCAGCGGCACTCACGCAGCTCAGAGACGATGGCATGACCTTTGCTGAGTTTGAAGGTTGCCGTTCTCAAGGTTTGAACGCGTAGGCGTAGAGCTATATCTTTAATATATTATAGTCAAAATATATTAAAGTAGCAGTTTTTTATTTCGATTAAAGAAATCACTTTATGTTCCCAAAACAGAAGTGCAGACTGTGTTACATGCCATCGTGTGCCAAGTTTCGAAGCATTTAGACAGTAGTTTAATACCAATGGTAGTACATTTCAGAGAACGAGCAAACAAAACTGAATTGTGGTTTTCAGAAAATTTGGTCTTAGATACAGCCTGTCTACAAACGATACAATGCAGAGACTTTTCATAGCGTAACCATCTTCATGAATGTAATCCTGTCATACCTCCATTTAGTCTCACCGCGCGTTGACATGAGTTAACACTTTCTTCGGTGCAATCTGCTGGCTTGCTTTGGCTGCGGTGCTGCTTGTGCTTGCTTACCTGCAACGGATCGTGCTTTGAAAGCAGTGAGCACTATAACCACTTTAGCGTCCACTTTTGCACATTTCCTCTCCATCTTGTGCTCATGTGGGAAAAGCGTAATTTTCGCACAGTCCACATTCATCATTCAATGTCCAGTGCATGAAATATTAAAAAAAAGTTACACCATCTCCCGCTAAAGGCAATCATGTGTGTATGCGAAGCAGCGGGAGATGGCGTGATGTTATGCTTGGGTTCAAGATTCGCTCCAGAAAGAACAACGCAGCACGCAGGGCAACAAGCACACGTAAGACGTCTTTGTACACTCAAAAGGACTGAACGAATAGTGAAAACAGTTGCATGCGACATGATCGCTGCTACGCGAAATAGTCAAGCAGTGGCGTGCAGTTTGCTGTCGGAGCCGATGAGGTTGCGGAGTTGAAGGCGTCGTGCGTAGACCGTCTCTCGATGCCGTAGCTCGGTGCTTGGTCTGGCCGCGTGAAGTCACGGATGTCTACTCCGCGGCCGTTACTGCCGGCACTTTGCGTCCAAGTGACCCGCTCCACGGTTACCGCCCTAGGCTTATGCGTGCTTGTGGGCCCGAACCCTGAGTGTGCCTGTCTCTCGCGCACGGCCCACGCGCACGGCCCACGCACTGCTCACGCTGTCTCGAGGCACGCCGCGCACACGATCGCGGTCCTCTTCGCCTTCGCACGGCACATACGCGATTCGCCCCCGCGCGGCGCACAGTTTCAGAAGGCCGCAAAAGTCGCCACCGCGTGGCGCACTGTTTTGTTTTTGCCTATTTGAAACCCGCGCGCACCATATATTATCACAGATGGTTCGCTTGAGCGGGAGACGGTGTAGTTTATTGAGAGGACGAATGAGAATGTATTGAAAATAGTGAAATAGGAGAGAGGCGTTTTGTACGTGGTGGTTGCGTCTTTATTCAGAGACCGTATGCGATTCCTAGCGTCGGTGCACGCGGCGCTTTGAAGACGACGGCCTTGTGGTCGGTGAAGTGTAGTGTCAAGGGCGCGCGAGAGGGGGGGAGCGTAGGAGGGCGCTCATCGCGGCGTTGCGCAGGAGAAAAAGAGGCGCGCGAGAGGGGGGGGAGCGTAGGAGGGCGCTCATCGCGGCGTTGCGCAGGAGAACAAGAGGCGCGCGAGAGGGGGGAGCGTAGGAGGGCGCCCATCGCGGCGTTGCGCAGGAGAAAAAGAGGCGCGCGGGAGGGGGGAACGTAGGAGGGCGCTCATCGCGGCGTTGCGCAGGAGAAAAGAGGCGCGCGAGAGGGGGGAGCGTAGCAGGGCGCTCATCGCGGCGTTGCGCAGGAGAAAAAGAGGCGCGCGAGAGGGGGGAGCGTAGGAGGGCGCTCATCGCGGCGTTGCGCAGGAGAAAAAGAGGCGCGCGAGAGGGGGGAGCGTAGGAGGGCGCTCATCGCGGCGTTGCGCAGGAGAAAAAGAGGCGCGCGAGAGGGGGGAGCGTAGGAGGGCGCTCATCGCGGCGTTGCGCAGGAGAAAAAGAGGCGCGCGAGAGGGGGGAACGTAGGAGGGCGCTCATCGCGGCGTTGCGCAGGAGAAAAAGAGGCGCGCGAGAGGGGGGAGCGTAGGAGGGCGCTCATCGCGGCGTTGCGCAGGAGAAAAAGAGGCGCGCGAGAGGGGGGAGCGTAGGAGGGCGCTCATCGCGGCGTTGCGCAGGAGAAAAAGAGGCGCGCGAGAGGGGGGAGCGTAGGAGGGCGCTCATCGCGGCGTTGCGCAGGAGAAAAAGAGGCGCGCGAGAGGGGGGAGCGTAGGAGGGCGCTCATCGCGGCGTTGCGCAGGAGAAAAAGAGGCGCGCGAGAGGGGGGGACGTAGGAGGGCGCTCATCGCGGCGTTGCGCAGGAGAAAAAGAGGCGCGCGAGAGGGGGGAGCGTAGGAGGGCGCTCATCGCGGCGTTGCGCAGGAGAAAAAGAGGCGCGCGAGAGGGGGGAGCGTAGGAGGGCGCTCATCGCGGCGTTGCGCAGGAGAGAATGAGACGCGCGAGAGGAGGGGAGCGTAGGAGAGGAGAGAGAGGGGGAGGGGGCGCGCATGTGCAGTGCGGATGTGGACTCCGCGGGAGGGATGGACAAAGCCCTCGCCTTAAGCTGCTTCACATCTGAAAAATTGGAAGACGCTTGAGCTTCGCGTTCAAGAGCAGAACGCGATAGCGCAATGGGGCCCCGTGCGCATCGCCTTCTCAACTGCTAGCCTAGTTTCTGTTCTTGGTGCATGGCTCAACCGTACAGTAAGGAAACGAACGACTGTGTACGTAACAGTGGCCGTTTCAAACAATCCTAGAATGACTACTGCAAGTACAATTGTTTAGTGCCCACTACTCAGCTGCTCACTTTGTTGATGCTTTTGCAGCTGATCGTTAAATATGTCTGAGCACCTTGTAATGGGTGGGCATTTAAAGCACCCACTCGTTGTGCAGTTCACATGTTTTGACGCCTGATGCGATTCTACGCTTCTGCCAAGCAATATTACATGCTTAAGGGGGTATGGTAGGGTAAACCCCCCAAAAAATCGAATTTGCAATTTTGACACCGAAAAATCCACTGCACTCTGAGGAACAAACCTGCGGAAGCTCCACGTCGAGCGGCCGCTCCAAGCCGTTTAAATACCGCGCCAAAGTACGCCACGCGCCCTGGTGTTTAAAAATGGCGGAGGGCCCTCAGAGGACGGTTTGTTTATGGTTGTTTTCCTTTATTTTGGTGCGTCTTTTTTGTTTTGTGGGTGTTAGTAGTAAGTATGCATATTATTACATTATCGATTGTTGTAAATACTTACTTATTTCACAGATCCGCCGCTAGGGTTGCTTTTGTAGCGTGTTTTGTCTGCCTTTGCATGCTTTTGTTTTCACCAACCCGCTTGCGCTCAGCTCTGCCTCGCTTTTCAAAATTATTACAGTGGAGATGGCACGATCATCCAGCAAATGGACCAGAAAGAGAACATTTAAAGGTAATCGCTTCACTAGGGAAAAGAGCACCGAGAAACCAGCACGGCGAAGCGCTAGCCGAATGAAACTTGGTGAAAAAATTGGTGTTGCAAACTTCAATGTAGAAGACGGAAGTACGACTGGCTACCGTCTAATCGACTTGGATCTTCTCCGCAGCTTCCTTGAGGATATCGTTGTGTGTAAAAAGTGCAAGAAGGGAACAATACAATTGAAAGAAGCAACTGACAGGCGAAATGGTTTGGCATCTTTCATAAACGCTACTTGCAGCGATTGCGATGCTCAAAATATATTCGAGACATCCAGGCGCAGTTCCGGCAACGTATTTGAAGTAAACCAAAGGTTCGTTTATGCCCTTCGCACCTGCGGAAAAGGATTGACATCTGGTCGCATTATGTGTGCTGTGCTCAATATGCCGCCACCGCCAACAAAGTTTGCGTCGTACAATGCGAGACTCCTTGACGCATCCACAACCGCCGTGAACAACAGTATGGCAAAAGCTGCCGAAGAACTGAAGAAAGAGGCATCCACCCCAGAGGGGGAACTGGAAACTGCGGTGACAGTGGATGGCACATGGATGAAGCGCGGTTATTCTTCACTGCATGGTGTCGTAGCAGCAATATCGGCTGACACAGGGAAAGTGCTCGACTTTGAAGTAGAATCTAAGTTTTGCCACTTGTGTGCCCGCAACCTTCACACAGATGTTAACATGGGTGAATGTAAAATTACCTACAATGGACCATCTGGTGGAATGGAATCTGCTGGCGCTGTAAAGATCTTTGGACGCTCTGTGGAAAAACATCAACTAATGTACACTACATACATTGGTGATGGAGTAAGCAAGGCGTACATTGCCGTCAGAGACTCACAGCCCTACGAGAAGGCCATAGAAAAACACGAATATGTAGGACACGTCCAGAAGCGAATGGGCACCAGGCTCAGGAACATAAAGAATAATCTCAAGGGGAAAAAGCTCGCCGACGGTCTGCCACTCTCCGGGAAAGGACGCCTCTCAGAAAGAGACATAGACTCCCTTCAGGTTTACTATGGCAAAGCTATTCGGGAAAATACAGACAGTTTGGAGAATATGAGACGAGCTGTATGGGCTATCACAAGTTATCAACAGACGCCAAGCCAAACCACGGACTTTGCCCAAAGGGGTCATCTTCATGGTGTGGCTATAACCGCAGCCTTGTTGAGGGAAACCAGGAGATTTACCGCCACAAAAACTGCATTCCTGAAGCTATAATGGACGTCATCAAGCCGGTGTTCAAGGCGTTGTGTGATCCAGGACTTTTGAACAAATGCCTTCACGGAAAAACACAGAACACCAACGAGTCCCTTAACCAACTCATCTGGTGTCGCTGTCCTAAGACGACATTTGTCAGTGCTGACACACTGAAGACCGCTACAAACGATGCTGTAGCCTACTACAATGACGGTAATTCCGCACGAAAAGCTGTTCTGGAGGCCCTTGGAATCGTTCCAGGTGTGTTTTGTGATAATGCCCTCAACAGGATGGACAAAGAGCGTGTGGACAGGGCAGAGTTCTATGACTCTGTCGAAAGCAAGGAAACGCGACGAAAAAGAAGGAACACCAAGAAGGGTTTTGGAGACAGCACGAAAAAAGCCAACACTAATTTGTACTCTTCTGGGGCATTTTGAGCAACCGTAAGCAGTATGTGCTCATAAAACTTCGTTTTTCTCAAATGGCGTTTTTTACAAATTTCTCAAATTCAATGTACCTTTTCTCAAAAAGTATTGAATCGATTCCAATGAAATTTTGCGTGCATGTGCTACAACAAGTTCGAAATAATCAGAACTAAAAATAGTGCAGATTTTATGAAAATTGAACCTGTAAAAAAATTACACCACAACATGTACCCTCTGTGGCTTTGTGCATGTAGTAATTTTATTTTTTTTTTCACAAAAGCTCCTATAATGATGTCCTATTTTTTTAGTTCAGATGTAACCTACTGGTCTATAGAATAACACGGCTTAATATCATTAGATTCCTTTCGGTGGTTGCCGAGAAAAGGTACATTGAATAATTGAACACACTCTAAAATTTGGCCCTAGGCCACAGGAAGGATAAGCAACCTAGGCATAAAAAAGGGTGTCAAGTGATACGCACTGGCATACATTGTGAGCACGTGAAATTTTATGTGAACACTTGCAGCCATTTCTAAAATATTACGTTAAAACTGACATATACCATTTACCCTACCATACCCGCTTAAGGAGACTCCTTCCACTACATGACATTCATATAGTGTTCTTTCCCTAATAAGTTTCAAGCAATAGCGTCGCTCTGTGGTAGAACACCTGCTTGCCACGCAGACTGCCTGGGTTCGATTATCACTCGGACCAACGTTTTTATTATTTCCTTTAACTGCACTGTTCTCGATTTTTCGCTCACAACCAACGACGCCGCAATTTCTGCGAAAGGAACTCTTTAACGCGTTAATAACGATACACAGAAATGAAAATCACGCACATCCTCACGTTTTACACACATGGTCCCTGACGATACGGGGTCGGTTGTCACTGCGTGGGCCAGGGTAGGTGTGCGTAAGCTTACTTTCCTGCGGTTCGAACAACAAACATTTAGATTACAGATAGAGAACTTGGATTGATGAGAAGACGTACTATGAATGCCGGCAGAACCAATGTTATGTTAAGGGCACTTGTCTAGTTGCTGTCATGGTCAAGACAAGTGCTTTTGGCACGTTGGCTCAAGTTTTATTCAATGACTTCTCATCAAAATGAATTACCCGTGCTCAAAAACAATTTCTGTGTTAGACAATCTTAACAAAAAACTCTCACTTTGAGCCGAATATAATTAATCGGTGGGGTTTTATGTGCCCAAACCACGATATGATTATGAGGCACGCCGTGGATTTCAGAACTTTCGATCATCTGGTGTTATTTTACGTGCACTGACATCGCACAGTACCCGGGCCTCTTGCATTTCGCCTCCATCAAAATGCGGACGGGCGGGATCGAAACCGCGATATTCAGGTCAGCAGTCGAGCACCGTAACTACCATGCCACTGTGATGGACCAAGCCGAGGATTGTCCAAACAAAAAAAATTAAGCAGTGGAAAAAACTAAAGTACAACAATTACTGTTTCATAAAAATATATTATTAATTATATATATTCGAAGAACATTATAGTTCTGAGCATGTACTTCAGATAGCGGCTACCCATTTTACTGGTCTATTACAAATTACAATGTGCTGTAGCTCTGTATTGAGAAGCTGCCTTTGCAAAAGATACGTGTTTGCGTCCACAGATGCTTGTCAAGGAAAGTTATGCTGCTACCATCTGAAAAGCACTACCAAATCATTTGAACGCAAATCGACTAAGTAAATCCTTGCTCTTTCGTGTGATTCTATCATGTTTAGCAACTTTGGTGTTGTGTATTGTAGTAGAGAGCATAAATTCTATTTCTGGTTTACAAGCACAGACTGATGGGCTAGTGGTAGGAAACAGCGGCCTGGCTGATTTGGATTGCGTGTTACCCTCTCCCTTTGCGTGGTGTCGTATACACCGCGTGCAATAAATTGTCTGTTAGCGTTGTCTTGCTCTTGACCAGTCCGTGTGATTCTTTGCGCAATTGCGTCAACGCTTTTTGCTTACTTCCCGTTTCCAAAGCTTAGCAAGAGGTAACGTTAATAGTATAGTGCCACCAATAAATTGTCGCAACCACGATAAAATAAGCGAAATTTCCGTTGAGGAAATGTCATGAGGCTCTAAAAAATTATTTTAAAATGTTACTTCATTATTTTCTTCATGCCGAAATCCTCCATTAATACTCCCTAGGAACCAGACCCCACTCGAAGTGCGTGTGGCCAGCGTTCCAGCAACCGGTATGGTTTAATCGCGTTGGTACAAGAACTTTTGAATTATATTTTCTTGGAAGCGCACTGTAACGGACACTTCCAAAACTGCTGTGCGTCAACGTACCGGCGGCGCAGGTTCAGGTGGACGAGAGAGGTGACCGGAATTGGGGGTGGTGAGAGCTTCCTCCATATAATTGCTATCGCAA
This sequence comes from Rhipicephalus sanguineus, assembly GCF_013339695.2. Classification (NCBI taxonomy): domain Eukaryota; kingdom Metazoa; phylum Arthropoda; class Arachnida; order Ixodida; family Ixodidae; genus Rhipicephalus; species Rhipicephalus sanguineus. The sequence goes on along the minus strand of NC_051176.1, from coordinate 17,431,547 downwards.
GTTTCCGTGGCCCCCGCCGTGTGCCAGAACGTACCGGCGGCTAGCGCCGCGCTCTCAGTGCCAAAACTACACGATGCACCATCGCGCTCGTGATCCCACTGAAAGTGAGCTGTGCGTTCACAGAAAACTAGAAAAGCAAGTTCTCAAGGTCATCACGTGCGCTGGCGTAAGGGCGTAGCTCCTTGTAATCCCCCCTGCGTAGCTTTCAGCGCGCTCACTGGAACGAGAGGAGAGACGCTTAAAGCGTGCGACAAATCCCTGTAACTTCGCTCGTTCTTGTCGGACTCGCGAAATTTTCGGGGCAATCGATTCGTGAGAAAATAAACTGATAGTGAGGTCTTTCGATTATTACTTCTAACAGAGTTGGCCCCCTTTAAAGGCCAACTACGGTGCTGGGTTCGAACTTCGTGCGTTCGCCGAATACCTTCATATTGCTACCCGCCCCGCGGCCGGCGTTCCCACGCCAAGCTGGAAGCGGGGCCACCGGATGGCGGAACGAAGACTGTCTGCTGGCCATAAAGGACGCGAAGACTCACGTCTCCCGAGGGGTTCAATTATGGTGCCTTACAGGAGACAATGGCCGAGTCAGGCTGCAAGGGTGGAGGGTGCACTTGCGCATCCGCGGTGGCAACCAAAATCAGCGGCAGCGGCGGCATTGATGCACGGGCCAATTGTATTGATGACCTGTCAGCACAGCATTGCAGGCACGTACTCGGAGGTGCTTTCCCACGACCCGCCAACGCCTGACGCCGAATATTCTGGGAACCGGGGTGAAGGGATGCTGAGCGGTGATGGCGAACCGACGAGTGGGCGAGAGGCGGTGGTTCTTCGAGGAGGTGGCGAGGAGGAATCCGGGCCTGGTACTTTCAACGGCAGCCGACCAGGAATCGAGGAGAGAGTTATTCCTGCATTCCGATTGGACTGTAAGAGTGTTTGAATGGAGAGATAGGGAATAAAACCAGGGGTGCAGCGACAGTGAGGGGGGAAGAGAAACAAATAAAACGTCTCTATCCATATGATGTTGGAGCGGTCGTTTCCTTAAGGTGCCAGCAGATGAAAGTTCTCGTCTTCGGCTTCCTTGGCGGCAGCAGCAAATGTCGCGCAACCAGCGAGGCGAGTGGAAGAACCAAACAGAACCTAACTTACGGCAATTTTTCTAGGTCAGTGCATCTCAATAAAATTCGCTGGTTACGTTTCTTTGCGCGTTTCCGCCATTCATCCCAAATTACAGGCTCAAGAAATACGAAGATTGTGTACAAATGAATTTTATTCATTGCCTTGAATCCCCCACCTGGCAATTATTGGCAACATTGTGTGTGACGTTATTTATGGTGCCACTACAGCTGTCCTCAAGGCAATGGTCGCGTCTGTTTGGCCACGCTTCGTTGGTTGGGCGTGCGAATGTCAGTTCCCTGTGGGCGGCCATGCGATCGATGGGGCAAGCGTTGTGTGCTGCACACTGTCTAGGTACGACCTCACTAAGCACTAGGATCGAACATCTCGACATTGGAGTGCTAGCAGTGGCGGTTTATCACACGGAGGGTACTGTACGGTAATAACGTACCGACTGAACAGTGCAGATCAGCGGACTTTACCGTATTCGCAACTTCCAGGTACCGTGGCGCCGCCGAGCAGTGGCCGCCGGAAGCTCTGTTGAGATTATTGAAATGTTGGACCCGCTTGAGTCAGGGAATGTTGCCACTTGTTTTGTCTCGTTTGGGGTCGTTTTGCGACGGTGTGCGCGGTCTCGATACGTGACACTTTCGGTGCCTCAATGTGAACGGAAAATAAAAGAAAAAGGCAACTGATTTTACTGCGGGCCTCGGTGCTCACAGCGTACAGCGGGAGGCAAAGCAAAAGCCTCCCCTTCATATTAGCGCCTCGAAAAGCCGTGAGTGGTTAAGCGGGCTAAACTTCGCAAGCAAATAACCAAGGCCCATGAATGTATGCAGAATCCCATTTTGTGTTTGAGTATATGTCTACTACCTCATATCACCTTTCTCGCGCTTCGTTCCTCCGCTCGACACAGTCGCTGTGCAGACAGTACCAGAACTGATATAAGGAATGCGTTCCGCCTCTAGAATATATTGAAAAGTCCGCTTTCAAAGCGTCCATTGCACCATTCCACGTCTGAAGTGGCTGTGAAGTGCCTCCGTGACCTTCACATCTCCAGCGCTTTTTGTTCTGTATTACTTGCTGATGGCGCTGTTTTTTCGCCCCTGTCCCGTACGATGTTACTTATTGCACTTCTCATAAACACCGGAAGCGTAGGATGATAACAGAAACGTCCCTTCCTAAACGTGAAAATTGCGTCTTGCGCTGGTTTCATTCGCTGCTTGTCGACCTATTGTGGCATTCCGCTGGTTTTTTTTTTCTCTTTTTTACCAAGAAAGCGCAATAAAATCGTATTTCCGATAATCGCACATGCCTCAAGTGGTTCTTGTGCTTCGGTCTCGAAGGGCAACACATTTTTTTTTTTCGTTTACATGTACGTTCCTAAATCGTCTGCAGCGGGCCGATAATCTCAACGACCGCCATGTTGGATGTACAGTCGCGCCACCTATAGGCCGTGAAAGTTGCGAATAGGGAAATGCATCCCGCAACGTATGCCGGGTCCAGCGTGACTGGGTCTATCCGTATACGGTAAGCTGCGCATCGTGCTAAAGGTGGCTCGTACTTGGCTTATATTAAACTTCATCGATCCTGTCGACGTGATATCAAACATCGATATCCAGAACGATATCCAGTTTGTCCGGAACTTAGCGTTTGTAAAAGGTTTACTCCGACTTAACACAAGTATTCACAAAATAACGTAGACTTTTCGCCACCTATGCAAGTGGCATCCTGAATATTCGCCCCGGATGGATGGATGGATGCTATGAGCGTCCCCTTTATAACGGGGCGGTGATATGTCTGCCACCAGGCTCGAAGGCGAAAAATAAAAGAAAAGAAAAAAAAGATTTCCTTGTTTCATGTTGTCCTAATGCCTTATCTACATTGATTAAATCTATGTTATTATACCAAAAAATATAAATTCACGGTCCATCTCTCTGCCTCTTAAGGCAGAATGACCTTTTTTTTCCCCAATTATTTATTTTTGTACTTTATCTCTACTTTTCTGCCACCAATGCTCTAACCGTCTCTTACTTATTTCTATCGCAGGCGTGTTCAGCTTTCCATTGTTGTCCCTAAAACCCAAGGCTTCACGTAGACTCGTGCCCACACGTATACCTGGGTGAATATCGCCACATTCAATCAGTACATGTTCCATCGTTTCCTTAGTTCCCCCGCAGCATGTACATTGTTCTTCTTCGTTACTGAATCTCGCTTTATAACTACGCGTTCTAAGGCACCCCGACCTTGCTTCAAACAGTAAAGCGCTTCCCCTTGAATTATCATAAAACCTTTCCCTCCTTATTTCGTTTTTTCCTTTTCGGTAGTTACTCAGAACCGGCTTCTTTTCCATCGCTGTCATCCAATAAGTCCTCTCCGCCTCTCTGACCTTCCGCTTAATGCTCCTTGTTGCCATATCGCCCGCACTGCCAGCCGTATATTTACTGGCGAGCCTCCTAGTTCTTTTTCTCCACTGCGTGTCAACGCTTTTTCTATACAAATACCTGAAAACCTTCTCTGCCCATCCTTCATTTTCCTCAGCCTCTCTTCGAATCTCATTTTGCTCTGCGCTTCCCTCACTTGAAAGCCTGTCCATCCCATATCACCCTTTACCGCCTCATTTGTCGTCTTCCCGTGAGCGCCCAACGCGAGGCGGCCCACCGTCCTTTGATTTACATCCATTCCTGATTGCACCTCTGACTTCATGCACACCACTGAGTTGCCAAACGTAAGCCCCGGAACCATCACACCCTTCCACAGCCCTCGAAGCACCTCGTACCTATTGTATCCCCATAAAGCTGATCTGTAAGTAGCGAGATCTGTAGTAGCGAGATCTGTAAGTAGCGCCCCCTCGCGTATGACGTACGTCATCGCAGGCACTCTGGTGCTGCTTTTCGCGCGCGCGCGCTCGTTACGTGAAGGCCGCTCGACGCTGCCGGCCAGTCTGTTCTGGCCGAGTTATTGAAATGTTAGTGGGAAAGTTCATAAAACAATCTGTACTGAATGTTCAAGCAAATGCCCCGCCAAATCGAGCACAGTTGCCGTCAGGAGCACGTTCATGTCAGTTGCTCCTAGTGTCGTCTGCTAGACATCAATATCTACATACGCATATATGGCGAGAATTTGTTTACCTCACTGTTCTATGGCCGTGACGCACTCAAAATGACTTCCGACCCCGTTCTCTATCACTGACTTCAGTGTTTGGGCTTCCGTGTCTGCCTTATAGCGCAATGTAGGTACACAGCGAATCCTGCTCCTTTGGTTCACTTCCGTTGTTCAGAGTTTTAAGCACATGACAAACGACGTGTGATGTCATACAAATAGGTTAAGTGGTGGTTACAGGCAACAACCTTTGATTATATAAGTTTTCAGTAGCTCTTGTGTAAGTGGCCCACCCATCACAGAGGCAGTGAAAAGCAAATATGTCAGGTGATGACGTCATCACGTGACGTCCCGTTATGTGACACCATCATGATGTCATGATGGCGCTACGAATTTTGGCGATATCTGACGTCTTGGTGACGTCATTACGTGATCATGATTATTTGCATCACTTGTATTGCTGCAGCCGACGCGGGACGGCGACGGTCAATTTTCGCGTTTGATGAGGAATCTATAGGCGTTTGCTTTCAAATATTCAATATTCTTACAGCGCGGCAAAGAATAGCAACAATCAGCAAAAGGGACCAAAGGAATGCTGGGAAAGAGCGCTCTTACTCTTCTTCCTGGCCCCCATTCGCCGATTTTTCTACTGTTTACCAAGCTGTACTATCGATGTCAAATGAAACAGAACAAGTTGCCCAAGGAATTCTATAGTGTGCGCCGTTCTGTCATCACCATGCACAGCTGCGCACACCCATTAGGCAGCACTGTGCGATTGAAAGATTGATTGACAGTTTTAGTTTAGCGCGCGCAACGCCTAAGGAACACAACGCGCGGCTCGCTGGGCACGTAATGGCTGAGGCTGTCGCGCACAGCGTTAGTTTACCGTACGCAACAACCGAAACGTGGAGTGCGCTCCGGCTACAGTGGCTAGAATAGGGAAGTGTGAAGACCGCGCCGCCTGCGCTGACGCTCTCCACCGATGCCTGGACCGGCGCTGTCTAGGTGGCGCTGGTTGTAGCTTACACGTCACTCGCTCGGCTCGCTGCAGCGAAGCTGCCATGTCAAGGCTGATTTGTGGCTCATATGGTTTTGTTTGCGCCGTAAATTTTTATTAGTGTCTCTACTATAATGCAGGGCGTAAGTGCCTCATAAAGAAATGAAATTTGCGGCAGATATTATCAAACATTATCACCGTATGGTATGACCGTACGCACAGTATCATAAGTGAAGCTTTACATCGTTCGCAAACATCGCGGCCAGCTAAGCTTGCCACTGCTTGCGATCGTTCCTTGATGCTGAGAAATGTAACTGATTAACATTTTGGGGGGATGGCCATTTCACAAGATTATAAGCAACCTCAAGAAGCACGAAAAAAAATGCTACTATGACATTGATATCAATTTTCTTCTTGTTATACAGTATACCTAACATTTCGCATGAGATAGTTTTCAAGAACTTAAGTATTCTTGCGTATTCACAGTGGAAATATTTTTCAATTAACAACTGCACAGAAAATCGGAGAGCATTTTACTCTTCTTACACATTTTATTTAAAGTTGGGGGAATCAAAGTAGGGAAGAAAGCTAGGACATTACAGGGTGATGCACATAACATCGCCCTTCGAAACTTGAAGTGCTTTGATCTTTCTCTTGCAGAACTTCTCTGTTTGTTTAGAGATTTCGTGAAGAAGTGAAGCCGTGTGAGAACAAAAAACTAGATTATGTTGCTCGTCAGATCTTGCTTGTGTGCGTCGCACACTATACGGATGGTACGGTTCAACTATAGTGTCCCTTTAGAGCTTATTATAACTGAACCACGATGTGAATGTGTCCTCCAGTGCCTCCACAAATGAAAATAGTTCAGGTGACAGGTACAAAAGCCCTCCAACATCACAGAATGCTGTGAATAACGCAAGATCCTTATCTGCGTTCTCGAGGGATTTGAGCACCTGCTCAAAACAGTCCTGGCATTTCGTTGCCATAAGTTTCCTCCGTGCCACATAGCCGGCCAAATAGTACACCAGTCTTCCGTCACTGACTTGCACAGGATACACATGGTCAGAAAGGAGAGTCGATGCCTGTAGTACACTTGAATCTTCGTCCAGTGTCCAGTAAATTGTCAACATGGATGGCCACTTCATCAGTTCCAACTAATGACGTAAGTGCGTCACCTGCACAGTTGCCCGTGTCTGGTGCTTTTACCAAATTGCAAAAGCTAAGGGAATTCACGGCAGTAAGGAACTGGGTCGATGTGGGATGATCATTGCACCCGGATAACTGACGAATCATCCCGAATAGCTTTTCGATTGGATCTCGGGGATTGGAACGGCAGCATTCTTTTCCAAAGGCTCGTCTGCTCTTGGTATATTACGCTGCCACTGCTGGAACAAATGGTCGTCTTCGGGACTCCAAACAATGAAAGCTTCTGCTTGCACGATTTGTACCCAGTTGAGCATCTGGGCACAAAACAGTGGCTCTGACGTCTGCTCATGGCACACACTCCGCAAAAGACATAACGTAAACACGACAAGGCTGTCCGACCAGCAAATGTAGCACGAAAGAACAGCGTAAACAGGCAAAAGAATCACGTCTAACCGGCGAGTTCCAGCTTTGAACAACGTGCGCAGCCTGAGAGCCTGACGTGTATACGACAGCGCGCGCCACCTAGCGGAAACATCGCAAGGCGGCGTCACTACCTTCCATTGCAGCCGCTTGGCGGTGATCACACTTCTAGTATTCTAGCCACTGTACTCCGGCGTAAGCAGCCTTGAATGGATGGATGGATGGATGCTATGAGCGTCCGCTTTATAACGGGGCGGTGACAAGTGTGCCACCATGCTCGAAAAAAAAAAACCTTTACTCTTTTTTTTTAGCGTTGGCCTAGTGTCTTTACTTCAATTTAAACTATTTTACTCCAGAAGAAAAAAAAACCTTAAGTTTTCAGCTCCGTTCTGTGCCCTTTACGGCAGAATGTCCTTATTTTTTTCCCAATATTTATTTTTGTCCTTTCTCTCTAGTTTTCTGCCACCATACTCTAACCGTCTCTTACTTATTTCAATCGCGGGTGTGTTCAGCTTTCCATTGTCTCTAAAACCCAAGGCGTCATGTAGGCTCGTGCCCAAACGTACACCTGGGTGGATGTCTCCACATTCAATCAGAACATGCTCCGCCGTTTCCAGATCTTCCCCGCAGCACGTGCATTGTTCTTCTTCTTTACTGAATCTCGCTTTATAACTACCCGTTCTAAGGCAACCCGATCTCGCTTCAAACAGTAAAGCGCTTCCCATTGAATTGTCGTAAAATGCCTCCCTTCTTATTTCATTTTTGCCCTTTCGGTAGTTACTCAAAGCAGGTTTTTTCTCCATAGCTGCCATCCAGTAAATCCTCTCCGCCTCTCTGACTTTTCGCTTAACGCTCTTTGTTGACATACTGCTTACACTACCAGCCGTATATTTACTAGTGAGCCTCCTAGTTCTTTTTCTCCACTGTGTGTCCACGCTCTTCCTATACAAGTAACGGAACACCTTCTCTGCCCATCTACTCTCCTGCATATTCCTTAGCCTTTCTTCGAACCTTATTTTGCTCTGAGCCTCCCTCGCCTCAAAACCTGCCCATCCCATATCGCCCTTTACGGCCTCATTTGTCGTCTTCCCGTGAACACCCAACGCGAGGCGTCCCACAGTCCTTTGATTTATATCCATTCCCGATTGCACCTCTGCCCTCATGCACACCACTGAGTTCCCAAAAGTAAGCCCCGGAACCATTACACCTTTCCACAGACCTCGAAGCACCTCGCACCTATTGTATCCCCACAATGCTCTGTGCTTCATTATTGCAGCATTCCTCTTTCCTTTTGCTGCCGAGGCTTTTTCCTGTACCTCCATGTACCTGTCACCCTCATTTATCCATACTCCGAGGTACTTGTATTCGCTCACCCTCGGTATTTCTTGGCCCTGTATTGACACCGCCTGATCACAATGGTCATTGAATACCATCAATCCACATTTTGTTACACTAAATCCTAGTCCTAGAGCTTCCCCTTCCCTTCCGCATATATCCGCCAGCTGCTGTATATCCTCTCGACTGTCAGCAAATAAGACAATATCATCAGCATAAAATAATCCTGGAAACTTCTGCTCAATCATCACGCCGCCCTGTTTGTGTGACAGATTAAAACCAAAGTTGCTACCTTCTAGCGCTTTTTCCATATTCACCAGGTACAGCATGAATAACAGCGGGGACAAAGGACATCCCTGTCTCAGCCCCTTGCAAATCTCAACGTTCTCTTTGCTACTCATTCCTTCCCATTCTATGCAAACTGTATTTTCTCGGTATATCTCCCTCAAAAGCTGTATACAGTCGTCGCCTATGCCCATTCCTTTCAATATATCCCACAAAATTTCCTGATTAACCTTGTCGTACGCCCCAGTGATGTCTAGAAAAGCCATGTACAAGGGCCTATTTTCTATTTTAGATATTTCTATACCCTGAGTGCTGCTCTGCGCCATCTATAGGCGAAGAAATGAACTGCAGTTGCCGATAGTAGCTGACACAAGTCAAGGCGCGAGACAAGCCAAGATTTTCGAGAAATGAACTTCAGTAGCCGATAGTAGCTGACACAAGTCAAGGCGTGGGACAGGCCAAGATTTGCAACAGCGCCAGCGAGCCAGTCTACTTTTCAAGTGATTTGCTACGCGACGAGCAGCAGTTTCAGAAATGCCATCAAGCGTTCTTTGGAATCGCCTTCTTTTGGACACCTTCTCATGGCGAGAAATTGACGACTTCATGCTCACAAGACGGGAGCGGTGACTCTTGCGGGGTGAGTGCAGTCTCGACGAGATTGAATACCGCATGAGACGCGTTGGCGAAGCGGAGCTGCTGCGATACCGTTCCCGCAACGGACTCCTCGACGTAGAGTCAACGTTGTTCCGGCAGCAATAAAGAGGACATCAACCTGCTAGTTGATGCACTGCTGCTCCCAGAACAAATATCCAGCGCAGAAAGTGGCCATGCCTTGTCGAGACGCGTTGTGTCTTGTGCTCCACCGTCTGCAATACCCAAATAGGTGATGTGACTTGCAGGAAATATTTGGGCTGCACACCTCGGTGATGTCACGTGTGAGTTCGCAAGTCATCAGGCACATTATGGCACAATTTGGACACTTGCTGGAAGACGTGAATAACAACTCGTGGCTATATCCAGGATATCTAAGTAATCTTGCTGACGTAAGTAACACCACAACTGCTGGTTCAAAGTAATTCATGGGTAATGTAAAACCTGACAAATTCTTTACTTTTTTCCAGGCTGTCAGAAGAAAGGGTGCGCCACTAGAGAAGTGATGGGCATTCATTGGCGGCAATGCTCGGTCCATTTGCCGTCCGAAGCACAACCGGCAGGCGTACTTTTCGGGCCACAAAAGGGTGCACTGAGTTAAGTACCAGTCCCTAATGTGCCCAAATGGCATTGTGTGTCAGTTAGACGGGCCCTATCGGGACGACGGCATGATGCAGGTGGTCAGGTTTCCTCAATTACGGTCAGTTCTCTGCATTACGTTTCCTTCGGCTTGGATTTCTTAATTTACGAGTCGCAGCGGGTCCAACACAAGACTGACATAGCTGAAAAATTTGTTAAGTCGAGACTGTGTTACGTAACAAAGAGTGCTTAACAGCGCAAACGACCGGAGGGGATAGAAGAGACGAGACAGAGCGCTGAACTGCCAACAATTTATTTCTTGCGAAGCTCTTCGCTTTTATACAGTCACCAGTTGCATTAGTCATGCGCGAAACACAATGATAATGCATAAGTACATCACACCGACAAGCGAAGGAACAACTTTTCTTTATCGGTGAGCGCGACAGAAGGGGTGCTAACACAAGCATCTTTCAATGAGCATATCTTTTCTGCCTCTATGATGTCGCGTGTGGTGTGATCCCTGCATGCAGCAACAATAGTACACTCTGAAAATATTGGGTGGCAGCCACACGTGCTGCAGTGAACGGACAGCCATCCTTGTTTATAATGATTCACATTGTACATATGTTCGTTCAGGCTCTCATTTATACAACGACCTGTTTGACCGACGTAATATCTTCCACACGATAACAGCAGCTGATACACCACATTACAGATACAACCTCTAAAATTATTTGCATGTTTAGTAGTGCAACCGAGGGTGGGTCTGGACGGAGGAACGGACAGCTTGCACAGGCGACTCAATTTTTGGGGGGCCGTAAAGACCACCTTCACATTAACTCGCTGTGCCACTTTCTTAAGATTGTGCGCTATCTTGTGCATATATGGAACCACGGCGAAAGCCTGTCTAGCAGTGACAGGTTGGACTACGTTATCGTTCCCTTTGGCCTGAAGTTCACGCAGCAGGCCCTCGGCAACGGAAACTTGCACGTGGTCAGGGTATCCAGCCGACGTCAGCCTTGAAGATTGCTCAACAAAGCTTTCGGTAATCTTGTGCACACAGGATTTTCGCAAGGCATTCATGAAACAAGATTTCGCGATACCTCGCTTATCTAATTTAGAATGCGCGGAATGAAATGGCAAAACAGGCTTATTTCCACGCGGTTGATACATCCAGCAAGTGCGGCCATTATTCAGGAATAGCTTACAGTCAAGGAACCTGATTTCACAATTCTCAGAAAGTTCATGAGTAAGCTCAAAATGTTTGAAACCACTCCGCATCATGTCTAAAACTGCAAGAGCGTCATTCTTATACGATGCAACATCGGTGTCCATAAAAATTAAAAAATCATCTACGTATCTGAAAACGTGCGTCACATTAGTGTTAGTGAAAGCTTCTGAAATCGATCTGTCTAATTTGCCTAAAAACAAGTCACTGACGATGGGAGCGATGCAAGAACCAATACAGATACCGGATTTTTGAAGGTGAGGTTTTCCATCCCATAGGATGTACGTCGACTGCAGGTAAAACCTAAGAAGCTCTAAAAACCCACTGACGCTGACGCCAGACTGAGTCTGGAATTTCGAGGCGCCAAACTCATCTATATATTCTCCAATGCATTGTAACAATGCCTCATGCGGAATAGAATAATACAGGTCCTTGACGTCTACAGAAAAGGCGAAGAGACTCTTATTCCTACGTGACGCAATAAAATTCTGGACTTCACAAGAACTTTTTACCAGAAACGGATCGTTCACTTCTAGGCATTTCAAGCTTTTCTGCAGGTAGAGCGCAACACATTTTTGCCAGGTACCATTTTCAGATACTATTAGCCTAAAAGGCATGTCGACCTTATGCGTTTTTGCGCTGACGAAGGCTTCAAGGAAATCTTCCTTGGCATTTGACATGTTCTTATGGACACTTAAAAGATTTAACTTGCGAAGCAGGCTCTTAGCTTTACTTTTGACCTTTTTCGCTGACACTTCAGCATGGCAGTCAAAAAGGGTCGAAACCGTGCGAGAAGCTTTTTCCCGGCACTTTTTAAGGGACATTACGGCAAAGCCACCCTCTTTGTCAGCAGGTAACACACATAATGATGGCTCTTTCATAAAGTCAACTACGCGTTTTACAGGAACATTCGAAACGCTTGCCTTACACCGATTTAGAACATCCACGCCGTCCGCTATGCAGCGGTCTTGCTCTTGTGCTGGAGCACGCCCAGAGACTTATCGTACGGTAGCCAAAAGGTCGTGCGGGGAACGCTTAGGCTCCACCGCGAACTTCGGTCCTAACGAAAGCACGTTAGAGACATGCTGGGGCAAGTCCAAGTCTCCCTGATTGTGGATCGGCCATTTCGGCGTTTGCTGTCTCGTAGGTACTAGGTTACGGAGCTGAAGGAGCTGAGTCTTCCAAAGGAACTCGGTTGAAATATCTGGGGTTTTACGTCCCAAAACCAAGATTTGATTATGAGAGACGCCGTATTGGAGGGCTCCGGAAATTTCGACCATCTGGTGTTCTTTAACGTGCACCTAAATCTAAGTACACGGGCCTCTACCATTTCGCCTCCATCGAAATGCGACCGCCGCGGCGGGGATCGAACCCGCGACCTTCGGGTCAGCAGCCAAGCACCGTAACCGCTATACCACCGCGGCAGACAGGAACTCGGTTGACATGGAAATATGCCGCCGAAGTTCTCGCAGAGTCTTCGCACCGTTGGCAGGTGTGCTGGACATCTGTACATGAGCACATAAGTACTCATTGTACAGTCGTACTTGCCTTTGCAACTCCGCCATCAAGATCTTGCAGATCCTTGACCCGTGTCCTTGTGACAGTGTAAACCCATCGAACAGGCGACGAACGTCTTCTGGAAGCACTTTTTTCTTGATGCAGAAAGAAAGAACACGCACTCGGCAAGTGGTAATTGCGATCATGTTGACGACAACATGAGGATGCAGCGAAGAAGTCAGGAAAGGGCCCGTTGTATTAGAAATGAAACTTAAGAGACAATAGGATTGGGCGTGTTGGTATAACATGACAAAGAGTGCTTAACAGCGCAAACGACCGGAGGGGATAGAAGAGACGAGACAGAGCGCTGAACTGCCAACAATTTATTTCTTGCGAAGCTCTTCGCTTTTATACAGTCACCAGTTGCACTAGTCATGCGCGAAACACAATGATAATGCATAAGTGCATCACACCGACAAGCGAAGGAACAACTTTTCTTTATCGGTGAGCGCGACAGAAGGGGTGCTAACACAAGCATCTTTCAATGAGCATATCTTTTCTGCCTCTATGATCTCGCGTGTGGTGCGATCCCTGCATGTAGCAGCAATAGTACACTCTGAAAATATTGGCCGGCAGCCACACGTGCTGCAGTGAACGGACAGCCATCCTTGTTTATAATGATTCACATTGTACATATGTTCCTTCAGCCTCTCATTTATACAACCACCCGTCTGACCAACGTAATATATATCGACGAAGCTGGAGCGCCTCGTCGATAGACAAGGCTTTGTAATATATGGCGACCCATGTCATGTTATACCAACACGCCCAATCCTATTGTCTCTTAAGTGTTACGTAGTCGCTTTGTTAAATAGGTGAGATAATTGATCCCTTCCAGTGAGCGAGAAATGAAAGTAATTCGTGGATACAGGAGTTCATTAAACTGTGTATTGTTCTATGAAATTCTGATTATTCCGGTACCTCATCAACTTATTGCCTGCACTTCTATGCAGGCATACTTTGAGACAGCGGCATGTACGCGAAGCTGGAGCGCCTCGTCGATAGACAAGGCTTTGTAATATATGGCGACCCAGCGTACCCACTGCTGCCCCTAATTATGAAGCCGTATGGTGGCGTTTCACTGACACCAGTGCAGCAGGCGTTCAATCAGGCGATGAGCAGTGTCCGGCAGGCAGTGGAATGGGGCTACGGGAAAGTCTTCTCAGAATTTGCATTTCTAGATTTAAAAAAAAAAACAGAAGCTTCTGATACAGCAAGTCTGTGAAATGTGCAAGGCAGCCACGATCCTCACTAATTTTCACACGTGTATGTATGGCAGCCAAGTGAGCACCTATTTCTCTGTGCCCCCCCCCATGCCTACAAGAATACCTCTGGCCACGTCATGGCCCACAGAGTTAAATTCTTGAACCCTTGCTCTCAAAATAAATATTGATTGATTTATAAAGTGTTGCTTATGGTTACTTACTTTCTTGTACTAGTCGGCGACAAGTGTTGCACGTGAATCACTTCATTTTTTCCAGTAAGCTTTCGAGAATATTCAGCATACACTGCTGTTGGGCAGCAAGCCTCCTGTGCTCCTCAGCCTTCTGTCTTGCGAGCATTCTTCTGCTCGTTCCTCGGCCGTCTTTTCCATTTCTTTCTCCTTTAGATTCTTCTCGGCACGAGTACGTTCTTTTTCCCACTCGAGTCGGTTTTCTTCTAGAGCCAAGCGCCTAGGCTGTATCGCGCACTCTTTTTCTTTAATGAGCAGCTCGTGACGCATACGTTTTTTCTAAAAAGTCATAGTAGGCAGCTTGCTCTTGTCTTCTCTTTCCTGCGAAAGAAAAAAGAAACGTTTATGAGTAGTGGGGTGCGTACAACACAGTTTCAACATTGAGCACTCTTTAGAGACAATTTTTCCCCGAAGATGAAGGTTGGGATGATTTTTCAACAGCCCTCACAGCTTCATTTGTGTAAAAGGGAAGGTGCCTGTGAATTTAACACCTACCCGGAACTGGTTCATTCCCAACAGCAGATCGTGATGCTGAGGGTAAGGATGCTCACATGAGTGACTGCTGGTGCCGACACCACTGTTTGGTTCGAAGCAGGTGAACCCGCCTGGTTTATGCATTCAGGACATGTATCATTGCACAGCATGGAATCTGTTTCATCAACCGCGACGTCTATTTCGGCACCTGCGAGCTCAATATCCTCCTCACATCAAGGAGCATCTTTTCCAGTAGCTCGGTGGCTGTTTCCGCAACTTCATCACCTGCAAAGTATGCAAACCTTTGTGGGTTAGTAAATTGTCATACAACGAAAACGCCGACTCTACGTCCTATGTGATGTTCATCGCGGAATTTGTGAACTGGTGCTGCGAAGCGAAACATCGCACCCGAGTCACGACAAAAACACCGCCATGTCTGGTCACTTACCATCGCTCAATTTTTCGCAATCAGGATCAAGACAATCGCGAAGCAGAGCTCAACACTTAGACTTCTTGTTGATACCAAATCTGCTGCAGCACTTAAATATTTACATACTCCCCAAAGCTGCGCGTTTTTAAACATGCACATGTATTTGTTACGGTTTTAGCGGCCAGCGAATGGGAAGTGTTCGCTCATAATAAGCCACAAGGTAAATAAATACTCTTCACAAATGAAAGGGTGTCCTAAAACTGATATTTCCTGAAAATATGAAAATCTTCATGAACGCTCTGGACCCGCTCAACACATTTGCGGTGCGTGGGACTTCACCCAAACTTGATTTACGCCACTCGACCCGTATACGAATGAAGCACGGATTTGCGATCAGTGCGACATGCGTATAGCACGTCCACTCTACACAATTGCATGCAGACACGTCAACTCACAGCCTGTGCCCGAGCTGGTTTCCGTCTTCGCTGCCTCGAAATTCGATGCTGCGTCGTCTCTCACCACCATGGCGGAATTGCGCGCTGCAGCCGAGATCAGGGAACTTTGAGGCGCTTGTGCAGCACCGGTACGGCGACGCCGAAATTTGACGCCGTGCTCACGTGCTAGATCAAGCACCTCCTGTAGCAATGCGTCCTTTGCGGTGTATTGCTCTTCAGTCCCTGACCTAGAACGCAACATACGGTGAAATCGCACGGCACACAAACGCGTAAGGCGTTGACGAATAACGCATTGCTCTGTAGAATGATCAGAAACCGAACTTACTTTCTGAGGTTCACCACATGGAGGAAGGAAAACTAAGGAGAGCATGGAGGAAGGAATACTAAGGAGAGGCCCTGACGTCACATTCGTGAAGCCTCCACATCGCAAACACCCGCATCGCCTCCTAGCGAAGGCGCAGCGAAACATTTCACGATTTCCGTCGCGACGTTTGCAAGCGCATGCGCGCATCGCGAAACTTTGCCGACTTTGCAGCCTTTTTTTGTTCGTTTGTTTTTCGCCGTGCAAGCGGTGTAGTAGATTCACGCTTGCTGCTCTTTGTGTGTGTTCTTTAGGAAAGCTACGCAATGCCCAGCTGTTGCGCATACCCTGTGCAAATCGCGTGCACTGCGGACAATACCGGGTGTCACTTTTCATGTGTACGTATACGTTCCCTTCATTACTGATCACTAAGCCATGGTATTTGCGTGCGAAGCTCTCGGATGTGCGCTCTGTTGCTTGTTACTCATTCTGTCAACTCGGAACACACGTGAAATTTTGTTTTTGGCGTCTGACGCGCCGTACATACCATGCCCGGAAGGCATCGTACGTTTTAGAGGCTGTGTCGTTCAAACGAAAGGGCAATAAACTTTTGTTGTTGTTTTCGGACTACGTGATGTATGTATTGTGCGGTGTGCGCTCGCTGCGTGCTTGTGTTGTGTGCGCACTGGAATTACAAACTTTACATGCACGGTCGCGTATACAATACACCGCGGTGTCTTCTTTTCGACGTGAAGTTACGTCAACTATACGTTGGCGTTGCGCCGAATAGCTGCTACGCTTACTCCATATACACGAACAAAGAACCGCTAATCGGGCGATAGATCTGGAAATCAGGCTACGAGAAAGGAAAAGAAAGGCCTAAAGCCCAACAGAACGCGTAAGTCGCTGCTAGGTGAGTTCGAATACGATAAGGCAGGGGCTGAATGTTTTTGAATACGGCACGTACCGGTACTTTCTGTACTGTTGCACAAAAACGCTCCACGAAGAATTTCAGCACGCAGTGCTCGGGCCTGCCACGCACGAACAGCCTGGTAAACGTCTGCTTGCAACGTTTTACTACGCGCGAACCGCACAATACGCGATAAGTTTACGCCGGCACTACAAATCTGAGCAGAAGCGAACCACCGCGGAGAGCACGCCGCGGGGCGTCTGCTGTTTTGTTTGCCCCATACCGGTTTGTTTGCGCCATAAATCTGACGTCACTTCCGCCACACTTTTCGCAATGCATTGGGATACGATAGGGCCTCTCCTTAGTTTTTCCTTCCTCCATGGTTCACCACGTCCTTTGCCGCGTAGTATGATATGAGCAGCTCCGTTCGGCTGCGCACGTTTCGAGCGTTAAACGGCAACCCGGCAATGTCCTGCATCCGCGAAGCGATTACTGTCCACTGTACCGGGTCCCCGAACGGGTTCAAACTCCTTACGTATGTAAGAAGCTCGAGGTCCAGCGCCACGCTGAAAGGAACACGGCTTTTTATTTTTGCACCAGCCATGCCGTTGACGCTCGCAGCCGTTTTCTCTTGTTTGTTTACTTCTCGACAGCTCGAAATCGCGCGAGAGCGGCAGTCGCAGCGCACCCAACGGCTAATGCGCGCGCAACGCAAGCGCCGAGATGTAGCGTGCGCATCTCTTGCGCGCGCAGACGCACGCATCTCTCTTAGGTACAGCGCATGCGCAGTCTTGCTCTCTCTTGCCCGTTGCGTGCGCTCAAGCTCAAGCTCAAGTTTGCGGCGCGACGACAGCGCCGCGCCAGCCGCGCTGCGGCTCTGTCGGAAAGCTGTGAACCTTCTGCGCGGCCGACTCAGCCCCTTTCACGGCAGCGGTAGCGCCAGTAGCGCACGTGCGCACGCGTTCTTCTCTCGGTGTGGGTAACTGAGGGGCCGTCAGCTGGGTGCGTTGAACCGAGAGGCTTGCTGTGCGAAGCTGCGCATTTCCGCGATGGCAGAAGCGACCCCGCGGAAGCGCAAGCGTGGTCCGAAGTATTGCGGTTTAGCGGCCAGCCACAACAGTGCAGACCACACCAATGCACACGATTCACGTGTTAAACTGTATCGTTTCCCGGGCGTGTCGTACGAGAAATAAAGGCGGCAAGCGTGGATACCTGACAGCGCTGTCTCGCCTTCTATT
This sequence comes from Rhipicephalus sanguineus, assembly GCF_013339695.2. Taxonomy (NCBI): domain Eukaryota; kingdom Metazoa; phylum Arthropoda; class Arachnida; order Ixodida; family Ixodidae; genus Rhipicephalus; species Rhipicephalus sanguineus. The sequence continues at coordinate 17,413,873 of NC_051176.1, read as the reverse complement.
TTGGCTGTCTGAGTTCATCGCTTTCGTTCGTTCCGACTACCTGAATCGGTAAGTAACGCGGCGCATGCACGCAGCGACTACATTAATGATTACTCGCTGTCTTCTCGTATTGTTAAAGTCCAGTTACGGTTGTAGGTGAAGCAACTTTGTGTTTTGATTCCCCGTGTTCGTGAGACCTACCCGTCGTTGTTGAACGTTCACATTCGCGTTATACCGTTAGCATTGCGCGGTTGGTTGAATTCAACTGAACTCGGCACATCGTCAGAAGTTCGGCGCCTGCATTTCACGCGTCGGGAAGGGTGCTTTATCACGCCGGAAGGAACGTCTGTGCATTTTCAGCAAGCTTTGACATAGTTCTGCAGGTTTGCTTTGTTTTTGTCACTTTATTATGGTGATATATATTTAAGTCGCTAAATATAGCTGGCACTTAATACATGCTTTGCAATTGCAACCTTGAAGTAACCACCTTCTGACTTTGTGCGATTTTCTAGCCGCGTTCACGCAGCAGGTTTTATACGCCTGTCAAGTCGATATCATAAAAAGAGACTGCAAGCATGACGCACGCCGCAAACGTTTGTTCACGAAAGTACACGGCTGCTACTGTAAGCATGCCATATCAAAACAACAATCATATGATTCGTAGTCCACGCCGCAGAACATCGATAGCGTGTACTGCTTCATTTCGGAGTGCATGTGGACCATTATTCATCTTTAACATGACAGAATGAGACTTGCCTCGAGGTATGCGTCCTACACGGTGTAATCGCGACTTGGGAAATGCATTTCGCTTTGAGTTGGGCGTCGTTGTTGTCGATCGTCTGCTCTTCACCGTTAACGCGATTGACGAGCCTTTCTCATTTTATCAAGTTCGCTTTTCGGAAGTGCCAGTCAAGCTTGAAAATCCTTTTGAAGCCGCACTGCAAGCGGTACATTGTGAGGCGGCGCAAGTGCACCGCGAGAGCTCTGCACGTGCAAAGCGAGCGGCAACGCGGTGGAGAGAAGGGAAAACGCGCGCTGCTAACACCCCAGTTTCTCTTTTTCTGCCAGAGATGGCGCTGCCTGTCAAGAGCAGCAGCGCCGCTAAGCGTTGCTTGGGAAGCCTATTGCGCGCGCTAAACTAAAACTGTTTAATTTTGCTCACGAGCGGCAAACCGCATGAGCGTACCATAAGGGTGAGAACTGTGCCGCGCGCACCCCTGCTGGCGTTTCATTCAGCGCCGATAGTACGTGCGTAAAATATGTTTATCATCATCATCATCATTTATTGACCCTTAAAGGGGTCATGAAGCACCCCTTGGGCTTGTTGAAAAAACACATCCTGCGGAAAGCTGACACGGCTATGAACTGCTCTGCAAAATATTACAGTCGTGCGCGCCGCGTAAAGGCCACAAGCGGAGCGCGAAGTTGCCGTTTCCTCAGGCGCCCTCTTTTCAAACAGTGGCCGCTTCTCACTCTCGTCGGTGGGCTGGGCGTCTGCACGTTACGTCGCAAGAGATATAGCATGCTTATTGGCCGATAGCCGGATGAGATAAGTGGCCACGGGGTGCCGCCACTTGCCCGCGCCGCATAAAGCCCCTTAATCTAGAAAGTAGCGACACTCTCCTCCGCGCGCGCGTTTTCCTCCTCAATTCTCCTCGGATTTCTCCCATCCCCTGGCCCGCGCTGCGCACGGCACGCTGAACCCTCCACTGGCTCGCCGCAGCCGCATTAATATCACTGCGCGCGCTTGTTTAATCGGACCCTTGAAGCGTCAAATGAGAACCTGTTTCTTAAGCAGTAGTCATGACGAAAGTGGGCTTCCGATAGAACCAAGTGACAAATATATTTTTAAAAACGCTTCGGTATTACAAATAAGCGCTTCGAAAAAAATGAGTATATCAACTGGCGGCTGAGCGGTTTACCTTCCCGTCGCCGCCTCGGCTGTCCTTAACGCGGTGTATTAACACATATAATGTAACCAGTATAAAGTATAGGCGAGAATTTTTTTCATAATTGTGGTCTTGATGAGCTAAAAGAAGGCACCCAAGAAGGAATGTCGTGCTTTACTTAAATTGGGCCAAATGAGTGGGCCCGAAGCCTTTTTGTGTCAATGCCGCTGTCAGACACGCACGCAAGCACACGATGCATGCACGCAGGCACGCACACACGCTTATACACTCGTGATAAAGACACGCACATACGTACACACACGGACATGCATACACACGCGATACAGACACGCACACACATAGATACACACGAACATATGCACGGGATACAGGCACGCACGCTCATACACACGCAATATAGATACGCACATACATACACACGCGCGTACACACGTGTTACAGACACACGTGCGTGTACATGCGAACAGACACGCACGCACTTACATACACATGCGCATACACACGCGATATAGACACGCACGCACGCACATACATACATATACACGCGCATATAGACGCGTTACAGACACACACGCACATGCATACATACACACGCAATACAGGCACGCACGCTCATACATACATACACACTAAACAAAAATAACCAGAAACGGGAGTAAACTGCTTGTCCTCTAGCGCACAACCTTTTCAGGGTTTTTTTTTTACACGCACCAGTCGCGGTAAAAATTTACTCTCACGATAACCGAGTTTTTGAACGTAGCAAGGGTAGTAATTTTTTACCCCCGCTGAGGTTTTCAGCGAGTATAGTAAGAGTAGTTTTTTACTGTCTTTACAATGTTTTCCGGGTGATTTCTTTCGAGTTATTTCTCGGTCGACAGTTTCTTGTGGCTGATGTAGTAGTATTTATTTACTCCCCTAACTCAGTTTTCGCGGCTATTTCTGATAGTTAAAAAAAAAAGGGAGCGCGATTGCACCATGATCCATCGAAATTCGAATTTAATCAACGTAGAAAACACAGTATCCATGACATATATAGAGATAAACACATACACAAACACATATACATACACAGACACACGCACATACACACAACCAATGCAGAATAAAACACCACTTCAACCGACTGCTCCGCTGTACAACCGTACGCCGGCCACCCGGTATATATAGGCACCGCATCTTGACCCGCCATGTAGTGCAGGTAGGAGACTTATGTTTTGCTTGCTTGAACAATAAAGATTCACAGCACACGCGTAAACTTTTAAGTTTGGCGGCAAGTCGCCATGAGACACACCGACCTTTTTAGTATAAACCCGCCTTATCTCACCTTTTTGATTATCCAATTATTCGCTGGCACTCCGTGTTGGCCGCACTCCCGTTAGCAGTGCTGATGCACAAACCCGCAAAATATACCTAAGCACACACAAACCACGGCCACTCAACAATTTTTTCATTGCGCAGCGCTACACAAACACAGTAGCAGCACATATCCAGGAACGCCGGCGAAGTAGAGCGGCGCCGTGATTGTACCAGGTTCTAACGACGGCCTCGCTAGGCCTTTTCGAGGAGCACGGCTATGCGATTATAGCACACTGAAACGCGGTTCCGAAAACACAGCGCGGTTTATTATTGTATCTCCGCCATTGTTTCAACTACTTCTTCCTTCTCCACAGCAGACTACCCACTACTAGTTTATGTCCCAAGTGCGTCGTGCCAGAAGAAGAAGAAAAGTATGCCACAGATAGGCCCCCCCTGCAGACAAGTGGCCGTGGGCACTTGAAGAAAAAAAATGGTCAGACTGAGTTTGTCAGAATGGGTGCCGGCTTGTATCCTTTCAATGCTGACTGTGTCTTCATGCCCATTACGCAGGATTGTAAAATGATGTTCAGAACGCTTGATGACTGGGAAAGGACCGTCATAGCGAGGCTGAAGACAAATTAATGTAAGAATGGCAAATTGTCGCCCTTCAAGGAAGTACCTGAAATGCTTCACCGCAAGGTAGGCTGCGAGGAGCTCCCGTCCGAAAGTACTGTATCGGCGCTCAGTGTCGCGTAACTTGCGGGAGAAGAAGGAAATTGGAGCCCATGCACCATTGATCCATTGATGAAGAGCGGCTCCAACTGCTTCTGAAGAAGCGTCCACCATGAGGCTAGTGGGAGCAGTTGGTGAAGGGTGATGCAGGAGGGTGGCCTGGGCGAGTTTGGTCTTAACGGCGGAAAAAGCTTGATCCGCGACCGTGTCCCAGGGAAGTGCGGCTGACTCGGCTTGCGAAGTCGAGAGTAGTGCTTCCAGAGGCTGCAGCAGTGTAGAGCATGAAGGGATGAAGCGGCGATAAAAATTGACGAGTCCGAGAAAACGTCGCAGACTACGTATGGACGTGGGAGGCGGGTACTCGAGGATAGCTTGAACCTTGTCAGGTAGAGGAGTGATGCCATCTTTAGTGATCTGATGTCCGAGGAATGCTATCTCCGAGACTCCAAACTGACACTTTTCTACATTGATGACAAGGTCGTAATTACGCAGTCGAGTGAAAAGCTCACGTAGATGTGCCTTGTGCGTTTCAGCGTCCTTGCTGGCAACGAGAAGATCGTCGATAGAGGCGAAACAAAACGGCAAGCCTCTTGTGACTTCGTCTATAAAACGCTGAAATGTCTGAGCTGCGTTTCTCAACCCGAAGGGCATTCGTAAATACTCATAGAGCCCAAATGGGGTAATTATTGCAGTTTTGGGAATGTCAGAAGGCTCAACGGGGATCTGGTGATAAGCTTTCACGAGATCAATCTTCGAGTATACTGTTGTGCCGGTTAAAAAGGCAGTACAGTCCTGAATATTGGGTAACGGGTATCGATCTGGAACGGTGACTGCATTGAGAGCCCGATAATCACCACAGGGCCGCCAGTCATTGTTCTTCTTGGGAACCATGTGTAGCGCCGACGACCACGAGCTTGATGACGGACGAATGATCTGCAGCTGTAACATATGCTCAAACTCGTTGCGAGCAATGCGAAGTTTATCAGGGCCAAGTCGGCGAGGGCGGCAGTGAACCGGTGGGCCTGTGGTTACGATGCAGTGGGTCACAGTGTGCTTGGGGGTCTTATCCATTGGAGACTGCGTTGTAATCTCCGGAAACTCGTTGAGCAGAGCTGTATATGGTGACGTAGGCGGTTTCACGAAAGTGGGGTTTAGGGCCGTAGCGCGTGACAGAAAACCATTGACCGATAAGCCGGTATAGCTATCCACCAGGCGACAGCGGTTCATATCCACGAGCAGATGAAAATGCCTTAAGAAATCGGCGCCTAAGATTGCGTAGCGTACGTCTGCTATCCAAAATAACCACTGCAGTTTCCTTTTGAGACCGAGATCAAGGGTCAGAGACTTCTGTCCGTAAGTTGCGATGACCGAAGAATTGATCGCTTGTAAAGGAGTAGACTTCTCGCGGAGACGCCGGTCAGTTTTGGACGCTGCAATTATGCTGACTTCTGCTCCAGTGTCCACCAGCAAGCGAAGACCTGTGGTTCTGTCGGTGATGTGGAAGAGGCGGCTTGATGCTTGGCCTTGATCGCCCGCCGCTGTTACTGACGATCGGCCGGAGCGTTTCCCATGCGCCATGAGCAGGGTGGCACACATCTGCGAGCCGCGGCACGAAAACGCCGGTGATAGTAGCATGTGTTCTGCGGTGAAAAGCGGTGCTCGGGCTGGTGGAGGGGCCGTTGCGGAGCAGGCGACGTGAGAGATGGTCGGTGTGGACGAGGATGGTCATTTAAGTTATGAATGCTCAGCAATTGCAGACGCAAGTTAGCGACTTCAGCTGCGAGATCTTTTACCGTTTCTCGAAGGGAATCTGCTTCAGAAATCGGAGAGGTGTGGGCAGCGTTTATGACTGCCGGAGCAACGTCCATCATGTCATCGGCCATTTCTGCCAGCTCCGACAGCGTCTTATCCTGAGCTGGGACAAGAGCCATTCGCACGGTAGGTGGAAGACGCTGTAGAAACAACTCACGTAGTATGGATGTTTCTAAGCCGTCCGGCTGGTCCCCAAGCAGGTGCTGCAGGTGACGTAGAAACTGTGTGGGACGGCGGTCCCCGAGCTCTTCGTTGCACAGAAGTTGCTGAATGCGCCGATGCTTAGGCGGAACGAGTCGGTGAAGAAGAGCCTGTTTGACTGTCGTATATGGAGTGTCACCAGGCGGGCCCACGAGGATGTCGCGTATTTCGGCCATTGCCTGTGGCGGCAACGCTTCAACGAGGAGCTCATGCTTGCGAACTTCTGACGTGATGCGATGAATGCGGAACTTGTTCTCGACTTGAATGAACCATAAGGAGGGATCGGCAAGCCACAGCTGTGGTAGCGTTATGGTAGTAGTACCTCCAACAACGCCGGAAGAGGGTACATGGCCAGGTGCAGTGGCAGCGGTACCAGGGCTGAGGCCGTCGAGATGCTCACGCTGCTCCATGGAAGGTCGCGTTCGTAGTCCGGGTCACCAATAAATATAGCACACTGAAACGCGGTTCCGAAAACACAGCGCGGTTTATTATTGTATCTCCGCCATTGTTTCAACTACTTCTTCCTTCTCCACAGCAGACTACCCACTACTAGTTTATGTCCCAAGTGCGTCGTGCCAGAAGAAGAAGAAAAGTATGCCACACGATAAACGACAGCTGGCGATCTCCTCTGCAATTTTCGTCGTCGTTATTTTAGAGACAAATTAAAAATAGGTGTCCGCTATTCGAGGAGTCTTACGGAGCGATGCACTTACAACGAACGAGACCGCTCGCAGGCCCGGTTTTCACCGTGCTCGTACTCGCAGTGCACCGTCGGCCGCACGTTGGTTCCGTCTGCCTCGATCGGGGCTCGCCTTCGCGCTAGATGTTTCACAGCGGCGGCCGCATGGAGTGAAATACACAGTTTGGACTATACACAGTTGTACACAGGACTGTACACAATCTATGCGACGCTTGTTTCACCTGCTCCGGCGAGGCACTCACACCGGCCGCTGGCCGGCTCGTTGCCGACGACGTAGTGAAGCCTTTTTCTTATAGTTGTAGCCGGTCACTCTCCAGGAAGCAACCACGGACGATCACACCAGCCTGATTTTGTTGGCGCTGGGAGTGTTCTTCGTAGCTCTTCGCGATTCGGCACGGAAGCGAGGTATCCACGGCGTCCAGGCTCGGAGCCTTGCGCTCGTAAGCGCACTGCCGCTCGATGATAGAAGAAGCACCTCAGATCCAGCAGCCGCTTGCCATCACCGCCACCAGACATATACAGCGCAAGCTTCTTACACTCGTCCACGGCCGCCTGGATCGGGGCGCGCGGCGGTGTGCCGCGCGCCGATGATCCAGGCGGCCGTGACTCGTCCCACAGGCGCTGAGCCGTGCCCCCATCTGGGAGGCAGAAAGCGTCTTTTTCGAAGAACCACTCAACAACAACTCGCCTGTCTCCAGGGCCGATATCTACAGTAAGGCTTTCCAGCAGGCTTTTTTCTTCGAGCAAGTCCTTTCCTTCACAGGCTGCTTTTCCCGCTCGTTGTGTTTCTGCAGCTGAAGTGCCTGAGGCGCGACAATGCCCAGCTTTGAAAAAAAAAAAATCGAAGGGGCACCCATCGTCGGACAAAAGCCGCCGAAGCGGGGCGAGCGGGAGGACCTTGAGGTCACATGGTAATAAACTCTCAAACGGGGGTTAAAAATCACGTGACAGAATACTCCTCACGTAGTAAAATTGGATTATGACATCCTTTTACTACGTTCCTCAGAGGTGGTGGTAAAACTATGTCATGTGCCACTTTTACTCCAACGTGAGGTAGTAATTTTAGAAGCGAGGGAGTTTTCAGAGGTAATGAGCCGCAAAAACCCCAATCTCGGCTAACTTTTGCTTACAGTGACACGCGATACAGACACGCACGCACATACATACATACACACGCAATACAGGCACGCACGCTCATACATACATACACACGCGATACAGACACGCACGCTCATACATACACACGTGATACGGACACGCACGCACATACATACACACGCTATGCAGACACACACGCACATACATACACACGCGATGCAGACACGCACGCTCATACATACACACGCGATGCAGACACGCATGCTCATACATACATACACACGCGATACAGACACGCACGCACATACATACACACGCGATACAGGCACGCACGCTCATACATACACACGCGATGCAGACACGCACGCTCATACATACATACACACGCGATACAGACACGCACGCACATACATACATACACACGCAATACAAACACGCACGCTCATACATACACACGTGATACAGACACGCACGCACATACATACACACGCTATGCAGACACACACGCACATACATACACACGCGATGCAGACACGCACGCTCATACATACACACGCGATGCAGACACGCACGCTCATACATACATACACACGCGATACAGACACGCACGCACATACATACACACGCGATACAGGCACGCACGCTCATACATACACACGCGATGCAGACACGCACGCTCATACATACATACACACGCGATACAGACACGCACGCACATACATACACACGCGATACAGACACGCACGCACATACATACATACACACGCAATAGAGGCACGCACGCACATACATACACACGCGATGCAGACACGCACGCTCATACATACATACACACGCGATACAGACACGCACGCTCATACATACATACGCACGCGATACAGACACGCACGCACATACATACACACGCGATACAGACACGCACGCACATACATACATACACGCGCAATACAGGCACGCACGCTCATACATACATACACACGCAATAAATGCACGCACGCTCATACATACATACACACGCGATACAGGCACGCACGCTCATACATACACACGCGATGCAGACACGCACGCTCATACATACATACACACGCGATACAGACACGCACGCACATACATACATACACACGCAATACAGGCACGCACGCTCATACATACATACACACGCGATGCAGACACGCACGCTCATACATACATACACACGCGATACAGACACGCACGCACATACATACACACGTGATACAGACACGCACGCACATACATACACACGATATGGAGACACACACGCACATACATACACACGCGATGCAGACACGCACGCGCATAAATACACATGCGATACTGACACGCAGGCACATACATCAACACGCGATACAGACACACACGCACATACACAGCGATACAGAAACGCACGCGCATGCACAAGTGATAGAGTACAGGCACGCACGCGCAGGCGCACGCATACACATACGTGCGTACACGCACAAACACCGCGAATACACAAACGCACGCACATGCACTCACACGTTAACACGTGCGCATACACACATACAAACGCAGGCGCACATATGCGCACATACAAACACGCATACACCTGCACACACCCGTACACACACGCCTGGAGGGTTGACGCCTGGAGGGTTCATGGCGGGCGTGAGCAGCTGAAAGCGCGCGAAGTTTGCTTGCACTCGCTTCTCGTGACGTCAGGGTCACCTAACTGGGAGGTATCGCGCGTCGCAGCCATTCTGCGTTGCGGATGTGCCGGCTCCGCGAAAGAGAGGGTGAAGAAAGAAGAGGTTGACGGCGCGGCGGGGGTGAGGTGGCGTGGATAAAGGAGCGTCGCTACTTTCCAACATCAAGGGGCTTTAGCGCCGCACTCCTCAGTCTGCTAAATTTACACGGTAGCCGCACTCGCGCATGCGAATCACAGCGGGAGAGCGATCGCGTTTCATGACGCGCGCTGACGTAACTTCTTTCCCCCGTGCCTCCTTTCCTCCCTGTCTAGCTTCCAGTGCGCTCGTCGGCACGAGAAAAGAGAGAAAGCGCTGAGAGCGTGCGCCAAACCCTGGTAACTCCGCTCATTCTTGACGGATTCGAGAAATTTTTGCGGCGATCGATTCGGGAAGCAGTAAACTCCGATACTGAGGTCATTAGATCATTACTTGGAAAAGTGGTTCATGACCCCTTTAAAGCCCTTTTTAGGGTATTACATAAGGGGGGGGGGACAAAAGCATCAATAATAGCATCGTCATTATTAAGCAATGCTAGAAAAGATAAAGAAAGAAAAAAATGTTTGCAAAATACAGAATACATGATTTCAATTACAAAAGCGAAGCAAAGACAGCGCAATAGGTAGAACAAGTGGTATAAATGCCGTTACAAAAAGAATAGTAGATGAAATAACACTGTAATGGTGGCAGATTACGGGTTGAGAAAGCATGAAAGTATGTGCCTAAATTTATTGGAGTCTTGTTCATTTACCATTTGTTCGGGAAGCGCGTTCCATAGCTCAATAGCAGTTGATAGGAAGGATTTGTTGAATGCTTTAGTGGTACCATGCAAGCGTTGAACACTGAGGTTAATAAATAGACGGTGTGAGGTGCGGTTGGGCGGAAGAAAAATGGTGAGGGAATATATAGTACGGTTTGTGGAAAAGAGATAGTTGTGAAATCTTTCGGCGAAGAGATAGACTAGGTATGCTGAGGGACGATTTGATGGAAGTGATACCAGTATGCCAGTCATAGTTTTAAGCAAAAAAACGTACCGCGCGAGTCTGTACTGCTTCGAGTGAGTCAATAAGACAAGTCTGGTGAGGGTTCCAAATCGCTGAGGCATATGCTAGTGCTGTCCGAATGAGCATTTCGTAAGCGAGTTTGCGGACAGGGATTGGGGGAAGAAAGAGTGATCGCTTGAGGAGGCCAAGCGATTTGGAGCAGTCTTTTATAAGGTGTGCTATGTGCGCAGTCCATGTGAGTTGATCGGTGATTGTAACTCCGAGGTAACGGTAACAGTCGACTTCGATGAGCGCCGAAGGTTTGAGAGAGTACTGGAAATTCAAGGTTGTGTGCTTGCGGGTAGCACACATGTACTTGCATTTAGAAACGTTGAGAGACATGAGCCAACAAGAACACCAGTTTACAATTTTGTTTAAGTCTTCCTGGAGGATAATGCTGGTCATTGGGGCAGGATATGCGCCAATAGAGGACGCAGTCATCAGCGAATAACCAAATTGATGAAGAAATGTTGGTAGGGATGTCATTTATAAAGATCAGGAACAGGAGAGGTCCGAGCACTGAGCCTTGTGGTACACCCGGCAAGACAGAACTACTTGATGAGTGAATGTTATCGCTTACAGTGTGTTGTGAGCAGTTCGTGAGGAAAGCATTCAATCCAGGATAGAAGCTGAGACACGAGGCAAGCAAGTTTTGAAGTTAGACGACGATGGGCGACCCGATCGAACGCCTTTGAGAAGTCAAGATACATAACATCAATTTGAAAACGGGAATCAAGGTTAAGGTGAAGGTCTGTGGTAAACTCAAAGAGTTGTGTTTCACATGAGTAGCCCTGTCTTAATCCATGCTGCTTGGGAAAGAAAAAAGAGTGCTTGTCTAGATGAGATGCGATACTGGAATACAGAATATGCTCTGGGAGTTTACAAGGTATGCAGGTTAGATAAATTGGGTGGTAATTACATGGATTGGAACGGCTACCAGATTTGTGTATAGGCACAACATCGCTGATTTTCCAGTCATTCGGAATAGTGGAAGAGGCAACAGACTGAGTGAAAATCAATTGCAAGACGACACTCAGCGACAATACGCAATGGTGGCAGTAAAGGCAAAGCACGGACTCGGCAAAGCACGACAAATCACAGACGGGAGCCGGAGAGAACGACCCCCTAGAAGGTGCTGAAGAGGACGACCCATTACAGAATTCTTAAGCTTCGCTACAATTACCCGGGTACGCAAAGGGAGCCGCGCGAGGACCTAAAAGCTTGTCACTATGAGCGGGTCATGGTAGGTCCTGAGGCGCTCCATGGTGAAAATGTCGCGCCCTCGACGGCACATGTCCGAACATGGTTAAAAGGGTTCGATCAGGTAATTGACCAGGGATGTGCGTTTGACGACACGGTAGGGGCCTTCGTAATTGGGTAGAAGTTTTGAAGAGAGGCCAGTTGCAGACGCATAGGAGCCGAGAGCCATACGAGCGTTCTATGGAGGAACGTGGGCGCAGAAGTGGTTGTGTCACTGCGAATGCTCTTCTGGCACTCTTGTTCATGCGTAGTGAAGGTCTTCGCAAGCTCGCCGCACTGTTCAGCAAGTCTGGCTGTGGCAGAAATAGGCGTGTACGCAGACGGATCTGGCTTGTATGGAAGGATCGAAAAACCAGTAGTGCTCTGAGCGGCGGTATTGTATGCGTAGGTGACCAATCGCAGGATGGCGTCCCAATTTGTGTGACCGGCGGCGACGTGCATTGAGAGCATATCGCAGAGCGCACGGTCAAAACGTCCCATTAGGCCATTTGTCTGCAGGTGGTAAGCAATAGTTTTGCGGTGAACAGCATGGCACTCTTTGAGGATGGCTTCGACGACTTCCGACAAGAAGACGCGGCCTCAATCACTGAGCAGCTCCTGGGGTGGACCGTGACACAGTATGAAGCGGTGGAGCAACAAGGAGGCAACATCGCGCGCTGTAGCCGCTGGAAGGGCGGTGGTTTCGGCGTATCGTGTGAGATGGTCAACAGCGACGATGGCCCAGCGGTTACCAGCCGACATCAGAAGTGGTCCATACAAATCCATGCCCATGCGCCCACACGGACGACTCGGGCAAGGTAAAGGTTGTAGACCTGCTGGCGACAGGTGTGTTGAAGGTTTTCGGCATTGACAATCGATGCAGGAGCGAACGAACTTCTGCACGTAGCGGAACATCCCTCGCCAGAAGTATCGTTGTCGAATGCGGTGGTAACTTTTGGATACCCTAGAGTGCGCGCATTGCGGATCAGAGTGGCATGGCTCGCATATTTCAGAACGCAGACTGCGGTGTATCACTAGTAACCACTGGTGGCCGTCGGCGTTGCAACTGCGTCGGTCCAGTAGGTCGCCCTGTAGGGCGATATGGTGGAAGAGTGGTAAGTTGGGCGAGTTGGTAATGATCCATTATGTAACTGCGCAAAAAACGGCCGGCAACACAAGAAGAGAGGAAGGCACAAACAGGCGCAGACTATCAACTGAAGCTTTATTGCAAGAACAAGGCAATATAAAGGACAGGATAAAAGCAAGAAAGGGCAAAGGGGGATGAGGAAAAGCCAAGAGCGACCCATATCAACAAAAACCCATGGCACATCAACCATAGCACGCCCGTCATACAGGACCAAGATAACATAACTCTTTTTCATGTAAAGCAACAGAGAGAACACTGACGCAAGACTCAGATTGCTTATGAATGTGCGCGGCCTCAACAAGTTCACGTGCTCTTTGATTTTTGCGGCGGAACAAAACAGAAGTGTCACTGAAGAGCGGTGAGCAGCCACATTTCTTAAAATGCGCTGCTAAATGAAGGCCAGAGTGGCCTTTCAGAGAATTATAATGTTCCCTATGTCTAACATTTAGACATCGTCTCGTTTGACCCACGTATACACGATTGCAAGACATGGGTAAGGAGTAGACAACACTGGTGATACAGGATACATAGTTATGAACATAACTAACATTGCACTTATCCTGCTGCACAATTTGTCGATTCGCCACACGTCGGTATACCTTGGCGCATAAAGTGGATAGCTTGTTCCTGGCAGAAATTACCACTTGCACGTCATATCGTGATGCGACCTTTTTTAAGCGGTGGGTAAAACCATGCACATATGGAAGAACAACAAATTTTTTGCGCTGCGCCTTCTCTGCCAAGTTGCAACCATCAGCGGGACCTTTTTTTATCTTCTTGATCAACTTCTCGCAAATATTTACCAATACATTCCCTGGGAAGCCAGCTTGACTCACTTTTTGCACCTGCCCAGAAAAACTGGTTTCAACTAAATGAGTGCAGGATTTCTTCAGCGCAGAACTGAAGCAAGAAAGTGCAATGGCATTTTTCACCAGTTTCGTATGGCCCGATTTGTAGTTCAACACAGGTTTGACAGACCTAGGGGCGTAGAACCAACATACATGCGCGGGTGAGAACTGCAGCTGTAGATCCAAAAAATTGGATGCAATGGTCATTTAAGCATTCGGAAGTAAACTTTAGGCCAAGACCAAACTGCTCAAAACTCTTGAGAATACCTGCCGACATGTCTTGAGTTCCCTTACGAAAGAAAACAATATAATCTTCTACAAACCGAAAGACCCTGATTACGGATGCTTGTAAAACAGGTTGGAGCGCCCGATCGACTCTACTTAGAAAAATATCACTGAGAACCGGTGCCACCCTAGACCCAATAGAGGCACCTTCCTTTTGCAGGTACGTCTCACCTTTGAAGGAAATAAATAAAGACCCCAGGTAAAAAAAACAAAAGTTCGGTGAAAGATTCAACTGACATACCACTTAAACCAATGAAGGCAAGTTCATCGTTATGACATGTAATACATTCCTTTACTGCGGTCAAAAGGTGATTATGGGGGAGAGAATAAAAAAGGTGCTCGACATCAATGCTTACGGCGTCACAATTAACAGGGTTGTCATCACGCAGGAACTGCACAATCGTTTCCGAGTTTGAGATAATGTATGGATCATCTATATAGAGAGACGATAGGCAAGTCTGCAAAAAACTAGACACACAATGCTGCCACGTGTCGTGTTCCATGATTATTGCACGAAAAGGTATACCAATCTTGTGCGTTTTTGCTGTGTAAAATACTTCAAGCTGCAATTTGTTCGCCTTTTTTACAGACTGTGCAAGTTTCTGCAAGTTCATATCTAGCAACAAGGCAACAGCTTTTTTCTTTCCGTTGGCTTGATTGACGTAGTCCGGAAATTATTTCGCACAGCTTGTAATGCCTTTTCGCTATACATGCCTTCCGGTAGAACAACGAACTGTCCCTCCTTGTCAGAAACAAGTAAACTAAGTTCATTGTTAACCAAAAAATCACAGCATATCCACGGAGTGAATGATGATGAGTGGGCGAAGCTGCGGAGGTTCATCGGTAAACCGTGAATCTTCCGTGAATTCTGCCCAGTACATCATCACCGACGTGAGATCGGGCGCGTTTATACTGCCACGCCCACTTCTTGTCTTGTTTTGATGTATTCGGGTTTGACCGGCAGGGACGGTTATCAACGCTCGACGCTGTCCGCGAAGTAGTGTTCTAGAAGCGTCGCGATTGTAGTAGATCGGTTTGTTAAGATTGCGCCCCGCACGCGAATGTTCCAGTTTTGTCTAGAGATAACGCCGCCACCAGCGATATTGCTGGAAAGTTCGATAGCGCCTGTATAAAAGCCGACGCGCTTGATCGCTTGTCAGTTGCTCGACGGACGACGCCCTGTTCGCCGCTATCATTGTACAGCGTGCATTGCTGTAGTTCTAGTTCTCATTTCCCGGCCACAAGTTAGGCCAAATAAACAGTTTCATCCTACAAACGCCGACTGCTGTGTCCGTCGACGTCACGACCACGTGACATCTGGTGGAGGTGCTGCTTCTTCCATGATCCGGACGCCCCCGCGAAGCGCTGACCCAAGCCCAAGCCGCGAGGAGGACGACGGCAAAGGAAACCCGGATCGTCGAACAAGCCGCAGGCAGAAGGGACTGCAGCCAGAGTACGGGCTCCTTCCCGAAAACACCAGGCAGCCCCAGGTCCCAACACCGACCGCAGCGACGATGACCGACCCCGTGCAGCCTGCGCCGATACTTCTCCGGCAGCCCAAGGAGCCGCCAACTTTCCGCGGGTCGTCATTCGAAGACCCGGAAACCTGGCTCGAGACCTTCGAAAGGGTCTCAGCGTTCAACAACTGGGACTCCGAGGACAAGCTGCGCCACGTCTACTTTTACCTGGAAGATGCAGCAAGGACCTGGTTCGAGAATCGGGAGTCCACTCTTCGAACCTGGGACGCCTTTCGCAGCGCTTTCCTGGAGACGTTCACAAGCGTCGTCCGAAAGGAAAGGGCCGCAGCCTTGCTGGAGACACGTGTCCAACTTCCAAATGAAAGCGTGGCCATCTTTGCAGAGGAAATGACCCGGCTATTTCTCCACGCTGACCCTGCCATGCCCGAGGACAAGAAAGTCCGCTTCCTCATGCGAGGAGTAAAGGAACAGCTCTTCGCTGGACTTATGAGGAATCCGCCGAATACCGTCGAAGAATTTGTCTCCGAAGCAACAACAATCGAGAAAACGCTTGAGATGCGAACACGGCAATACAACCGCAGCTTCTCGACCACAAGCTACGCCGACGTTCAAGCACTAGGATCCGCCGACCTGCGTGAGACGATTCGAGCAATCGTGCAAGAGGAGCTGCGAAAAATTCTACCTTCGTCGCAACCTCAAGTGGATTCCATCGCCGACGTCGTGCGCCAGGAGATCCAGCATTCACTCGGTGCGCCTCAGCTAGCAGAGCCGCAGCCGCAAGCAATGAGCTATGCTGCTGCAGCCCGCCGTCATGCTCCTCCTCCACGCCCACGCCAAGACGACACACCGCCGCAGTACCGTCGCCAGACGCCGCCAGCGACGCCCTACCGTCCACCTGTCGGCCAGACGCCGCCGCCGCCACCGACGCCCTACCGCCCACCTGTCGGCCAGCGCTACACCCCGAGGAAGACCGATGTCTGGCGTGCCCCTGACAACCGCCCGCTCTGCTACCACTGCGGGGAGGCCGCCCACACGTACCGCCGCTGCCAGTACCGTCAGATGGGGCTACGCGGATTCCCCGTCAACGCGCCGCGCCCGCAGCCAGGCGAACGGCCTCGCGACATCGACGACTACCTCACAGGCACACAGTGGCAAGAACGACGACCTTCCCGCTCACCGTCGCCCGGCCGCTACATGTCACCGCACCGCCGGCAGTACACTGGCCCAAACCGGGGCCGGTCGCCTAGCCCGTATCCGGAAAACTAAGGGCAGCAACCGATGGAGGTGCGGTTGCTGAACGACGAAATGCTGAAGATCCTCCGCCGTCGACGACGACACCGCGACGAAGTTCCGAGCCCCCGCCGCACGCCGAACGACGTCGACGTCCCGAAGACGAAACTTTGCGACCGGAAGCAGACCTGACGACGCAACGCGGAAGCAGCGGTGCAAACCGACGTAGCCGTGACCCGACGCCGCGACGTAACCGCAACGCAAGACGGCGGACTAGCGACGTCGACGTTCTGATCGACGGCCACACCGTCACCGCTCTTGTCGATACTGGAGCCGACTATTCCGTCATCAGTGGGCCGTTCGCAGCAAAGTTGAAGAAAGTTAGGACTGCTTGGGAAGGCCCCGAGATCCGTACCGCTGGAGGCCATCTAATAACGCCGATTGGTGTCTGCACGGTGAGAGTCACTATCAACAACCGGACTTATCCTGCGAGCTTTGTAATCCTACAAAACTGCTCCAGGGATGTGATACTTGGAATGGACTTCCTAAGTGACCACGGCGCCGTCATCGACTTAAGAACCAAGTCGATAACCCTATCGTCGGAGAAAGCGACACCACCGGATACGAACCCATGTCAACATGCCCTGAACGTGCTCGAGGATCAAGTCACCATTCCTCCTAGATCCAGCATCATAATTCCCGTCGGCACCGAAACGGCTGAATGCATCGAAGGTGTCATCGAGAGCGATCAGGGTTTGCTGCTAGACCGTGACATTTGCGTCGCAAGAGGCATTGCTCGGCTGTGTGAAGGGAAAGGAAGCGTGATGCTAACGAATTTCAGCCAGGAATACAGACACCTCAGCAGGGGCACGACGATTGCATACATCGAAGAAATCTTGGCCGTCAGCGATGCGTTTGCCTTTTCAGATTCTGACGAAGCTACGACGACGATCCCTGAGCCACCCTTCGACGTAAACCCAAGTCTTCCCGCTCGCCAACAGCAACAGCTTCGACGCCTTCTGCAGGAATACAGGGACTGTTTCTCGTCGTCGTCGCGGGTCCGACAAACGCCCCTTGCTAAGCACCGCATCATAACAGAAGAAAATGCTCGACCACTCCGTCAGAGTCCCTACCGGGTTTCGACGCAGGAACGGGAGGCCGTTAAGAAACAAGTCGATGAAATGCTACGCGACGACATCATCCAGCCGTCCAACAGTCCGTGGGCGTCTCCCGTGGTGTTAGTGAAGAAGAAGGATGGGACCCTACGTTTCTGCGTCGATTATCGTCGCCTGAACAAAATCACAAAGAAGGACGTATACCCTCTCCCACGGATAGACGACACCCTGGATCGACTCCACAACGCGAATTACTTTTCGTCGATGGACCTCAAGACCGGCTACTGGCAAATTGAAGTCGACGAGAGAGACCGAGAAAAGACCGCCTTTATAACGCCGGACGGCCTGTTCGAGTTCAAGGTCATGCCCTTCGGTCTTTGCTCGGCACCTGCGACTTTCCAACGAGTCATGGATACTGTATTAGCTGGCTTGAAGTGGCAGACTTGCCTTGTTTACTTGGACGACGTCGTTGTGTATTCCTCGAACTTCGACGAACACCTCCAGCGACTTCAATCCGTACTTCAAGCAATCAAGAACTCCGGGCTCACCCTGAAGCCAGAAAAGTGCCGCTTCGCGTACGAGGAGCTCTTGTTTCTGGGTCACGTGATCAGCAAGACTGGAGTGCTCCCAGACCCGCAGAAAACAGCTGCCATCGCCGCTTTCCCGCCACCCACCGACAAGAAGGCCGTGCGCCGATTTCTCGGCTTGTGCGCCTATTACAGACGCTTTGTCAAAGACTTTTCACGGATCGCCGAGCCACTAACGCAGCTCACGAAGACCGACGTCGAATTCAGGTGGCAAACAGCGCAAGTCGAAGCATTTCATGAACTGAAACGACGCCTGCAGACACCTCCGATACTTGCGCATTTCGACGAATACGCCGATACGGAGATTCACACCGATGCAAGCAGCATAGGACTCGTCGCCGTCCTTGTGCAGCGGGCGGGCGGACTGGAAAGGGTTATCAGTTATGCTAGCCGGTCGCTGTCTAAAGCAGAGGTCAACTATTCCACAACAGAAAAGGAGTGCCTCGCCATCATCTGGGCTACGTCAAAGTTTCGCCCCTATCTCTACGGCAGGCCCTTCAAAGTTGTGAGCGACCATCACGCCTTGTGTTGGCTAGCTAACTTGAAGGACCCTTCAGGTCGCCTCGCACGGTGGAGCCTGAGACTTCAAGAATTTGATATTACTGTCGTGTACAAGTCCGGAAGGAAACACTCCGACGCCGACTGCTTGTCTCGTGCCCCCGTCGACCCACCAACGCCCGACGACCAGGATGATGACAGCTTCTTGGGAGCCATAAGTACCGAAGACTTCGCCGAACGACAGCGAGCCGACCCTGAACTGAAAGGTCTAGTGGAATACCTGGAGGGCAGGACCATCGTTGTCCCAAAAGTATTCAGGCGAGGATTGGCATCATTTTCCTTGAAAAACTACGTCCTCGTAAAGAAGAACTTCTCTCCGGCCCGAGCCAGCTACCTTATCGTTGTACCTTCGGGACTGCGACCAGAAATTTTGCATGCCCTGCACGACGACCCGACGGCTGGACACCTCGGACTTTCCCGAACGCTCGCACGAGTACACGAAAAGTACTACTGGCCGCGCCTTGCCGCCGACGTCACTCGCTACGTAAGGACGTGCCGAGACTGTCAGCGACGGAAGACACCGCCCACAAGACGAGCAGGCTTCCTTCAGCCGATCGAGCCTCCTCGGCGACCATTCCAGCAGATCGGGATGGACCTCCTGGGGCCGTTCCCAACGTCGACTTGCGGAAATAAATGGATCGTCGTGGCTACCGACTACCTCACCCGCTACGCCGAAACAAAAGCCCTGGCCAAAGGCAGTGCTATGAGGTAGCCAAGTTCTTCGTTGAGAGCATCGTCCTTCGACACGGAGCCCCAGAGGTTCTCATCACCGACAGAGGTACGGCGTTCACGGCTGACCTAACTCAGGCGATCTTGGAATACAGCCACACAAGCCATCGCCGCACCACCGCGTACCACCCACAGACCAACGGCCTCACCGAGCGTCTAAATAAGACCATCGCCGACATGCTGGCCATGTACGTCGACGTCGAACACAAGACGTGGGACGCCATCCTTCCGTACGTGACCTTCGCGTACAACACGGCCGTACAGGAAACGACGCAGATGACGCCATACAAGTTGGTCTACGGACGGAGCCCGGCAACGACGCTCGACGCCATGCTACCAAACGTGACCGACGAGGAAAACATCGACGTGACCACCTACCTACAGCGCGCCGAAGAAGCACGACAGCTCGCCCGCCTACGGATAAAGAACCAGCAGACGACTGACAGCCGCCGCTACAACCTTCGACGACGCCACATGGAATACCAACCCGGTGACCGTGTATGGGTATGGACGCCAATACGCCGACGAGGCCTTAGTGAGAAGTTTCTTCGACGATACTTCGGACCGTACAGGGTACTTCGACGCCTCGGCGCACTCGACTATGAGGTTGCCCCTGACGGCATTACGAACTCTCAGCGGCGCCGTGCGCGACCTGAAGTCGTCCATGTCGTGCGCCTTAAGCCGTTTTTTGCGCGTTAGCGAGCCTGGGGATTTTTTTTCCTTCGTTATTGTAATTTATTTGTGTATGCACTTGTTTTGTTTTGTTTTCTTTCTCTTCTATGTTCTTTCATAAGCATCGGGACGATGCTTTTTCAGAGGGGGGCAATGCCACGCCCACTTCTTGTCTTGTTTTGATGTATTCGGGTTTGACCGGCAGGGACGGTTATCAACGCTCGACGCTGTCCGCGAAGTAGTGTTCTAGAAGCGTCGCGATTGTAGTAGATCGGTTTGTTAAGATTGCGCCCCGCACGCGAATGTTCCAGTTTTGTCTAGAGATAACGCCGCCACCAGCGATATTGCTGGAAAGTTCGATAGCGCCTGTATAATAGCCGACGCGCTTGATCGCTTGTCAGTTGCTCGACGGACGACGCGCTGTTCGCCGCTATCATTGTACAGCGTGCATTGCTGTAGTTCTAGTTCTCATTTTCCGGCCACAAGTTCGGCCAAATAAACAGTTTCATCCTACAAACGCCGACTGCTGTGTTCGTCGACGTCACGACCACGTGACAATACTGTTACGGGGAAGAAACTATATACGCAGGGTATATTTGACAGCCAAAAGCGTACAACGCTGCCGCAGTCCAAGCGCGTTCCGCTCAGCACTTCGTCGTCGTCGTTCGCTGCCGTGACATTACCCGCCGGCGGCAGAAGCACCGTCCCGGTGCGATCAGTTCTCGGGGCGAGAGTGGTACGGTTTGAGTCGCGAGACATGAACGATATCGCTCGTGGCTGAACCTGTCGCTGACATAGGACTGAGTGGAGCGATCTCATAAGTCAGGCTAGTGACCTTTCGTATGACGCGGTAAGGGCCAACATAACGGGACATCAGTTTTTCGCATAGACCAACACGTCGTGATGGTAACCACAGCAAGACCAGCGACCCAGGAGAGTACTGCACATCGCGGTGTCGGCGATCGTAACCAAACTTTTGGTTAACCTGCGAGGCGCATAAACGATCCCGGGCGACCTGGCGGGCGATGTCAGCACGAGCCAGCGCATCACGAGCATAGGCAGTCGATGAGTCGGCGTCAGAATGTAACATGGTGTCCATGGGTAAAGGCGGGTCGTAGCCAAACAACAGGTAAAAAGGTGAAAATCCAGCTGTGTCGTGGCGCGAAGAGTTGTATGCAAAGGTTACAAAAGGTAGGTTGATGTCCCAATCGCGGTGGTCCTCAGAGACATACATTGCAAGCATGTCGGTCAGGGTACGGTTCAGGCGTTCGGTGAGGCCGTTCGTTTGTGGGTGGTACGCTGTAGTGAACTTGTGGTGGGTCGAGCAGGATCGTAGGAGGTCGTCGACTACTTTAGATAGGAAGCAGCGGCCGCGGTCCGTAATCAACTGACGAGGAGCACCATGACGTAGAATGATGTCATGAAGAATGAAATCGGCTACGTCAGTAGCGCAGCTGGTAGGGAGTGCTCGTGTGACGGCATACCGCGTTGCGTAGTCGGTAGCGACGGCAATCCACCTGTTACCGGTGGTCGACACGGGAAAAGGTCCGAGAAGGTCGAGGCCGACTCGGAAAAATGGCTCATCTGGGACTTCAATGGGCTGAAGACTGCCAGCAGGCAATAGCGCAGGTGTCTTGCGCCGCTGACAGAGGTCACACGCCGCAACGTACTGCCGCACAGAACGGTAGAGGCCAGGCCAAAAGAATCGCCGGCGAATGCGGTCGTACGTGCGTGACACCCCTAGATGGCCGGCGGCGGGTGCATCATGAAGCTGTGCCAAAACATCCGAGCGGAGATGCGCAGGAACAACGAGCAAAAGCTCAGCACCGTCAGGGCGGGCGTTGTAGCGGTGCAAGATGTCGTTGTGTAGGACGAACATCTGTAGGGAACGGTCAGGCTGTGGAGATAGCAGACCATCTATAATAGACCGCAAAGACGAGTCGCGGCGTTGCTCAGCAACCATGTTGACGAAGTCTGTAATGGAGAGAACGAGTGCTTCATCATCATCTTCCGTCGTTTCAGGGGGATCGACTGGGTGCCGAGACAAGCAGTCGGCATCCTTGTGAAGTTGTCCAGATTTATAGGATACCGAAAAGGTGTACTCCTGTAAGCGCAGCGCCCAGCGACCGAGGCGTCCCGTGGGGTCCTTGAGCGAGGAGAGCCAGCAAAGTGCATGGTGGTCTGTAATAACCGTGAAGTGTCTGTCATACAGGTACGGTCGGAATTTCGTGATAGCCCAGATGAGAGCTAAGCACTCTCGTTCGGTGATCGAATAATTTTGTTCCGATGGCGACAAAAGGCGGCTTGCGTACGCGACGACGCGGTGCATGCCCTGTTGCTGTTGTGCAAGCACTGCGCCTATACCGTGGCCACTGGCATCGGTACGAAGCTCCGTAGTGGCAGAAGGGTCGAAGTGTGCCAGAACTGGCGGGTTGGTGAGGATGGCAACGAGGGATGAGAAAGCGTGCGCTTGTTGTTGGCCCCAAGTGAATGCGACGTCCTTTTTCAGTAGGCAGGTCAGAGGACGGGCCACGTCGGCGAAGTTCTGGACAAAGCGACGGAAGTAGGAGCACAGTCCAAGAAAACTGCGGACGGCCTTGGCCGAGCGGGGAGTGGGGAAATCTCGAACTGCTCGGACTTTTCCAGCGTCTGGTTGCACGCCCACAGCGTCAACAAGATGGCCGAGTACGCAGATTTGGCGTTGTCCAAAGTGACATTTCGACGACTTAAGTTGAAGGTTAGCGCGTCGGAAAACATCAAGCACTGTGGACAGGCGAGTAAGATGGTTCTCGAAGGTGGTGGAAAAAACAATAACATCGTCCAAGTAGCAAAGACAGATGGACCACTTCATGCCGCGAAGGAGATAGTCCATCATGCGCTCGAAAGTCGCGGGAGCATTACACAAGCCAAACGGCATCACCTTAAACTGATAAAGTCCATCAGGGGTCACGAAGGCAGTCTTCTCTCTGTCTTGGTCGTCCACAGCGATCTGCCAGTACCCTGAGCGCAGGTCGATTGACGAGAAATATCTGGCGCCGTGCAAGCAATCGAGCGCGTCGTCGATACGCGGGAGAGGATACACATCTTTCTTGGTAATATGGTTCAGATGGCGGTAGTCAACACAGAATCTCCAGCTATTGTCCTTCTTTTTAACAAGGACAACGGGGGAGGACCAGGGGCTGGAAGAGGGTTCGATTATGCCCTTATGAAGCATTTTATCCACCTCCCATTGTATAATAACACGCTACGGTGCTGACAAACGGTATGGCCGTCTGTGAATGGGTCTGTATATGGCCGTCTGTGAACCGGTATCAATGCGATGGGTGACCACGGATGTCTGGCCCAAATTACGGTCGCCGAAGTCAAAGATGTCCTGATAGGAAACGAGGAGGCGGCGGAGAGCAGAGACTTGCTCTGAAGTGAGCTCTTCGGATATCATTGGCGTGAAGCGGTCGCAAGAGGAACGTGAAGCGAACGACGGCATTGAAAGATCTGGTGGCGCATCTGTGGTCAAAGCGGAAACTGTATGGTCGGCCAGTGGTGTCAGATGTGCACGTGACATGCCGCGAGGAAGCACTTGCGTCGAGAAGCCAAAATTGAGGACGGGAAAAGAAGTTTGATTGGCTGTAACTGTCACCACCGTGTTGGGCAGCGTGACATTGCGCGTCATGGCGACGTCAGGAATCGGGACAGCAACATAATCACCATCGGGTACTGGTGGGAATGGCGAGAGCTGGACTTGAACTGCGGCTTGCGGCGGAAGTCGAAGGAACTCGAGGGATCGTAGACGAGGTGGGCCGGCAGGGGCGGTATCTGAGAACGAAGGGAGTTCTAGCCGAAGAAGTCCTTCAGAGCAGTCGATAAGCGCAGCGTGTGTGCTAAGAAAGTCAATACCAAGGATGAGGTCATGAGGGCAATTTTCTAGTACAGCAAATAGAACTGACGTGTGATGATCAGAAATTGTGATTCGCGCAGTGCACATTCCTAGTACAGCAGGAGTACTCCCATCGGCTATACGGACGGTAGGAGCAATCGCGGGCGTCAGAACTTTTTGGAGGCGGCGGCGGAGGTTTGAGCTCATAACAGATATTTGTGCACCGGTATCAATAAGAGCAGTCACAGGTAAACCATCAACGAGAACTTCAAGAAGGTTACGTCGCTTGTCCGGAGTAATGAGAGGTTTTGCAGTCCAAGTCGTGTATGCAGCGTCACCTCCGGGGGCTGCACCGGCTAGTTTCCCGAGTGGCGGTCAAAGGGAGACCGGGAGCGGCGAGGTTGGGGCGAGCGGGACTGGCGACGCTGGGGCGATGGTGATCGGCTGGTTCGACGTTCTGAAAAACGCTCCGCACTTGTCTCAGCGCGAAAGGACGGGGCATATGGCGCACGTTCGGACCGGGATCCCCAATTGTAGAAGCTTGGTCGAGGTGATGAGGTCCAACGGCTGCGGCAATGGCGGGCAATGTGTCCTATCCGATGGCACGTGAAACATATGGGCCGATCATCAGGTGTACGCCATTCGACTGGGTTTCGTCGCGGCGTGGAGGGGAGGGTCGGAGTAGCAGCAGCAACGACTGGAGAAGCCGAGTTGGGAGTAGCATTAGCACTTTGGAGGTTTGGTGAAATGCCCATATTCGCGATCTCTTGGCGCACCACGGCCTGTATTAAGGAAACAGTAGCGAGACTGTTTCCGGTAGTGTTGTCATTGGACATAACAGGAGCCATAGCCTCTAGTTCGCGACGGACAATCCTGGTGACGTTTTCCGGAGCTGGTGGTTGAGGTAGCGTGGGTAAATCTTCGCAGGAGGACGTAGCCGCCGTGTTGGGAAGACGGTCAAAGCGGTGAATAATGCGCCTACATTTTGCCTGTTCGAAGCGACGACATTCTGAAATGACAGACTCCACAGTCGAGCAATCCTTGCACAGCAGAAAATTAAAGGCGTCATCGGCAACTCCCTTTAGTATGTGTCCGACCTTGTCCTCTTCAGGCATGTCCTTGTCTATCTTGCGGCACAAAGCCAACACGTCCTCGATGTACGCGATGTACGGCTCTGTGGAAGTCTGGACACGAGTTGCGAGCTCTTTCTTTGCAGCTGCTTGTCGTCCGATAGGCTTCCCAAATAAATCGCGTAATTTTTGCTTGCAGACATCCCAACTTGTCAACTCTTCTTCATGCGTCTCGTACCAGAGTTTTGCAGGGCCACGCAAGTAGAAGAGGATGTTGGCCAGCATCAGCGTTGGGTCCCAGTGGTTGCTGCTGCTGATGCGCTCATGCAGAGTCAGCCAGTCGTCGACGTCCACGCCACTTGTGCCGTTGAATGTGCCAGGATCACGGGGGTGCACCACAACGATCGGCTGTGGGCCTGACGGATCTTGTTCGCACTGGGTCGCTTGGTCCGTCATCGTGGCAGCTGCAACGCGCCGTCCGCTGCGAAGATCCAGTTCCTGGTGCTTTATAGCGAGTCGTACCCCGCACCTCCACCAAAGATGTTACGGGGAAGAAACTATATACGCAGGGTATATTTGACAGCCAAAAGCGTACAACGCTGCCGCAGTCCAAGCGCGTTCCGCTCAGCACTTCGTCGTCGCCGTTCGCTGCCCTTCTCCGCCCGTGACAATACAAAAGGTTCGATGAGAGTTATGACGACTTGCAGCTAATTTTACATGTACGCTGTGAATTTTCATTGTTTAGAAAACCATTGCTTTAGAAAACATCTGGCGTCTTTCGTTAAGCAGCTGGCGTCTTTTCGTTTTGCTTTAGAAATATCTGCCATTCTTTCGTTTTGCTTTTAGAAAACATCTGGCGTCTTTCGTTGGTTTATTTCATCAATCAACGGCGTTTTGAACAAAATTTTTATTGTTTAATCACGCACAGGAGAAATCTCACCAGGCACTACCTTGGAGGTAAACAATGGCTGCTAATGGGAATGAGAGACAGAAGAAGTCGGCTTTTAGCTAACACTTACACTTCTACTTCTACTAACGTTTCCTACTGGAACATGCCAATGGCTGCTAATGGGGAATGAGAGACAGAAGAATTCGGCTTTTAGTTAACGCGCACGCTGCGAATTTTTTATTGTTCAACAACGCACAGGAAAAATCTCCCACCTGCACCACCTTGGAGGTCAAGATCTGGTACTAGCGTTACGACTGGTTACGCACTATGACTATTACGACTAGGAGGGACGAACGGGTGCCGCTTTAAGGAGCTTCGCCCCTAAAAATCTAGCATTTCTTTCCAGTTAAACGTCGACGCTGGCCGACCTGGCGTCCTACCTATAGCATCCACGCACTCTCCAATACAGTGCTGTTTTTCATACTCAGGCACATGACGGGAAATATTGTGCATCAGACTGACCTTTTCGACAGTCGACAGACGAGGCTCAAAAGCAAACTTGGGCCCTAACTCAAGAACCTGTCTATGTCGGTCCGGAAGACGCACTTCCCCCAACGTGACAACATGAAACGTGAAAGGAATGGTAGATTTTTTGGTTAACAATGAACTTAGATTACTTGTTTCTGACAAGGAGAGACAGTTCGTTGTTCTACCGGAAGGCATGTATAGCGAAAAGGCATTACAAGCTGTGCGAAAGAATTTCCGGACTAGGTCAATCAAGCCAACGGAAAGGAAAAAACAAGCTGTTGCCTTGTTGCTAGATATGAACTTGCAGAACTTGCACAGTCTGTAAAAAAGGCGAACAAATTGCAGCTTGAAGTATTTTACACAGCAAAAACGCACAAGATTGGTATACCTTTTCGCGCAATAATCACGGAACGCGACACGTGGCAGCATTGTGTGTCTGGTTTTTTGCAGACTTGCCTATCGTCTCTCCAATAGATGATCCATACATTATCTCAAACTCGGAAACGATTATGCAGTTCCTGCGTGATGACAACCCTGGTAATTGTGACGCTGTAAGCATTGATGTCGAGGACATTTTTTATTCTCTCCCCCATAATCACCCTTTGACTGCAGTAAAGGAATGTATTACATGCCATAACGATGAACTTGCCTTCATTGGTTTAAGTGGCATGTCAGTTGAATCTTTCACCGAAATTTTGTTTTTTTACCTGGGGTCTTTATTTATTTCCTTCAAAGGTGAGACGTACCTGCAAAAGGAAGGTGTCTCTATTGGGTCTAGGGTGGCACCGGTTCTCAGTGATATTTTTCTAAGTAGAGTCGATCGGGCGCTCCAACCTGTTTTACAAGCACCCGTAATCAGGGTCCTTCGGTTTGCAGAAGACTATATTGTTGTCTTTCGTAAGGGAACTCAAGACATGTCGGCAGGTATTATCCTCAAGAGTTTTGAGCAGTTTGGTCTTGGCCTAAAGTTTATTTCCGAATGCTTAAATGACCATTGCATCCAATTTTTGGATCTACAGCTGCAGTTCTCACCCGCGCATGTATGTTGGTTCTACGCCCCTAGGTCTGTCAAACCTGTGTTGAACTACAACTCGGGCCACACGAAAGTGGTGAAAAATGCCATTGCACTCTCTTGCTTCAGTTCTGCGCTGAAGAAATCCTGCACTCATTTAGTTGAAACCAGTTTTTCTGGCCAGGTGCAAAAACTGAGTCAAGCTGGCTTCCCACGGGATGTATTGGTAAAGATTTGCAAGAAGTTGATCAAGAAGATCAATAAAGGTCCCGCTGATGGTTACAACTTGGCAGAGAAGGCGCAGCGCAAAAAAATTGTTGTTCTTCCATATGTGCATGGTTTTACCCACCGCTTAAAAAGGGTCGCATCACGATATGACGTGCAAGTCGTAATTTTTGCCAGGAACAAGCT
This sequence comes from Rhipicephalus sanguineus, assembly GCF_013339695.2. Taxonomy (NCBI): domain Eukaryota; kingdom Metazoa; phylum Arthropoda; class Arachnida; order Ixodida; family Ixodidae; genus Rhipicephalus; species Rhipicephalus sanguineus. The sequence continues at coordinate 17,385,706 of NC_051176.1, read as the reverse complement.
ATCCAGTTTATGTGCCAAGGTAGACCGACGGTTGGTGAATCGACAAATTGTGCAGCAGGATAAGTGCAATGTTAGTCATGTTCATAACTATGTAACCTGTATCACCAGTGTTGTCTACTCCATACCCCTGTCTTGCAATCGTGTATACGTGGGCCAAACGGGACGATGTCTAAATGTTAGACTTGGGAACATTGTAGTTCTCTGAAAGGCCACTCTGGCCTTCATTTAGCAGCGCATTGTAAGTGAGTGAGTGAAGAAACTTTATTTCCCTTTTTAAGAAAGGGGAGGAGCCGGAGGGGAGAGAGGGAGGTCTGTGATCCAGTCCCAGTAAGCGTCCGTCACCACTTCGTGTGGCATAACGTAAGACTACCAGTCGTGGTAGGCCTCCGCTATCTCCTCAGCCCACCTCAGGACTCTGTCCTGGAGAGTGGGATCGGAGCTGCGCAGGGCAGTCTCCCACAGCTCCTCACTACTAATTAATGGTTTGAGAGTGCGGGCGGGAGATTTCATGGGACACTGCCACATGATATGCGAGAGATCTGCTATCTGGACAGGGCAGAAGCGACATTTGGGTGACTGGTATGTGGCACGAAAAAATAAGTGCAGAGTTCGCGGTGTAAGAAATGTGCGAGTTTGTAGTTGCCGCCACAATATTTCTCTCTGGCGCGTGCTAGGCAGGGAAAGAGGTGGATATGTAAAGCGTTGGTGTCTGTAATGTGTGCAGATTTCGTGAAATGTGATCAGCGAGTCTTTATGGGGGTCTTGTGAGGAGTTATTGGGCCCTAGAGGTTGGCGCACATTTGCGGCCACTCGGTCTGTGAATCCTCGAGCAGCTTCCAGCATTGTAAGAAATGTGGCTGCTCACCGCTCTTCAGTGACACTTCTGTGTTGTTCCGCCACAAAAATCAAAGAGCGCGTGAACTTGTTGAGGCCGTGCACATTCATACGCAATCTGAGTCTTGCGTCAGTGTTCACTCTGTTGCTTTACATGAAAAAGAGTTATGTTATCTTCGTCCTGTATGACGGGCGTGCTATGGTTGATGTGCCCTGGGTTTTTGTTATGGGTCGCTCTTGGCTTTTCCTCCTCCCCCTTTGCCCTTTCATGCTTTTATCCTGTCCTTCAGTTGATAGTCTGCGCCTGTTTGTGCCTTCCTCTCCTCTTGTGTTCCCGTCCGTTTTTTGCGCAGTTACATAATGGGCGAAATGGTGGGCTTGACAACGCACCGCGCGAGTAGATGGTGTTGCCGACGGATCAGTGAGCAAGTCTATCATCGAGGCGATCCCTTTATCCTTGCGCGATCGTGTGAACGTCAATGGAAGAAGCGGCAATGTAAGATACTGAGCAAGGGGCGTTGTCGTCAGGAAAGGGAAAGTGCGAGAGGGCGTCGGCGTCAGCATACTGGTGTCCGTTACGGTACAGCAGGCGGATATTGTAGTCTTGGTGGAGAAGTGCCCAGCGGGCTAGACGGCCTCGGCCTAAGGGATCCTTCAATGACGACAACCAGCATAGTTCATGATGGTTGGTGACGTCAGTGCGCGACCATAAAAATAAGGTCCGAACTTTGTAAGGGCCCAGATGATCGCCAGGCATTCTTTTTCCGTGACGGTGTAACTGGTCTCGGCTCTAGTAAGCGTACGACTTGCACATACCACGACATATTTGGGGAAAACTTGTTTGCGCTGCGCAAGGATAGTGCCGAAGCCTACACAGCTGGCGTCCGTGTGTACCTCCTTTGGGGCCGTAGGGTCGTAGTGGCGGAGTATAGGAGGAGAAGTCGACAAACGACGGAGCTTTGCGAACGCATCCTGGCACTCGGACGACCACGAATTTAGGGGCCCGTTACTTCCAAGGAGCTTCGTGAGCGACGATATGATGGTGGCAAAGTTTCGAATGAACCGCCAAAATTAGGAACACAACCCTACAAAACTGCGCAGTCAATTGACGGGCGTAGGTTTGGGGAACTAAACCACGGCCCGAAGCTTGCCTGGACCGGGAAGGATTCCGTCCTTTGACTCGACGTAGCCGAGAATTATCACTTGCCTCGCTGCAAATAGGCACTTCTATAGGTTTAGTTGTAGGCCGGCGTTGTTCAAACGCGTAAAAACTTGCCGCAGGCGTTGTAGATGCGTGGAGAAGTGTGGAGCGAAAACGACGATGTCGTCGAGGTAGCACAAGCACGTGTGCCATTTGGAGTTGCGCAAAACCGTGTCCATCATGCACTCGAAGGTCGCGGGCGCGTTACACTGTCCAAACGGCATGACGTTAAATTCGTACAAACCGTCGGGCGTAACAGACGCAGTCTTCGGTCGAGCGTCATCAGCCATGGGTACTTGTCAGTACCCTGAGCGCAAATCGAGATAGGAAACGAATTCTGCTCCTCGCAGGCTGTCAATCGCGTCGTCTGTTCACGGCAGGGGACAAACGTCCTTACGCGTGATCTTGTTGAGTCGTAGGTAGTCCACACGGTACCGCACATAACCCTCCTTCTTCACAACGAGAACAGGGCGCTCCCATTGGCTGTCCGGGGGTCAAATAACATAGCGGCGAAGCATGTCGTCGACTTGTTCATGAATTACACGACGCTCTGCGGGAGATACGAGATATGGACGTTGCCGCAGTGGTGGTTGGGTGCCAGTGTCGATTCGATGCGTGGCAGCGGACGTACGGCTGAGAGAAGTTTGCACGACATCGAAAGAAGAACGAAATTCTTACAACAGGCACAGAAGCTGGAAACGCTGGATCGACGTAAGGTTGTCAGCAATAGAGGAATTAAATACTTCAGCGGGTGACGAATCGGAAGCGGAAACAGCACTGACTGTACGGGAACTGAGACAGTGCGTGTTATCGGGTGCCTCCGCAACTTGTGCGTCTTCGAGGGGTCCCCTCTACCGAGACATTCGCCTCGCACCAACGTAACAGTGTACGGGAATGGGTTGGTAACAAAAGCAGCGGTGCTGCCCTGAGTAACTTTCACGGTCGCAAATGGCACCAGCAAGCCGTTCCTAGTGCAAACGCGGTCAGATAGCGGAAGGAGTGTAATGGTGTCCGAGAGACCGTAGCAGTACACTGACACAGCCGCTAACGAGTTTGGAGGCACTTTGGTATCGTCCTTGACGAGTGTCTTGCTTGAAGCCGGTGAACTGCCTGCCAGCATGACATCTGAGAACGGTGAGAGTTCTATTTCGGCCGGTGCACAGTGAATTACAGCGTCATGGCGGGATAGAAAATCCAATGCCAAGATGACGTCGTGGGAACATGCAGTAATTATGATGAACTCGACGTCGTATAGAGCGTCCTGACTGACGACATGAGCTGTGCATACTGCCATAGGATGAATACTTTGGGCGCTAGCTGTACTGAGGGATATCCCAGATAGTGGCGTCGTCACTTTTCGTAGTTTTGCGTCCATAACAGATACGGCGGCTCCAGTGTCTCAAGGGCAGAAGCGCGAACACCGTCCACAAACACGTTTACTAGGTTCGATGGACTTCGTTGAGGGCTTTCACAGTTCGATAGCGTCACAGCCCGTGCCTTGTGGACTGCAACTACTAGTTGTCCTGCTCTCGTACGACCGGACGCCGCCGCATGGGTGACAGTGAGCGACGTCGTGGAGACGAAGAGCGGCGAGTAGATGGATCTGGGCGTGACGTCGGTGACATAGGCAGAGGTGGGTCGTAGAACTCGAAGCGGCTGCACGCGATGGCAATAACGTGCAATGTGACCGGCGTAACCGCATGTAAAGCAGATGGGCCGGTTGTCGGTATGCGCCATCAGTTCGCCGGGGCAGGTCCCACCCATGTCGGAGGACGCGATTGACGGGGATGCTGCTGAAATGACTGCATGGTGGGCTGCAGTCGGGGCCTAGGGATGACGTCAGCATACGTAGCCGGCACACCCGCTTCGAAGGACGGAGGTCTCGCGGCTTCGGCGTAACTCAGCGGGGCAGCCACAGGAATTGTTTGGGGTGTCCTGGCGACAACTTGAGCGTAACTCAAAGGCGAGTCGAAGGTTGCTGGTGGTACTCAGGCATGACCTGCGCAATTTCCTGCTAAATCCCTCCACGGAGGGGAGGAAGAAGGGTTGTCGACGGCTGTTCATTGTGTCGCGGGTGGGCAAAGTCCAGGAGAGAGAACTGGCGTGCACTTTCCTCGCCACGAATGACTTTACTTCTGCCACCAACGCGGCCAAGTCAGATATGGCCGCCAAGATATAGCCACGACAGTCAGATATGGCCGCGACAGGTCATCGAACGCTGCTGGCGGAGCTGCTCGTAGCTTTGCCACATCGTTATGACTTCGGCCACTGTGCAAGGGTTTTGGCGAGCAGCATAGTCAAGGCATCGTCGTCAGTGCCTTTCATAACGTTCCGGATCTTGTCAGACACAGACATGGTGCCGTTGACTTTCTTACACAAGCCGAGGATGTCTTCGATATAACTTGTGAAACATTCACCGGCCTGCTGAGCTCGTTCGCGTAAGCGCTGTTCTGCTTGCAGCTTACGAACGGCAGGGCAGCCAGAAGCGTCGATGACGGCGCTCTTGAAATCGGACGAAGTCGCAAAATGGGATGCGTGGTTGTCGTACCACAGGCTTGCCACTCCCGCGAGGTAAAGTTGCTCAACTTGCCTGCTTCGTCCCATTTATTGGGTAAGCTCTTAAACTGCGAGTTAGTCCTCCATTTCGGTGCCATCGGCGCCAGTGAAGATAGGTGGATCGCGGATACGAGGGATACCGGAACATGTGGTCAGGTGCGGGAGGAGGCATTTGCTGGGCGGCGTCTTGAAGCGTAGGAGATGGCAGGGTATGGGACCGAAGCTCCACGGGCATCGAATAGGCGTACAGCACTCTCCGCGAATTGGTTAAGATGCTTATGTGACGGCACTCAGCGACAATACGCAATGCCGCAGTCAAGGCAAAGCACGCCAAAGCACAGATGGGAGCCGGAGAGAACGACCCAATAGAAGGCGCTGGAGAGGACGACCCATTACACAGTTCTTAAGCTTCACTACACGTGTAAAAAGTTTTTTCATGTGCGTACAACTCGTCCAGTCAACGCTAGCTCTCAGCAATATTCCGCTGGTAGGTGAACTTACCAATTGTATTTTGTCGGCAAATGTTTTGTGTGCACAGGTCACATTACTCGAATTGGGAGTGAAGTGTGAATTTTCATTCAGCTTAAGTCAAACTGGCCTTCGGTACTGCTGAGTACTGCTCGCACCGGAGGCTAGATGGAACACGAGGCGATGACCTCGGAGAGCTGGAAGGTTCTTTCAACTGGTTTATTATAACAGCCGCGCAAAAGGCGGGAGCCAGCACTGCCTGCTGCATTCAACATGGCTGCTCCGCTCGCGGCAAGTGGTGGCTAGAGCGACACTACCTGGCGGCACACAACAGTCCCTTCCCCCCACTTTGTACTTCAGAGGAAGTCACTTAAGTGAGCTGGTCGCCTGACATGGCGAGAAGAACTGCGAGAGCCCGTTTGATCTGTGACAGACTTGATCGCAGGGGAGGTGGCGTGATGGTTCTTGTTAAGGATACCCTGGTTTCTTCTCCCGTTGCAAAAATGTCTAAAAGCGAAATCCTTTGTGTGAACATATCACTTGCTCATCGCACCACTATTATCATAGCCTGCTACCGACCACCTGATTCTGATCGCTCCTTCATTGACGACCTAAGCAGTACTCTACTTGATATGCAGAATCAGTTTCCCAGCGCAAACCTCATGGTTTGCGGTGATTTCAACTTTCCAGACATCGATTGGGTCAACATCACTGCACCTTCGCGTCATTCCAGAGATTTTTTGGATCTTATTCTCTCTTTTAACCTTGCTCAAACTGTAGGAATACCAACTCGTGGCAGTAACACTCTTGATTTGGTCCTTGTGTCAAATCCTGAGAAAATTCAATCATTGTCATCCATCGATGGCCTTAGCGATCATAAGTTGGTAATTTTCAGCCTTGCAGTTTCCATTCCTCCACGACAACTTTCAGTAAAGTACATTCGTGACTACAAAAAAGCAGATTTTTCCCGAATCAATGAGGAAATGGCCATATTTCTTCAACACTTTGAACAATCAGCTCCTAACAGGACTATCGATGAAAACTGGTCTTCGTATAAAGCAAAACTTATCTCGCTAGTAGAATCATATGTACCCTTAGTTTGCATTCGCGGTGATGCCGGGAAACCGTGGTTTACAAATTCATTAAGAAAACTGTGCAATAAGAAAAAGCGATTATTCAGGGAAGCCAAGAACTCCGCTTCAGCATTAAAATGGGAAAAGTATTTCGAGTGTCTGAGTAATTATACTAAACTGCTGAGGAGCACTAAACGGCACTTCTACAACAAAGACATACTGGACATCCTTCGAACTAATCCAAAAAAATTTTGGACTTTATTAACTCCCAACCACAGTGGCTCGCATAACATCTCTTTATTAAATCAAGATGGTTCTGTCGTTCCAAAGGAGTTTCGTTCTGACGTTATGAATGCCTACTTCACCTCAGTTTTCACCCACGAACCGGTTGCAAATATTCCTGTTCCGCTGAATCCCAATTTTCCTCAAATGCTACCAGTTAATATTTCGGCAGAAGGAATCTGCAAGCTGATTGATAACTTAAAGATATCTAGTGCCCCAGGGCCTGACAACATATCTGCTAAAATTCTTAAAGGCACAAAACTAATATCTAGTCGCGTCCTACAAATCATTTTCACGCAGTCTATTTCCAGCGGCCAAATCCCGTCTGAGTGGAAGGTTAGCAGAGTTGTACCAGTGTTCAAGGCAGGAAGCCGCTCCAATACATCTAATTACCGTCCCATCTCACTAACATGTATTGCATGCAAATTTATTGAGCATATAATTTACTCCCACCTGGCAAAACACCTGGACAATAATTCATTTTTCTTCCCGAACCAACACGGATTTCGATCCGGCTTTTCGTGTGAATCTCAACTTGTTGAATTCTCGACTGACTTGCACTTAAACCTAGACTCATCCTTTGCAACCGATGTCATTTACCTCGATTTCTCTAAGGCTTTTGACCGCGTTCCTCACCAGCGTCTCATGACTAAACTGTCTTGCCTTTCAATTGATCCGCTGATATTGTCATGGATTCACTGCTTTTTAACTGATCGCTCCCAGTACACCGTCATCGAAGACCATCCATCTGCCGCCACTAACGTTATCTCCGGAGTCCCACAGGGCTCTGTCCTTGGCCCGCTTCTATTCGTCATCTTCGTCAATGATCTTCCTGCTCAAATTTCATCAACCATTCGTTTGTTCGCGGATGATTGCGTTCTCTACCGGCGTATCTCTACTATTAACGATCAGGAATTGCTGCAGGATGACTTAACCTTAATTCAAAACTGGTGCTCGACGTGGCTCATGCAGTTAAACGTTTCAAAATGTAAGTTTATGCACGTGTCCCGTAAGAAATCTAATCTACACTTCCCATACACGATAAACAATACCGCTCTACAACAGGTGGAATCTTATCGGTATCTTGGCGTAGAAATAACAGATAATCTAAATTGGTCTAAGCACATCACGTCACTTTCTGCAAGCGTTTCTAGATCACTAGGTTTCATCAGACGATCACTCACATTTGCTTCGCCCACAGTTAAACTAATGGCATACGAAACTTTTATACGCACCAAACTTGAATACGCATCCCCTATCTGGAACCCCCATCAAGAGTACCTAATCGAGGCGTTGGAGGCAATACAAAATCGAGGTGCTCGTTTTATAACTTCCAAATATGATTCTAGTTTGAGCGTCACTAACATCAAGAGTTCGATTGGTCTAACCCCTTTGGCATCCCGCCGCAAAATAGCAAGTCTTTGCCTTTTCCATAAGCTGTATTATAACTTTCCTCATTTACGCGAGAGCCTAATCCTGCCGCCCATGAGATCATCACGACGTCTGTTTAATTGTCACAGTGTTCAACGCATTCATGGTTCAACTAACGCCTTCAACAAATCATTTCTACCGACTGCCATATCGGATTGGAATGTACTTCCTGACGGTATTGTCAATGAGGTAAACTGTGTGAAATTTAAAGATTTATTGTTACAGCACCACTGTCAGGAGGACGAGTAGTAGCCCTGTTCTTTGCGCGTTTATACCTGCCTTCCCATTTTCATGTTATGTTTTTGTTGTTTTTCTTGCTTTTTCCCCCTTACTGTATTTTTTTCTTGTTTTTCCAACAGTATTTGTCATGTGACCTTGTGACCCGTGGTTACCTATTGTTACCCCCCCCCCTTATGTAATGCCCCATGAGGGGCCCTTAAGGGTAAATAAATGATGATGATGATGATGAATACTAGAGTCTTTCAGCCTGGCGGAGTTGCTGGCATGTGGCCGCTCAGCAAGCTCGGAGTCCACATGGCGGCGCCGCATCTGGTCCACATGTCGCCGCAGTTCCCGGCCGTCAGGTGTGTGAACCCGGTATGACAATGGCCCCACCACCTCAGCAACACTTGCAGGAACCCAGCGTGGTCCAGGAGCGTAGTTTCGCACACACACTGCGTCCCCGAGCGCAAAACTGCGCGCTGGTCTTTGCTCTCCTTCGGTGCAGACGGTCTGGCCATGGTCGTCTCTCATCCTGTCAGGGTGCAGTCTGTCTAGAAGTGTCTTGGGACGGCGATTGAAAAGCAGCTCTACAGGGCTCCTTCCTGTACTAGTGCATGGAGTGACATGCTGATGGAGCAAGAAACTCGTGAGACGTCGGTCCCAGTGGCCTTGGATGATCCGTTTCAAAGTGTCTTTAGTTGTTCTGACCATGCGCTCTGCCTGCCCATTGGTTGCTGGATGAAGAGGGGCAGATGTCACGTGGTGAATCAGGCCGCCCGCTAAGAACTGTCGAAACTCTTGAGACACGTGCTGCATTGTCCGGTATAATAATGTCAGGTAGTCCGTGAGTCGCAAAGAGTCGGCGCAGCCACTTTATCACAGTGGAACTGGTCATGGACGACACTGGAACCACCTGCAGCCACTTGGAGAAACAGTCCGCAACAATAAAGAAAACTTGCCCTTGAAATGGCCCAGCGAAATCTACCTGGAGGCGTGACTATGGTGTCCTTGTTCTCTCCCAGTGGTGCACAGGGGCCTGAGGGGGATCTGGTCTTGATGCCTGGCATGTACTGCACACGTTCACCTTGTGCTCAATATCGGCGTCCATTTTTGGCCACCACACATAACTGCGACCGAGGGCCTTCATACGGACAATCCCTGGATGCGCATTATGCAATGCCTCCAGTACCTGAGCTCGAGCACCTGTAGGGATCACAACTGTTTCTCCATAGGACGCACCCCTTGTACACTGTGATTTCGTGATGTCTCTGCTCATAGGCCTGAAACTCGCCACCCAGACGCTCTGAAGGACAACCGCTAAGAGCCCAGCTGAGAACACGAGACAGCACAGGGTCCCGCCGCGTCAAAACAGCAATGTCCGTGGCCTGCAGAAGAGGCTTCGTGGTCAACTCCAGCATGAAGTAATGGTGTAGTAATGGTGTAGTAATGAAGTTCGAGTAATGGCGGCGGTGCGCATACAGTCGCGGGCGAATGCAGTCTGCTTAGCGCATCAGCGTTGGCAACCTCCTTCCCCTGCAGATGGACTACTGTGTAGCTGTGCGCATTCAAAAGGATGGATCACCGGAGCATTCGAGGTGACAAGATGGGCGGGGTTACCTTGTCCGGCGCGAAAACTCCCAGGAGGGGCGTGTGGTCTGTTACAATCACCAACTCGAGCCCATAGAGATAGTCGTGAAGTTTTTTCACGCTCGAAACTATGGCCAATGCTTCACGATTAATCTGCGCATAGTTGCGCTCTGGCTCTGATAAAGTATGCGAGTAAAATGCAATTGGCACCTCCCTGGAGTCCTCTAGTCTGTGGCTAAGCACTGCCCCAATGCCCACAGGGCTTGCGTCGCATGTTAAAACCACAGGCTTAGTTGGGTCGTAGTGTGTCAGGACTGTGTCTGAGGAGAGGAGGCTCTTCAGTGCGTCAAATGCCTTTTGCTGCCTCGTTCCCCAGGCCCACACTGCCTTTGCGTCCAGAAGACGGTAAAGGGGCTCGGCAACTGCGGCCTTACCCTTCAAAAAGCTGTGATAGAAATTGAGCAGGCCATGAAAACTTGTAGCTCTCGCCTATTCTTGGGAGGTAGTGCCTCGTGGATAGCAGCAACTTTCCTGCCCGTGGGAAGAATACCGGCAGTACTTACACGGAAGCCCAGAAATTCGACTTCCGGCACATTAATAACGCATTTTTCTTTCTTGACCCGCAGGCCGGCGTCCTTGAATCGCTGAAGCACCTCGCGAAGACGCGATGCAAGTTCCTCTTGAGTCGCAGCAGCGATTGTATCAGCCACAGGTAGGCTGATTAAAGATTGAGCGCTCACCGATGCAACAGGAAGCAGCAAATGCCTTGCCGGGTTTATTGTCGTCGCTTATATTAGACATCATCAGGTCGGTGCGCACCGGAGTGCGCACCACGAGTGATACACAGCATGATTCAGCGATAAGTATGTCGTCGAAGTATGGAACTACTCCAGGAATGTTCTTGAGGAGCCCATCCATTAGCATTTGGAAGATTCCGGGAGTACTGCTTATCCCGTACTGCAGCCTCTTTATTCTATATGCCCCTCGATGAGTGGCGATTATCTGAGCATCCGCTGATGCTTCATCAACAGAGAGCTGTTGATACGCTTGTGCAAGGTCTAATTTCGCGAAGCAGTTCCCTCCGGATAAAGATGACAGCAAGTGACTCACAACGGGAATCGGATACGGGTGCTGCTTCAGAGATTTATTAATTGTGGATTTGTAGTCCCCGCATATTCTAATGTCACCGTTGCTCTTGAGTACGGTCACTATGGGCGTCTCCCACGTTGGCTGTGTCACAGGCTCCAATACTCCCTGCTGAACGAGGTGGTCCAACTCCTCCTCCACTTTCGGTTGAATTGCAAAAGGTAGTCTTCGTGCCTTGAGGCGCACTGGTTGAATGTTGGGGTCAAGGTGCAGAGAGACTGATGGGCCCACGTAGTTCCCCAGGCCCTCTTCAAATACCTCACTGAACTCTGAGAGCACAGAGTCGACCGTCAATTTTTTTACCACGGATACACCTGTAATGATAATGCCCAGTGGTCGAAACCAGTCAACTCCCAGCAGGTTGGTGCGGGTGCCCCTTGCTACCAGTACGGTCAGCAGGCCCGCAAACTCCTTGTACTCCACATGCACGTTGCAGGACCCTATAACATCCACTGGACTCAGCTGATAATCGACCACTTTCGAAGAGAAGGCAGTCAGTGTCAGCTCTCTATTGCACTGCTGGGGGCGGCGGAATGTCTCTTCGGTGAGGATCGAGAGATCCGATCCAGAGTCCACCTCCATTTCGCAAGTCTGGCCCTCAATAGCAACCTATGCTCGAAGCTTGCGAGACACCTGCGAGCCTTCTGCGCCTACGTGATTGTTGTAGTAGCACTCATCATGAGGCAACGCGGTTACGCTGTACGCCGCTTTGGAATTCCGTGGCTGTCGAGACGGCAGGTTTCGTTGCTGGCCACTCGAGCCGCCGCTGCGGCAGACTCTTTCGATGTGGCCGGTTTTCGTGCATGCTCTGCACTGCGCGTTCTTGAAACGGCAGTCGGCGCGGAGGTGCGCCCCACCACAACCGTAGCTGGTGCCGTTACTCGTAGCCGGACGGTCCGTCTGCTCGAGTGCGGCCGGTTCCTGGCGTTTCACTTGGTTTGTCGCGGCAACGGTCGTGGTAGAGTCATTTTCTTCAGACTGCCGGACAACCTTCGTGCTTTTCGCGGCTGCTTCTGCCGCCAGAGCCTCCTCCTGGGCCACGGCAAAGGTCAGCTGCTTCTTTGCGAACAATCGGTTCTGCAGGTGCTCGTCTCGGAGGCCGCACACCAGACGATCCCTGAACATTTCTTCGAGGTTGGCAAAATTGCAGTGCTGGGCCTGGCGTCGGAGCTCGGCGATGTAAAACGATGCTGCCTCCTCTGGTACTTCGTTCTGCTTGTAAAATGTATTTCTGCGGACTATTTCCGATGGCTGCGGTGAAAAATGAGCCTTGAGCACCTCGAACACCTCGTCAAGTGTTTTGGATTGCGGCGTTTCCGGGGCCACGAGTGATACCAGTAATTCAAACGTGTCCGCGCCGCACACGCTGAAGAACCCCGCCAAACGACGCTTCTCTCCCGCCACTGCATTTGCATCAAGGAAGAACTTGAACCTTGCTACGTACGAATCTCACTTGGCCGGCGTGAACGTATCAAAAGGCTCGATCAGGCCTAGCGTGGAAGTCATTGTCACGATGAATTTGCGCGATGTTTCAACGTACGCATTTGACCCTACAATCCCGTCCTCGTCTCCACTGCTGAGTACTGCTCGCACCGGAGGCTAGATGGAACACGAGACGATGAACTCGGAGAGCTGGAAGGTTCTTTTAACTGGTTTATTATAACAGCCGCGCAAAAGGCGGCAGCCAGCACTGCCTGCTGCATTCCACATGGCTGCTCCGCTCGCGGCAAGTGGTGGCTACAGCGACACCACCTGGCGGTACACAACAGGTACAGTGACACCAACAGTTAGGACCAATGGATACTTGACAACACATTCCACAAGACACTTCTTCACTTCATACTCAACACCGGCCTAATGGCGCACATTTAATACAAATATACACAGCAAATATTGTGCCTTAAGGGCAAGTGTCTGTCGCAAATAAAAAAGAAGTCTGTGTACATAGCGCTAACTTTTGCGAATATGCACTAAAATTGATCGCGCTTCGCTTCCAAAGCAGCGTAGACTCTCGTTAACTTGCTTGGCGAGACGTTCGCTCTTTCACGTAAGATATTTCAAAGCCATCCAGCCCAGTGACTTACGGTACTAACTCAGGGGCATAATCCTGACCGCGATGGTCATGGTTATATAGAATATACGTTAAATGTAAACGTTTCTTCATCTCCTGTAATGCTGGCAGCCGTCTATAGAACTATCACTAGAAGAAAACTGAGCACCGTGCGACGCGAGCGAACTATAGCAAAAAAAAAACATGGCTAATTCCTCGGTCATGGGAATCGGTATAACACGAAAGTGGAACGTCTCTTCAGAGACGTAGTTGAGCGTTTGTTGTGCATTGTTCTGGCACAAGGACGAAGGAATTAGTGCTATAGCAACAAATTGTAATATCCCGCCAAGAACGGCAAGCAGCTCGAAACTCGCAGCGCGCTGCTCGAGCAGAATGCACGCACGGAAAGAACATACACAAGATGAGTGCGAAATAACGACTGTCACAGCTCGACAGTTGAACGAGTTAAAGCGCGCTGCTCAAATACAAAAGAGGACGCACGCAACAAACGCACAACTATACACAGGATAAGCGCGAACTGTCACAGTTTTAACTTATTCGTGTGTGGGAGCAGCGCCTGGTGTGAGCAATGCACTCCTTTCGCGAAAGCAACCGCTGCGGTGAGCGAAGTGATCTTCGTGTTCTCAGTAACTTCAACGCAAACTTGTGGTGAGAGCACAAGACGTACAATTTACACCCCCCCTTCCCCCCATAACGAGGTAAGCACGCGGGCACGAGCGCACGCCCTGTGGAGGCGTGTGCACATAGGCTCCCCAAGCATCGCTTAGTGGCGCTCCTGCTCTGGACAGGCAGCGCCATCTCTAGCATAAAATACAAACTGGGTGCAAACAACGCGCGTTTTCCCTTCTCTCCAATGCGCTGCCGCTCGCTTCCGTGCACGTGCAGAGCTCTCGCGGTGCGCTTGCGGCGCCTCACAAAGTACCGCTTGCAGTGCGGCTTCAAAAGGATCTTCAAGCTTGACTGGCACTTCCGTAAAGCGAACTTGATAAAAGGAGAAAGGCTCGTCAATCACGTTTACGGTGAAGAGCAGACGATCGACGACAACGACGCCCGACTCAAAGCGAAATGCATTTCCCAAGTCGCCATTACACCGTATAGGACGTATACCCCGAGGTGAGTCTTATTCTGTCATGCTAAAGATGAATAATGGTCCGTATGCTCTCCTAAATGAAACCGTACACGCTATGGATGTTCTGCAGTGTGGACTACGAATCATATCATTGCATGCCTACAGTAGCAGCCGTGTACTTTCGTGAAGAAACGTTTGCGGCGTGCGAAAAAAAGAAATTAGACGGCCATGGCACTGTTTCCTGAAAAGGTTAGAGTGAAGTCCTCCGTGCCGCTGGAGAATCACCCACCGATTAAGACGCGAGGCAGATAGCTGAGCTTTAACCACTGTGAAGCAAGATGAACTGCTCGCCTCGTTTTTTCGGCTTGACAGGCGTATAAAACCTGCGGCGCGAACGCGGCTAGAAAATTGCACGAAGTCGGAAGGTGGTTACTTCAAGGTTCAAATTGCAAAGCATATATTAAGTGCGAGTTATATTTAGGGGCTTAAATATATATCCCCCGAATAAAGTGACAAAAACAAAGCAAATCTGCAAAACGATGTCAAAGCTTGCTGAATATGCACAGACGTCCGTTCTGGCGTGATAAAGCAGCCTTGCCGACGCGTGAATTGCAGGCGCCGAACTTCTGACAATGTGCCGAGTTCAGTTGAATTCAACCAACCGCGCAACGCTAACGGTATAACGCGAGTGTGAACGTTCAACAACGACGGGTAGGTCTCACGAACACGGGGAATCAAAACACAGAGTTGTTTCCCCTACAACCGTACCTCGACTTTCATAATGTTAGGAGACAGCGAGTAATCATTACTGTAGTCGCTGCGTGCATGCGCCGCGTTACATACTGATTCAGGTACTCGAAACGAACGAAAGCGATGAACTCGGAGAGCCAAAATAGAAGGCGAGACAGCGCCGTCAGCTATCCACGCTTGCCGCCTTTATTTCTCGTGCGATATGCCCGGGAACCAATACAGTTTCACACGTGAATCGCGTGCCTTGGTGTTGTCTGCACTGGTGCGGCAGCACACGACACCGCAATACTTCGGACCTCCCTTGCGCTTCCGCGGGGTCGCTTCTGCCAAAGTGGAAATGCAGCTTCGCACAGCAAGTCTCTCGGTTCAGCGTGTCAAGCTGTCGCCACCGCGGCCCATTTCCCCGCACCGACTGAGCAGCGCGCGTGCGCGTGTGTTCCCGCTGCCGACAAACATTTTGAGTCGGCGGCGCTTGCACCCAGTTGCGCCAGAGCTTCTCTCCAGAGCCGCAGCGCGGCGCTGTGGTCGCGCCGCAAACTTGAGCTTGGCATCCCTATAGCATAGTCCTTCAATACCTTTACTGGTCACGAAGCTTCCGCGAAAGTTTGATATAGGGACAAGAGCAGCCGCTAGGGGCGCCCTCGCCCGTGTGGGGGCATCGGTGCGGAGCCGGCGCTGCAGTTTACGGCACGCAACGGAACTGATAAACGTGGTTAAATGCACCCATGAACGTTGATTATATCTTCAGGCCAATGTTACCTTCAGGTACATTCGGGGAAGCTCTAATAAAGTGCAATTTAACGTCGAATGAGGCTTGGTGCAGGAAATTCTTCGGCGACAAACGCATGCTGCCTCCGCTGTGCGATATACTACCACTGTAAAAGCATGTTTCTTCCGTTTTCTTAAAGCATCTAGTGGAAATCTGTGGATGATCCACAGTCCTTCAAGGGCTCTGGCGGATCCTAATGCCTCGCGGAAGCGCAGTCGCTGCAACTTAACGTGCATATCAAATCTTTCAGTGTGTACACCAGGCGTTTGTATACGAAGATATCTTAAAGTACCCTCGTATTTCTCGAACCAACAGTCAGTTTGAATGAATCAGCGCTTTGAATTTAGCAAATGAGGAGCCCCAATGAATACTTTATACGGCTTTTCCCTGGTTTTGTGTTTTCTGTTGCGTTGGTTTATCATCACGGCGCCGTGCCGCGTTTAAAGTTCAGTCCCTCATGCAATACTGTGTAGTTTTCGCAGTGCTTCTTGACTGTTTTTAAGGCGCAAGCCTTAGATGCCTCATCAAATGCGAAAAGTGACCGTCGTGGCCGGCGGCGTCCCGCGTCGGCGGCGTCAACACGAGTAATGCAAAAAATCATCATCACGTGATGACGTCACAATATGAAGTCACAGATCGCCAAAATTTGTGATTTCATCATGACGTGATGTAACTGGCGTCACACGATGACGTCACCACATGACATTATCGCTTTGCATTGCCTCCGGGATCGTTGGATCGACCACGGAGGCAGTGCAAAAGCAGCGAGGTGCAAAACCACCGTAGGTGCAGACAGCTTTCGGAGTGTGCCGGGGGAGGATCAATACATGGACTGAAGAAAAAGAAGATGGCCTTAACCATTCGATTAGTCTAAGGCGAATGCTAAAGAGACCCTGTGGGCATAGGCGTGCGCACAGGGGGGGGGGGGGGGGGCGGGGGGGGCGCAAAATCTGCCCCACATATTGACTTAGTAGAGTGGGGGGGGGGCGCTGGGATGAACCTTCGCCCCCCCTGATGGGGAACCCTGCGCACGCCTATGCCTGTGGGCTTATTCCGCTCTTCAGTTGCGACTTCCACTAAATTATTTACTTTGTTTGAGGCATTCGTAAGCGTCTCGGTCGTCATCAGGTGTTGATTACATCTACAGTTAGCGTGTCAGAACCAGGCTCGTTTTGCACGATGGCTAGGAATTTTTCATTGCTTCACCAAATTCTAACCATATGGTACGGGTACTCACAACCAAATATTTTTCTTTAGTTCAGATGTTTGCTCTGATATACATGCACAGCGCATACCTTGTGTGTATCTTTTACGTCTTTTTTGTGCAGGCGGGCGAGCTCTGGACATTTTTGCACTAGGCAAATACGCCGGGAGGCCGTCGAAAATCATCCGCACAGCCTCAGGCAAAAGTTTCGGAACATCGCGCTGCGACGTCACAAACCACCTCCGACTAGCCACTGCTGCACGCGAACAATGTCACTCTCATCGAAGTGCTTTTCGCAGTCACGCACATGCGGGGCGTCAAATGTGAGACCACCGGTTTCTCGTCGTGGTACAGCGCGCTTGCACATTTCCCGCCGTTCGCTGTCTCTAAGCAGCCAGAGCACCGACACCTTTTCGTCATTTCCCTTGCATCCTGATCGAATCAAGGGTACGCAGCAGGAACGCGGCATCCTTTCCGACAGTCAGGCGCAACACACCAGGCACAATAGAGGGCATAAGGTGAAGACAGCGCGCTAACTCGCCAAGATATTTGC
Source organism: Rhipicephalus sanguineus (assembly GCF_013339695.2). Taxonomy (NCBI): domain Eukaryota; kingdom Metazoa; phylum Arthropoda; class Arachnida; order Ixodida; family Ixodidae; genus Rhipicephalus; species Rhipicephalus sanguineus. Next base: position 17,368,490 of record NC_051176.1, on the reverse strand, counting down.
ACTGACACCGGCAGCCGCCTTCGCTGCCGTCTGCCCGATGCCAACAGACTGCACGCAGCGCCGTGCCGCGGCCGCCGCTTGCATCGCACAGAGCTCCCCCATAGAGTTACGGCGAAGCTTCATGACCAGTAAAAGTAATAAAGGACTCTGCCTATAGCAATTCGCGGGGCAACGACATTTAAAGCACGCCCTTCTAAAGCCCCTGAAACTTCGTAAAGTAGCGGCACTCTCCTCCTCCACTCTCGTTCCTCCTCGGTCTCCTCTCCTTCGCACTCTCTTCTTGAACGTGGCGCAAGCTACCTTTCTTTTGCGTAGCAGACGGCCTTTCGCGGAGATAGCGCTTGTTGCTAAGCGACGCACTGTAACCATTCGCACCAGTCTTCTAGCTCTTAATATTTTTTGCCTGGAGTGGAGAACAAAATGCGCCCACTATATGTGGCTGCGATCTTCATATTGCATGAAAGCCATGAACGTAAAGTATTACGCGCGTGTTCATTTTATCTTTTGGCTTCTGCATTTTATTACCGCATTCCAGCTTTTGCGAGAGATTTTCACACACACCTGTGGCAACGGAGGGAGGAAATCGAGCGTCTTCAGCCTGTTAATCTGATTATTAAATCCTGTAAAAAGATGGCGCTCACATGACTTCATTTAACCTGAATTGAGGCACGTGATAGCTATTCCTCTCTTGATTAGCTTAGAATTTGTGCTGTCAAACGGCAAAAGCAGCGATAGACTATACACCCCCATAAGCTTCAGTAGGGTATATATTGCCACGCGCGCTTCCTTTTGTCATTTTTATGTAACTAGCCCATTGCACGCGTAGCCGCCGCCTTGCGCAAGCCGCGCCCTAATGTCTGGGAACCTTACAGATTATCTCAGAATCTTCTTATAGGCTTGAGCGCGCAAACGCGAACAGTTGAGATTATTTTCGAACTAACGCGGCCACCAGCGATAAGGCTCGAATGTTCGATGCTGCATCTAAAAAATGCCGGCGCGCCTTGCTACGGCTCAGTTATATCGACGGCCGACCCTCTGCTCGCCGCTATCAGGGTACAGTGTGTATTGCTGTAGTTTTCCTTTCCGTTTCCCGGCCACAAGTTCGGCCAAACAAAAAGTTTCATTTTGCAACACGACGACTGCTGCCTTCGTCAGACGACGCGGCCACCAGCGATAAGGCTCGAATGTTCGGTGCCGCATGTATAAAATGCCGGCGCGCCTTGCCGCGGTTGTTTTATCGACGGCCCACCCTCTGTTCGCCGCTATCAGTGTACAGCGTGTATTGCTGTAGTTTTCCTTTCTGTTTCCCGGCCACAAGTTCAGCCAAATAAAAAGTTTCATCTTGGACACGCCGACTGCTGCCTTCGTCGACGTCACGACCACGTGACATCTCGTGGAGGTGCTGCTTCCTCGATGTTCCGGACACCTACGAAAAGCCGCAAACCAAGCCCACATCGTGAATAATACATCGAAGACCTCGTGCAACAGCGAGCTAGCCGCAGGCTACAAGGCTTGCAACCCGATTACAGACTCCTACTCGAGAAGCGAGAAACCACGGTGACGAACACAACAGCGACGATGACCGCCGCTGAGTCACCCGCGATAGTAGTGATGCAGCAACCCAGGAAGCCGAAAGCCAGCTGGAGACGTACGACCGAGTCGCCAGCTTTAACAACTGGGACACCGAGGAGAAACTGCGTCACGTCTGCTTCTACCTAGAAGGCGCCACGAGGACCTGGTTCGAGAACCGAGAATCCGCGCTACAAACATGGGATATTCTTTCGGACGACGTTCCTAAGCACGTTCACGGGCGTGGTCCGCAAGATAGCTTATCATGGTGCAGTCATGGACCTGAGATCCAAGTCGATAACGCTATCCACAGAAAACGCACTACCACCGTACACGCCGCCAGAGAAGCACGCATTGAATGTGTTGGAAGACTAGGTCACCATTCCTCCTCGATCCTGCGTCATCATTTCCGTCGGCACTCAGAAATTAGCAGACCTGGAAGGCGTCATTGAAGGCGACCAGCACCAGTTGATTCACCACGAGATCTGCGTCGCAAGAGGAATAGCCGAGTTGCGGGGAGGGAAAGCAACAGTGATGCTCACAAACTTCAGCAATGAGTACAACCACGTGATCAAAGCACGACGGTCGCCTACATCGAAGAAATTGTGGAAGCCACCAATGCTTTCGCCCTCGCCGATTCTTGCACGACACTGCCGGTTACTCTCCATTTTTTTCTGTTGTTCGGCCGACAACGAATGTACCTCCTAGACACCATCATCCCGTTTCCCGCACCACCGCCCAGCGAATATGCCCTTGACGCTATCACCAGGGCTGCTCATATCGCGTGAAACCGCCCGCACTCGCCTTTTGACTTCTCAAGAAAACCAACGGCGGTTGTACGATCGCAGGCACCGACAAGTGCACTTCTCGCCGGGTTCTTTGGTCATGCTGTGGTCTCCAGCCCGCCACGTTGGGATGGCGGAAAAACTGTTGCCTCGATACACAGGTCCATACCGAGTCCTTCTTGCGGTTACCCCTGTAACTTATGAAATCGCTGCTGTCGCCTCGTCGCCTTCATCTTCCACACAGGCCAGCGATATCGTACATGTCGCACGCTTGAAGCCCTACCACTCTCCCAGTGACGCTGACATCTGATGGGCCGAGACGGCGCTTCTGCCGCCGGGGATTATGCTACATGCATATTGCCAAACCCTTGAACCATGCGCGTGTGCGACGGACGAAGAGAAGGAAGATCTCTCTCTGCTAGGGCTTTGAGCTGAACTGGCCAGCCGGCAACCGCTACTGTAAATATATCGTGTAAATAGTCTACGGACAACAGTCTACCGAGTCGTCATTCACGTAACAATATCTTCACCAAAAGCGCTGCTCGCAAATTTACTCCCTGATCCATTCCTACCAACCATTACGCAGTATACAGGCATCATGATACCACTAGTTTCATTTCACAGAATGAATCTCTGGCACATTCCGACTACATGAGCCAAATGCTGTATAAGTTAATTACAGATCAATTATTTTTTGTTTTTTAGACTTGAATGCCTTTCTTAATCAAAACATCACACTGTGCAAGTAAACAATAAGCAGGTATCTGATTATGTTTTGTGCACTGCCTGGAAGTGTATAAGGTGTGAGGATAGACTGTTCAATTATGAACTCGATGCGTATTTTGTAGTGAACAGTGCATGTTCAGAAGAAAACAAGAACGTCAGGCCCTACTTGCAGTGCTACAGCTTACCTGCATTTTTTTGCTAGAGCAGACATAAGTACCAGTGAGTTTCCACTAATGCTTGTTTCTTGTTTCCATGCTATTGAAAAAATTTGGGTTAGTATGTATTGTCACGTGATCGTGACGTCGACGAAGGCAGCAGTCAGCACGTGGAGATGAAACTCTCTATTAGGCCGAACTTGTGGGCGAGAAACTGAAAGCTACAGCAATACACTGATAGCGGCGAACAGAGCGTCGACCGTCGATCAAAGTTGCAAGCGATGAAGCGCGTGGGCATTTATAGATGTGCCGTCGAATATTCCAGCGTTTTCGCTGGTTGTCGCGCAAGTTCTAAGCTCGAGTGTTCGCGTCTTGTGCGCAATCTTAACAAAACGATCTACAATAATCGCGAAGCATCTCGAACAATGAGGCGTGGTTTGCGCTGAGCGTTGCTGACAGTGCTTTGTGGGCAAAAAACGAATACAGCAAAAGTGATAATAAGAAACGCACGTGGCAATGCCTCCCTCAGAAAAAGCATCGTCCCGATGCTTAAAACAGAACAGGCCCATGCATGCAACAATAAATAACAATAATAAAGCAAAAGTACAATAAACAATAAGCACAAGCAAGAAAGTACAATAATAAAGCAAAATGAGAGTCCTTAGATTCGCTAACGCGCGTAATATGGTTTGAGGCGCACGACATGGACGACTTCAGGTCGTGCACGGCGCCGCTGAGAGTTCGTAATGCCGTCAGGGACAACCTCGTAGTCGAGTGCGCCGGGGCGTCGATATACCCTGTACGGTCCGAAGTATCGTCGAAGAAGCTTCTCACTAAGTCCCCATCGGCGTATTGGTGTCCATACCCATACACGGTCACCGGGTTGGTATTCCATGTGGCGTCGTCGAAGGTTGTAGCGGCGGCTGTCAGTCGTCTGCTGGTTCTTGATCCGTAGGCGGGCGAGCTGCCGTGCTTCTTCGGCGCGCTGTAAGTAAGCGGCGGCGTCGAGATTTTCTTCATCGGTGACGTTGGGTAGCATGGCGTCGAGCGTCGTCGCCGGGCTTCTTCCGTAGACCAACTTGTACGGCGTCATCTGCGTCGTTTCTTGGACGGCCGTGTTGTAAGCGAAGGTCACGTACGGAAGGACGGCGTCCCACGTCTTGTGCTCAACGTCGACGCACGCGGCCAGCATGTCGGCGATGGTCTTATTTAGGCGTTGTGTGAGGCCATTAGTCTGTGGGTGGTAGGCGGTGGTGCGGCGGTGGCTCGTCTCGCTGTATTTGAAGATCGCCTCAGTTAGGTCCGCAGTAAAGGCGGTACCTCTGTCTGTGATGAGGACCTCTGGGGCGCCATGACGCAAGACGATGTTCTCCACGAGGAACTTGGCTACCTTGGCGGCACTGCCTTTGGGCAAGGCCTTTGTCTGGGCATAGCGGGTGAGGTAGCAGTTGCTACGACGATCCACTTGTTGCCGGAAGTCGACGTCGGGAACGGCCCCAGTAGGTCCATCCCAATTTGCTGGAACGGCCGGTGAGGGGGTTCGATTGGATGCAGAAGTCCCGCTGGCCTAGTCGGCGGTGTCTTCCGTCGCTGGCGATCTCGGCAAGTCTTAACGTAGTGGGTGACGTCGGCAGGAAGGCGTGGCCAGCAGTATTTTTCCTGTATCCTCGCGAGCGTGCGGGAAAAGCCGAGGTGGCCAGCCGCCGGGTCGTCGTGCAGGGCCTGCAGAACTTCTGGTCTCAGTGCCGAAGGTACTAGGATAAGGTAGTTGGCCCGGGCCGGAGAGAAGTTCTTTACGAGGACGTCGTTTTTCAAGATAAATGACGCCAATCCCCGCCTGAATACTTTCGGAACAACGGCGGTCCTGCCCTTGAGGTATTCCACAAGGCCCCTGATTTCCGGACCGGCTTGCGGTCGTTCAGCGAAGTCGTCGGCATTTATGGTTCCCAAGAAGCAGTCATCATCGTGGTCGTCCTGCGGCGGTGCGTCGACGGGGGCACGAGACAAGCAGTCGGCGTCGGACTGTTTTCTTCCGGACTTGTAAACGACGGTAATGTCGAATTCTTGAAGTCTTAGGCTCCACCGTGCGAGGCGACCTGAAGGGTCCTTCAAGTTGGCTAGCCAACACGAGGCGTGATGGTCGCTCACAACTTTGAAGGGCCGGCCGTAGATGTAGGGGCGAAACTTCGACGTAGCCCAGATGTTGGCCAGGCACTCCCTTTCTGTTGTGGAATAGTTGATTTCTGCCTTTGATAGCGACCGGCTAGCATAACTGATGACACTTTCCAATTCGTCGGTCTTCTGCACAAGGACGGCGCCGAGTCCTACGCGGCTTGCGTCGGTGTGGATTTTCGTATCCGCGTGCTCGTCGAAATGCGCAAGTATTGGAGGCGTCTGCAGGCGTCGTTTCAATTCTTGAAATGCCTGAACTTGTGACGTTTCCCACCTGAATTCGACGTCGGCCTTCGTGAGTTGCGTCAGTGGCTCGGCGATTCGTGAAAATTCCTTGATGAAACGTCTGTAATAGGCGCACAAGCCGAGAAAACGGCGTACGGCCTTCTTGTCGGTGGGCATCGGGAAGTGAGCGATGGCAGCTGTTTTCCGCGGGTCCGGGCGAACACCATCCTTGCTGATAACATGACCCAAGAACAAGAGCTCCTCCTACGCGAAGCCGCACTTTACCGGCTACAAAGTGAGTCCGGAGGTCTTGATTGCTTGAAGTACAGCTTCAAGGTGCCGAAGGTGTTCGTCGAAGTTTGAGGAAAACACAACGACGTCGTCCAAGTACACGAGGCACGTCTCCCTCTTCAAGCCGGCCATTACTGTATCCATAACCCGTTAAAAAGTCGTAGGTGCCGAGCAAAGACCAAAAGGCATGACTTTGAACTCAAACAGGCCGTCTGGTGTTATAAAGGCAGTCTTTTCTCGGTCTCTCTCGTCGACTTCTATTTGCCAGTAACCGGTATTGACGTCCATCGACGAAAAGTACTTTGCGTTGTGTAATCGATCCAGGGTGTCGTCTATCCGGGGAAGGGGATACACATCCTTCGTGACTTTGTTCAGGCGACGATAATCGACGCAAAAACGGAGTCCCATCTTTCTTTTTCACTAGCACCACGGGGGATGCCCACGGGCTCTTCGACGGCTGGATGATGTCGTCGCGTAACATTTCGTCGACCTGTTTCTTCACGGCCTACCGTTCCCGCGTCGAAGCCCTGTAGGGACTCTGACGGAGTGGTCGGGCATTTTCTTCTGTTATAATGCGGTGCTTAGCACGGGGCGTTTGTCGGACCCGCGATGACGACGAGAAGCAGTCCTTGTATTTCTGCAGAAGGCATCGAAGCTGTTGCTGTTGGCGAGCGGGAGGACTTGGGTTTACGTCGAAGGTTGGCTCAGGTATTGGGGTAGTAGTCGTAGCTTCGTCAAAATCAGGAAAGGCAAACGCATCGCTGACGGCCAAGATTTCTTCGATGTATGCAATTGTCGTGCCTCTGCTTAGGTGCCTGTATTCTTGGCTGAAGTTCGTTAGCATCACGCTTACTTTTCCTTCGTGCAACCTAGCAATGCCCCTTGCGACGCAAATGTCACGGTCTAGAAACAAACGCTGATCGCTCTCGATGACACCTTCGATGTCTTCAGCTTTTTCGGTGCTGACGGGAATTATGACGCTGGAGCGAGGCGGGATGGTAACTTGATCCTCGAGCACGTTCAGGGCATGGCGAAATGGATTCGTATCCGGCGGTGTCGTTTTGTCCGACGATAGAATTATCGACTTGGTTCTTAAGTCGATGACGGCGCCGTGATGGTTTAAGAAGTCCATGCCAAGTATGACGTCCCTAGAGCAGTGTTGCAAGATTACGAGACTCGCAGGATACGTGCGATTATTGAATGTGACTCTTGCTGTGCAGATTCCAGACGGCGTTATTAGATGGCCTCCAGCGGTACGGATTTCGGGGCCTTCCCAAGCAGTCTTAACATTCTTTAACTTCGTGGCGAAAGGCCCACTGATGATGCAATAGTCGGCTCCAGTGTCGACGAGAGCGGTGACGTTGTGGCCGTCAATGAGAACGTCGAGGTCGCTAGTTCGTCGTCTCGCGGTGCGGTTGGGTCACGGCGTCGGGTCACGGCTGCGTAGGTTTGTTCCGCTGCTTCGACGTTGCGTCGTCAGGTCTTCTTCGGGCCGTGAAGTTTCGACGTCAGGGCTTCGTTCGGCTTGCGGCGTCTTCTTTAGATTTCGTTGCGGCGTTGTCGTTGGCGGCGGAGGATCTTCGGTAGTTCGTCGTACAGCAACCACACCTCCATCGGTTGCTACCCTTAGTTTTCCGGATACGGGCTAGGCGACCGGCCCCGGTTTGGGCCAGTGTACTGCCGGCGGTGCGGTGACATGTAGTGGCCGGGCGACGGCGAGCGGGAAGGTCGTCGTTCTTGCCACTGTGTTCCAGTGACGTAGTCGTCGATGTCGCGAGGCCGTTCGCCTGGCTGCGGGCGCGGCGCGTTCTCGGCGAATCCGCGTAGCCCCATATGTGGGTACTGGCAGCGGCGGTACGTGTGACCGGCCTCCCCGCAGTGGTAGCAGAGTGGGCGGTGGTCGGGGGTGCGCCAAACGTCCGTCTTCCTCGGCGTGCATCGCTGGCCGTCTGGCGGGCGGTATGACGTCGGTGGCGGCGGCGGTGGTGCCTGGCGGCGGAACTGCTGGGGCGGCGCAGCGTCTTGACGTGGGCGAGGAGGGGGCGCGTTGCGTCGGGTTGCAGCAGCATAGCTCACGGCTTGCAGCTGTGGCTGCGCTGACTCGGGGGTGCCCAGAGACTGCTGGATTTCCTATCGGACGATGTCAGCGATCGAGGCAACTTCAGGCTGTGGTAAGGGTAACAGCTTGCGCAGTTCTTCCCGCACGATCGCTCGGATCGTTTCACGCAGGTCGTCGGAGCCGACGGCATGAACAGCTGGGCTGTTTTGAATCGATCGGCGATTATACTGGCGGTTGCGCATTTCCAGCGTCTTCTCAATCGTCGTCGCCTCTGGGATGAATTCTTGGACTGTCGAGGGTGGGTTCCGCATCAGCCCAGCGAAGAGCTCTTGCTTTACCCCTCGCATGAGCAACCTGATTTCTTGTCCTCAGGCATGGCTGGGTCAGCGTGGCGGAACAGCCTTGTCATTTCCTCTCCAAAGATGGCAACGCTTTCATTTGGAAGTTGTACCCGTGTCTCTAGCAAGGCTGCAGCCCTTTCTTTTCTGACGACGCTTGCAAACGTCTCCAGGAAAGCGCTGCGAAAGGCGTCCCAAGTTCGAAGAGTAGACTCCCGATTCTCGAACCAGGTCCTTGCTGCGTCTTCAAGGTAAAAGTAAACGTGGCGCAGCTTGTCCTCGGAGTCCCAGTTGTTGAATGCTGAGACCCTTTCGAAGGTCTCGAGCCTAGTTTCCGGGTCTTCGAATGACGACCCGCGGAACATTGGCGGCTCCTTGGGCTGCCGGAGAAGTATCGGCGCAGGCTGCACGGGGTCGGTCATCGTCGCTGCGGTCCGTGTTGGGACCTGAGGCTGCCTGGTGTTTTCGGCAAGGAGCCGGGTTTTCTTTGCCGTCGTCCTCCTCGCGGCTTGGGCTTGGGTCAGCGCTTCGCAGGGGCGTCCGGATCATGGAAGAAGCAGCACCTCCACCAGACGTCACGTGGTCGTGACGTCGACGAAGGCAGCAGTCAGCACGTCGAGATGAAATTCTTTATTATCCCGAACTTGTGGCGAAACTGAAAGCTACAGCAATACAGTGATAGCGGCGAACGGAGCGTCGACCGTCGATCAAAGTCACAAGCGATGAAGCGCGTGGGCATTTATACATGTGCCGTCGAATATTCCAGCGCTTTTGCTGGTTGTCGCGCAAGTTCTAGAATAAGCTCGAGTGTTCGCGTCTTGTGCGCAATCTTAACAAAACGATCTACAATAATCGCGAAGCATCTCGAAGAATGAGGCGTGGTTTGCGCTGAGCGTTGCTGACAGACTTTGTGGGCAAAAAACGAATACAGCAAAAGTGATAATAAGAAACGCACGTAGTATGCTTGCTTCAGGATCCGAACTTCTCAATGTTGGCCCATGTAATAAATGTAACGCATATTATGTAGCTATAATATTAGTCATGATGACACCCGTGGTAAGAGAGAAAGCCGTCTTTTTGTTAATGTGAAGAGTATTAGTTGTTATGCGACGAATTTTTAGGGCACCTCGTTTGGACTTTGCAGCAGACGTCTATTTCCTTTTCTTTCGTAACTAAAGTACGCGCCAAGAAAGGACGTCAAGCCCACCGACGGTGCGGGCGACGCCGCTCCCATCCGCTTCTTTTTAGCAGCAACAGAGGCATAACCATTTTCATGTACAGGATGATTATATTCCTGTTGGGCAGTAATAGCATGGCCGTGAACAGGCGTCAACAAGGCGATCGTAGAAGCGTTGGCGATCTTGCAAACAGCGTTGGTTGTGTCCCGTGACGCAGACGCGAACTTACGTTCAAGGGAGCAGTGTACGCGCCGATGTCGATTTCTTGTGCATACCGCGGTTGATACTTTAGTCATTGCGAAGTTAATTACTTCTTAAATAATCAAAACAGCGGTGGGTGAAGCACAATCAATAATTTAACGACATACTAATTCACTTCAATTCATAACGCGTCGTTCTAGGCTGTACATGGACAGCTTTAAATGAAAGCATCAAGCAACACTGTGCCTCAGCCAAAAGCGAGCGTCGAGGCGGTCAACGCTTGCCAGTTTTTGCGTGTCTTTTTCCTCCAAGGGGCGCGACGCGATGCATTTGACGCGTAGGCGCATGGAACGCGTGCCGGCGCTAGCCAGTGGTTGGGCCTTAACTGATACGCGGGCGCTGCTGGCGTATTTTGGGCGTACGTAAGCTACAGCTCGTTTGCGAGCGCTGCTACGCTATCGCGCACACGTCATCTTGTTTTCCGCTGCGCCTTTGCATATAAGGGAACACCCACGCTAGAGTGTACTGGAACAGGGGAGTGTCCAGAACGGCCGCAGCACCAGTGTACAGAAAGTGAAGCCCAAACAGGGTCAATCCACTTGTGGCGCTGCGATCGGTATTCTGCAGTGTGTCGTCATTTAAGAGTTGCGCGCCGCTCCGCCAAAGTGGTGCAGGGGTAGAATGCCCACTTCCCACTAAAAAGTCCCTGGTTTGAATTGCAGCTGTAGATGGTGGGTTTTT